>NC_139220.1:51893395-52238395 GCF_055691185.1 Crinia signifera | reverse complement strand
CGGAGGAGACAGACGCTAGAGGTCATAGTTGACCTCTAGCGTCTGACAGGAAGCACAGCGCTATGTGCTCCCGGCACTTTCTGGTAACGCTGCAGCGCTGTGCTCCCTGTCAGACGCTAGAAGTCAAATACGATTTTAGCGTCTATCGAGGCGGAGGGATGTGGGGGAAGACGATGGAGGTGGACAGGCAGTGACCCTATGGCATCGGACATTAACCCCTTGGCAATGAGTATTGACCCCTGGCAATAAGCAGGTAATTTACAATTTATTAGAAGCCTTACTGTGGGACATAGTGTGCAGCATCTTGTGTCAGGCGCCTTGTGGTGTGGCATAATGTGTGGGGCATTGCGGTGTGTGGCATAATGCATTCCTCCCAACTGTATCGATTTTTGCTGGACATCCTGTTTTTTGGGGATGGTCCTGCGGGGATAAGACACTATGCATGTGTCTAATCAGGCAGGCAGAGGGGCTGGGGGCATGGCCAGCATTTCGCATAGCACTGGCCATGCCCTCACAGTGACAAAAACTGTGCCCCCAAAATTTTGCGCACGTATTCCTTTGTCCGCTGGCAAAGTAGGGAGGTATGCATTAGGTGTGAAGGACATTGCAATGTGTGGCATAATGTCTCAGGGGCATTACAGTGTGCAGCATAGTATCATAGGCATTGTGGTGTGTGGCATCATGTGTCAGAGGAATTGCGGTGTGTGGCATATTGTGCAGGGGCATTACCGTGTGCAGCATATTGTGCAGGGGCATTACCGTGTGCAGCATATTGTGCAGGGGCATTAAGGTGTGCGGCACATTGTGCAGGGGCATTACCGTGTGCAGCATATTGTGCAGGGGCATTAAGGTGTGCGGCATATTGTGCAGGGGCATTACCGTGTGCGGCATATTGTGCAGGGGCATTAAGGTGTGCGGCATATTGTGCAGAGGCATGAAGGTGTGTGGCATTGTGCAGGGGCATTACCGTGTGCAGCAAATTGTGCAGGGACATTACCGTGTGCAGCATATTGTGCAGGGGCATTAAGGTGTGCAGCATATATTGTGCAGCATATATTGTGCAGGGGCATTAAGGTGTGCGACATATTGTGCAGGGGCATTAAGGTGTGCGGCATATTGTGCAGGGGCATTAAGGTGTGCGGCATATTGTGGAGGGGCATTAAGGTGTGCGGCATATTGTGCAGGGGCATTAAGGTGTGCGGCATATTGTGCAGGGGCATTACAGTGTGCAGCATATATTGTGCAGGGGCATTAAGGTGTGCGGCATATATTGTGCAGGGGCATTAAGGTGTGCGGCATATTGTGCAGGGGCATTAAGGTGTGCGGCATATTGTGCAGGGGCATTACCGTGTGCAGCATATTGTGCAGGGGCATTAAGGTGTGCGGCATATTGTGCAGGGGCATTAAGGTGTGCGGCATAGGACAAATTTTAGTAGCTCTCCAGGAGCTTTTTTTTTTTTTGGTCTCGAGTACTGTAGCTCAATTAAGGTTGGAGACCACTGCACTATACTATGTAAGAATATTAGCAGAGTAGGATAGTTGCATGCAATACTAACAGGATGGCTAATGTGCTCTTGAAATGCAAACTCCTTTTTCTCTTAGCAGTTCTTTATATAGAGCATCCTCATTTCTAAGCACTTTACAGAGAATATTCAGATTAGTCAGTTATTGCAGATACTGTATGGTTATGGAGCTAGACTAATGGAAATAACTTTGCTGTTTACATATCACAGCAGCACACAGTGCCATGCAGTGGATGTAGAGGTTATTACAAGCCAGGGATGGATGATATTATTATTATTACATTTTATTTATAAGATGCCATAAGTTGTTTGCAGCACCGTACGTATAGCACACAGAACAATACAGGGTACATAGAATTAAACATTACAGTAACTGAAGAACTAGGGCAGACCTAGTGGTGTAACTAGAAATTTTGCTCCCCCTGGCAAAAAGTTTCTGGCGACCCTCTGCCCCCATTTTTGGTTGCAAAATACATAATTTGCACGTACCTCTATGGTGCCCATTTCAAAAAGAGTGTTTGGCCTCACTGCAAGGGCATGGCCTCACAACACACTGTAATGTTCATTAGACAATATGCCACACACTGTAATGTTCATTAGACAATATGCCACACACTGTAATGTTCATTAGACAATATGCCACACACTGTAATGTTCATTAGACAATATGCCACACACTGTAATGTTCATTAGACAATATGCCACACACCAAGAGAATCCAGTTTGAGAATTCCCCCCCCCCCCCCTGAATCAAACAAATGGAATTCTCCCATAGGCAACTTCATTAACCGTAGTGGCCGTTACCTCCTCGGTGTCAGGTTCCCCATCTGAGGTGTCTGCCTCATCATCCTCTGCTATCGCATCTCATCACATCTTGGTTTTGTGATGAGATCTAGTACAAAAAGGGGATTTTTGTAAGCAATTACCGTTCACATCCCTTTCTTTGGGATGTAGGAGGGTCTGCAGGAGCAAGGGAGGGATCGCTGTGTCACCAGAATGGACTCGAGAAAGGGATTCGAACGGTAAGTTCTTACAAAAATCCCCTTTTCTCTATCGTCCATCCTGGTGACACAGCTAACCATGGGACATTCAAGAGCCAGTCCTTTGGGAGGGTATGCTTAGGCTTGCAGTTCTCATCATTGCTCGCCCAAATGAAGCGTCCTCCAACGCAAACTCATGGAACCTGTAAAATTTGGTAAAGGAATGGGCATTAATCTTGGAGGGAATCAGTCTGCCTACCTTAGTGCATGCAAAAGCAATCACCGACCATAACCATCTAGCAATGGTCTGCTTAGAAGCAGGCCACCCTCTCTTATGCACGTCATATAGTACCAAAAGCAAATCAGTTTTGCAAAATCCTTTACTCTGTCTAAATAAATGCGCAGAGCGCGAACCACGTCCAATTTCTTCAGCTTGTCCCTATTTCTCGCCTCCTCTGGAGGACAAAACACCGGAAGCACAATCTCCTGGTTTAAATGGAAATTTGATACTACCTTAAGTAGAAACTTCGGCACTGTTCTAAGAACAGCCCTGTCATCATGAAAAAAACAGAAATGGGGACTTGCAATGGGGGCCCCCAATTCTGAAACCTGCCTAGCTGAGGCTTTGGCTAACAGAAATGTAAGTTTCCAAGAAAGATATTTAAGATCAGCCGACCTTAAAGGCTCAAATGGAGGTTTCTGTAGAACCGACAACACCAGAGACAGATCCCAAGGCGCCACCGGCTGCCTATAAGGCGGATTAAGTCTCATAACTCCCTGCAAGAAGGTCTGTACTTCTGGCAACAGAGCCACTCTTTTCTGAAAGAATATGGATAAAGCAGACAGCTGTACCTTTAAAGACTGCAGGCTAAACCCTGCTGAAAAACCTGTCTTGTAGAAACTCAAAGTCTGGTGACCTTGAACCTAGAGGTATGTACCTTCTGATGTTCACACCACCTGATATAGATTTTCCAAACCCTATGATAATTTTCTGCGGTACTTGTGAGTTATCCGGCAGCCCGATTTCTAAATCGGGTCGGATCGGGACATCGCATCGCATCGCATGCGACCATCGGATGCGATGCGATGACCCGATTTTTCCATAGGAATCAATGTTAAAATGGACTGAGTCCATTTTAACATGGAATTCAATGGGAAAAAGGGGTCCTTTTCATACCCCTACTATCCAAGTGGGCATGGAGTTGGATATAAACCTGTGGCGAGCGTAGCGAGCCACCGAGCCCGAAGCGTAGCGAGCCCCGCGAGGGGACACGGAATACCGTCCCCTCGCGGGGCTCGCTTCGCTCGCCACGCTTCGGGCTCGGTGGCTCGCTACGCTCGCCACAGGTTTATATCCAACTCCATGCCCACTTGGATAGTAGGGGTATGAAAAGGACCCCTTTTTCCCATTGAATTCCATGTTAAAATGGACTCAGTCCATTTTAACATTGATTCCTATGGAAAAATCGGGTCATCGCATCCGATGGTCGCATGCGATGCGATGCGATATTGCATCGCATCGCATCTGATTGTATGCCTTAACTTAAGGCATACAATCAAAAAATCGGGCGTCCAGATAACTCACAAGTACCTTTTCTGCCAACACAGACTTCCGAGCCCTGAGCATGGTTTGGATAACAGCATTTGAGAAACCTTTCTTCCTCAATAAGGAGGTTTCAAAAGCCAGGCCATCAAATTGAGACAAGCTAGGTCCTGGTGTAGAAAAGGTCCTTGCCTGAGTAGGTCTGGCCAAAGAGGAAGACGCCAGGATTCCGTCAACAACCTCAGTATGTCTGAATACCAAGACCTCCTTGGCCAATCCAGAGCAATCAAGATGATTTGCACCCCGTGTCCTCACTCTCTTGAGGATGCGAGCAATCATGGGAAATGGAGGGAATACATACGCGAGGCTGAAACACCATGGAATGGTCATGGCATCCACTGCCCACACCAAGGGATCCTGACAATTTTGTCTGGACGCCATCAAGTCCACTTCTGGGAGCTCCCAAAGTGCCACGATTTCCTGAAAAACTTCCTGATGAAACGCCCATTCTCCTTTCAGCAGTTCCGCCCTGCTGAGGAAGTCCGCCTCCACATTCCAGATCCCCAGAATGAACACAGCTGACAGAGCTGGAATGTTCACTTCTGCCCACTGAAAAATCTGCGAGACTTCCTGCATGGACATCCTGCTGCGAGTATCCCCTTGATGGTTGAGATAAGCCACAGCCATGGCATTGTCCGAATGTATGCGGATGGGCGACCCCTTCAGGAGGTCTTCTGCCTGTAGGAGTGTCTTCCACACTGCCCGGAGTTCCAGAATGTTGATCGGCAGTTTTGACTCAGCACTGGACCACAGACCTTGTAATCTGAGGTATAAGACCACTGCACCCCAGCCCCTGAGACTGGCGTCGGTCGTGACGACCAACCAATCCCTTGAGCAAAGGGAGCGCCCCAATTGAAGAGACTCCAGATCCATAGTCCCTTGTCTCAGTATGTTCCATTCAAAAAGGTCTTGAGTGAAACCTTGCATACTGCAGGGTCTCGAAAGTTGCCACCATTTTGCCCAACAGCTTCAAACTCTGCCATATAGATGGATTCGACGACTGGAGAATTGACAGCACCAACCAGCAAATGTCCACCACTTTGGGAGGAACACACAATGTAGATGTGTATCCAAGATCAAACCCAAAAACCTAAGTTTCTGAGTGGACATTAAGTGAGATTTTGGAAGATTCAACATCCACCCATGGTCTCAGAGAAACTGCGTTGCAATCGTCAGATGTTCCTGCAACTTCTCTGCCGATTCCGCCTTGAACAAGAGGTTGTCCAATTATGGGATATCACAATCACCTTTAACCCCTTGGTTGGTATACCCGGCAGTTTTCCGGGCTCAGCTGCGCTGCCTCCTCTAGACAGCTCCCCCAAATCACCTCTTCTCCAGCAGACGCTGGAGTGCCACTGATCCTAGCTGCCATTCACATTACAGTAGTGACGTACCTGTAATAAAGCAGGGTCCCCCTGAGATGGGGTAATAGAGCCCACAGAAGGTTGAGAGGAGGAAAAAGGCCTACAAGCTCATCTCTCTGCCTATTCAGAGCCTGTACTTTCATAGATCTCCCCCAAGGCAGCCGCCCACACAGGTTCAGGCTGCTCAGATCTCTGGGCTTGAGCCCCACTGGGCACAGACTCACAAACAGGCACAAATTCCCCTGATCCATCTGTTCAATAGTTAAATTTAACTCCGCAAAACCTGCAGTTAACATGGCAGATGGAACATCTGCCATGTTAACTGCAGGTTTTGCGGAGTTAAATTAACTATTGAACAGCAGCACTACACCTTTCTGTCATGATAACACACAGTGCACAATGTCAGGCGTTTGTACAGAATAATATATATCCTAGTACTTATCTGCTGCAACGGACCCTCAGCGGTCACCAGGGGAAGCACTGCCCAGGAAAAGCTTTCCACTCAGCTTTGCAGTATGAAATCCTCCTTCAGCTCCGCACAGTGCAGAGAAAAAAGGCGCCAGAACATAGTGCAGGAAGAGACCAAGTCTCTGCTTCAGCGGGGAGGGAAGCCTTTTGGCGCCATCCCTGTCAGCCGCTCTTACCCAGTGCTTCACCTTACTTTGTGTCTCCCCTCAGACTGGGACCACTTGGAAGTGTCCAGCTGCACTGGACTCCTGTAATAGGCATCAACTCCCTAAGGAATTCTGCCTATAAGCCCAGTAAAATGGCAGCATCATAGTGAGAGGGGGGGGTCCGTCCCCCAAGATTCTCCCTCCTAAGCAGGGAGCCGTTTAGGAATCACCCCAGGGCACCTCCCTTTGTGGAGGTTAAAGCGCTGGGCAGAGAGGGCAGACAGGAAGCGTCTGCTGCGCTGTCAGTATAAAGACACTTCCCCTGTCACTAAGAGAATATTAATAAATAAAAAAACTCCTAGCTACTCTACAAACGGATGCAGCCCACAGCCAGTCAGCATAGGACCCACTCTCATAAAATCAGTCATACAATCCATCTGCTGCATGATTGTGTATACAAGAGGTGCACACAATCCATTTTATAATCAATTGAGATTGTATGATTGGGTACAATATCTTTCTGATGTATGGCCACCTTTAAGGCCCCCATACACTATGCGATATGGGAACAATTTCACCCGATTCGGATGAATCGGGCAGTGAAATCGGCCCAAATCGCACCTGTAGACATCCCCTCCGATCCGATGCGCATCGGATTGGGAGGTCGGACTGCACATAAGATTTGCCAGCGGGCGGGGGATGCTGGCTATAGAGAGCCAAGCAGGGGGAGGCTGCATATGGCGCCGGGCTGGAGGAAGCTTTGTTGCGGTGGGGTGACAGCGGGAGGCGAGCAGGGAGAACTTGATGACATGACGCTGGCTGCCGGGCAGCGCCGCGAGCAACAGATAACTTAAAAAAAAAAAAAACACCCATAGAGATGACTAGCAAGCCATTGATTGGCTGAGACCTCTCTCAGCCAATCAACGGCTTGCTAGTCATCTCTATGGGCGTTTTTTTTTTCCAAGTTATCGGTTCCTCCTGGCTCCCGCCACTGCCCGGCAGCCAGCGTCATGTCATCAAGTTCTCCCTGCTCGCTTCCCGCTGTCACCCCACCGTAACACAGCTTCCTCCTGCCCGGGTCCCTATGTAGCCTCTCCCTGCTCGGCTCTCAATTAGCCGGCATCCCGCTGCCGTCCCTTGCACGGCTCCCTCCTCCTGCAGCTCCCTGGGGACTGCATATGATAAAATCCATGCGATTTATCATATGCAAACCTTGGCACATCAAGTGCCTAATCGTGCTTCCCCGAGCTGCAGGGGAAATCAGGTCCGACTTGTCCCTTGGACAAGTCGGACTAATGTATGGGGGCCTTTAGTTGTACCAATAGTTGCATTAGCATAAGATAGTAAATCAGGCTCCTGCTCGGCCCATAACTACAGCCCCTTTGTCTGCCACTCAATCAATTCTATGTTACCATTGCTATATGCATTAAAATTAATATGGTAGGTTGCTCAGCTTCATTTTCTCTCTATAAAAGCACCATGAATGTCAGGTCTGTAAAGCCCCATACACACACTAGGCGATATTGTGGACAATATTATCTAGTGTCATTAACTACCCCCTACCTTGTCCAGCATGTCAGGACAAGGAAGATCCTCATTAATGCCTGTCTTGCTGCCGCCACTCACATCGGCAAGTATTTATGCACTTGCTACTATTCACCCCACCCATGGGTCTTAAAAACACTACAGCACGCAATAAATAGATGCGCACCTATGCTAGCACAAAGCCACTTTCAGAAAACCAGCTGGAGGATGTATGAGCAATTAGATTATCTGCATTAAACTGTGTAATGGTGCGTACACACGGGTGCAATTTCAGCACATATCGCTGGGAATATGGTCGCTGAGCCAGTGATTTGTGTGGGCTGTCGGCGATGAATCGCCGGGTGCGCGCTCCCGTGTGCAGCTCCTGATGGTCGCGGGAGCTTGCTCCTGCGATCAGCTATTTCCCTGCCTCTTCCCCTGGCAGTCTCCCCTGATTATCAGCAACCATCTCTGGTCGCTGATGAACAGGAGAGACGCTGAGCAATATATCTCACGTGTGTACGGGGCTTAAAGGAATTTCTTGCAAAGTATTGGTGAGGTAGACTAAAGGAGCCCATACACGGTCTGTTGTGTAGGGCTCCGTTCTGTACTATGCGATGCGCGCTCCCGCGCATCACATAGTACGGTACAAAAAGTATGTGCTGCACATACTTTTTGTACTAGGTACACATCGGAATGGATCGCAGTGCATGCACACTGCATGCACTGGGGATGCGATCCGATGTGTACTTTAAAAGTACAGAATGGACCGTGTATGGGGGGGCATTAGACTGGCTGTGGTCTGATGACCCCATCAGCACTAGTGTAAGGGCGCATACACACTGGGCAAATTTTCCTTGTTTTCTAAGCAATCAGTCTAGATCGCTAAGAAATAAGCACACATTGCCCTGTGTGTATGCCCCATATCGATGGCAATAAGCATTCCTGCTCCTCGCCATTGCGTTTAGCACATGGAGTCAAGATCTAGCTAGATCGCCTGCATGTGCATTGAGACAGAGGGGTAGATGTATGAAGCAGGGATAAGAAAGGAGAATTGAACCAGAGGAGAAGAAGCCAATTAGCTGCTCTGTAGAATTTATATTAATTATGGAGGTTACTTCAGTGCTGATTGGTTACGATAGGCCACTTCCTCTCCCTTATCACTGCTTTGTACATATACCCCTGTATTAGCACAAATCACCCATACACGTTGAAAATCGCCTGCCCTACATCACAAAGTAGAAAGTGTATGGGGCATCCATTCTTATGGCCTACGGGCCAGTGTTAAATGCACGAGCCATCTGATCAGAGAAAAACACAAAATAAGTCTTAAAAAAAAAGCTTTGTTTTTCAAATTTATTGAACAAGATATACTTTCAGCAACACCTATACATATTCCAAGTCAAAAAAAAAAAAAAATTTAAAAAATAACAACTGGTCAAAAGTCGAGTCAAGTCCCGCGAGGGGACACGGAATACCTCGCTTCGCTCGCCACGCTTCGGGCTCGGTGGCTCGCTACGCTCGCCACAGGTTTATATCCAACTCCATGCCCACTTGGATAGTAGGGGTATGAAAAGGACCCCTTTTTCCCATTGAATTCCATGTTAAAATGGACTCAGTCCATTTTAACATTGATTCCTATGGAAAAATCGGGTCATCGCATCCGATGGTCGCATGCGATGCGATGCGATATTGCATCGCATCGCATCTGATTGTATGCCTTAACTTAAGGCATACAATCAAAAAATCGGGCGTCCAGATAACTCACAAGTACCTTTTCTGCCAACACAGACTTCCGAGCCCTGAGCATGGTTTGGATAACAGCATTTGAGAAACCTTTCTTCCTCAATAAGGAGGTTTCAAAAGCCAGGCCATCAAATTGAGACAAGCTAGGTCCTGGTGTAGAAAAGGTCCTTGCCTGAGTAGGTCTGGCCAAAGAGGAAGACGCCAGGATTCCGTCAACAACCTCAGTATGTCTGAATACCAAGACCTCCTTGGCCAATCCAGAGCAATCAAGATGATTTGCACCCCGTGTCCTCACTCTCTTGAGGATGCGAGCAATCATGGGAAATGGAGGGAATACATACGCGAGGCTGAAACACCATGGAATGGTCATGGCATCCACTGCCCACACCAAGGGATCCTGACAATTTTGTCTGGACGCCATCAAGTCCACTTCTGGGAGCTCCCAAAGTGCCACGATTTCCTGAAAAACTTCCTGATGAAACGCCCATTCTCCTTTCAGCAGTTCCGCCCTGCTGAGGAAGTCCGCCTCCACATTCCAGATCCCCAGAATGAACACAGCTGACAGAGCTGGAATGTTCACTTCTGCCCACTGAAAAATCTGCGAGACTTCCTGCATGGACATCCTGCTGCGAGTATCCCCTTGATGGTTGAGATAAGCCACAGCCATGGCATTGTCCGAATGTATGCGGATGGGCGACCCCTTCAGGAGGTCTTCTGCCTGTAGGAGTGTCTTCCACACTGCCCGGAGTTCCAGAATGTTGATCGGCAGTTTTGACTCAGCACTGGACCACAGACCTTGTAATCTGAGGTATAAGACCACTGCACCCCAGCCCCTGAGACTGGCGTCGGTCGTGACGACCAACCAATCCCTTGAGCAAAGGGAGCGCCCCAATTGAAGAGACTCCAGATCCATAGTCCCTTGTCTCAGTATGTTCCATTCAAAAAGGTCTTGAGTGAAACCTTGCATACTGCAGGGTCTCGAAAGTTGCCACCATTTTGCCCAACAGCTTCAAACTCTGCCATATAGATGGATTCGACGACTGGAGAATTGACAGCACCAACCAGCAAATGTCCACCACTTTGGGAGGAACACACAATGTAGATGTGTATCCAAGATCAAACCCAAAAACCTAAGTTTCTGAGTGGACATTAAGTGAGATTTTGGAAGATTCAACATCCACCCATGGTCTCAGAGAAACTGCGTTGCAATCGTCAGATGTTCCTGCAACTTCTCTGCCGATTCCGCCTTGAACAAGAGGTTGTCCAATTATGGGATATCACAATCACCTTTAACCCCTTGGTTGGTATACCCGGCAGTTTTCCGGGCTCAGCTGCGCTGCCTCCTCTAGACAGCTCCCCCAAATCACCTCTTCTCCAGCAGACGCTGGAGTGCCACTGATCCTAGCTGCCATTCACATTACAGTAGTGACGTACCTGTAATAAAGCAGGGTCCCCCTGAGATGGGGTAATAGAGCCCACAGAAGGTTGAGAGGAGGAAAAAGGCCTACAAGCTCATCTCTCTGCCTATTCAGAGCCTGTACTTTCATAGATCTCCCCCAAGGCAGCCGCCCACACAGGTTCAGGCTGCTCAGATCTCTGGGCTTGAGCCCCACTGGGCACAGACTCACAAACAGGCACAAATTCCCCTGATCCATCTGTTCAATAGTTAAATTTAACTCCGCAAAACCTGCAGTTAACATGGCAGATGGAACATCTGCCATGTTAACTGCAGGTTTTGCGGAGTTAAATTAACTATTGAACAGCAGCACTACACCTTTCTGTCATGATAACACACAGTGCACAATGTCAGGCGTTTGTACAGAATAATATATATCCTAGTACTTATCTGCTGCAACGGACCCTCAGCGGTCACCAGGGGAAGCACTGCCCAGGAAAAGCTTTCCACTCAGCTTTGCAGTATGAAATCCTCCTTCAGCTCCGCACAGTGCAGAGAAAAAAGGCGCCAGAACATAGTGCAGGAAGAGACCAAGTCTCTGCTTCAGCGGGGAGGGAAGCCTTTTGGCGCCATCCCTGTCAGCCGCTCTTACCCAGTGCTTCACCTTACTTTGTGTCTCCCCTCAGACTGGGACCACTTGGAAGTGTCCAGCTGCACTGGACTCCTGTAATAGGCATCAACTCCCTAAGGAATTCTGCCTATAAGCCCAGTAAAATGGCAGCATCATAGTGAGAGGGGGGGGTCCGTCCCCCAAGATTCTCCCTCCTAAGCAGGGAGCCGTTTAGGAATCACCCCAGGGCACCTCCCTTTGTGGAGGTTAAAGCGCTGGGCAGAGAGGGCAGACAGGAAGCGTCTGCTGCGCTGTCAGTATAAAGACACTTCCCCTGTCACTAAGAGAATATTAATAAATAAAAAAACTCCTAGCTACTCTACAAACGGATGCAGCCCACAGCCAGTCAGCATAGGACCCACTCTCATAAAATCAGTCATACAATCCATCTGCTGCATGATTGTGTATACAAGAGGTGCACACAATCCATTTTATAATCAATTGAGATTGTATGATTGGGTACAATATCTTTCTGATGTATGGCCACCTTTAAGGCCCCCATACACTATGCGATATGGGAACAATTTCACCCGATTCGGATGAATCGGGCAGTGAAATCGGCCCAAATCGCACCTGTAGACATCCCCTCCGATCCGATGCGCATCGGATTGGGAGGTCGGACTGCACATAAGATTTGCCAGCGGGCGGGGGATGCTGGCTATAGAGAGCCAAGCAGGGGGAGGCTGCATATGGCGCCGGGCTGGAGGAAGCTTTGTTGCGGTGGGGTGACAGCGGGAGGCGAGCAGGGAGAACTTGATGACATGACGCTGGCTGCCGGGCAGCGCCGCGAGCAACAGATAACTTAAAAAAAAAAAAAACACCCATAGAGATGACTAGCAAGCCATTGATTGGCTGAGACCTCTCTCAGCCAATCAACGGCTTGCTAGTCATCTCTATGGGCGTTTTTTTTTTCCAAGTTATCGGTTCCTCCTGGCTCCCGCCACTGCCCGGCAGCCAGCGTCATGTCATCAAGTTCTCCCTGCTCGCTTCCCGCTGTCACCCCACCGTAACACAGCTTCCTCCTGCCCGGGTCCCTATGTAGCCTCTCCCTGCTCGGCTCTCAATTAGCCGGCATCCCGCTGCCGTCCCTTGCACGGCTCCCTCCTCCTGCAGCTCCCTGGGGACTGCATATGATAAAATCCATGCGATTTATCATATGCAAACCTTGGCACATCAAGTGCCTAATCGTGCTTCCCCGAGCTGCAGGGGAAATCAGGTCCGACTTGTCCCTTGGACAAGTCGGACTAATGTATGGGGGCCTTTAGTTGTACCAATAGTTGCATTAGCATAAGATAGTAAATCAGGCTCCTGCTCGGCCCATAACTACAGCCCCTTTGTCTGCCACTCAATCAATTCTGTGTTACCATTGCTATATGCATTAAAATTAATATGGTAGGTTGCTCAGCTTCATTTTCTCTCTATAAAAGCACCATGAATGTCAGGTCTGTAAAGCCCCATACACACTAGGCGATATTGTGGACAATATTATCTAGTGTCATTAACTACCCCCTACCTTGTCCAGCATGTCAGGACAAGGAAGATCCTCATTAATGCCTGCCTTGCTGCCGCCACTCACCTCAGTGCCAGCATCGGCAAGTATTTATGCACTTGCTACTATTCACCCCACCCATGGGTCTTAAAAACACTACAGCACGCAATAAATAGATGCGCACCTATGCTAGCACAAAGCCACTTTCAGAAAACCAGCTGGAGGATGTATGAGCAATTAGATTATCTGCATTAAACTGTGTAATGGTGCGTACACACGGGTGCAATTTCAGCACATATCGCTGGGAATATGGTCGCTGAGCCAGTGATTTGTGTGGGCTGTCGGCGATGAATCGCCGGGTGCGCGCTCCCGTGTGCAGCTCCTGATGGTCGCGGGAGCTTGCTCCTGCGATCAGCTATTTCCCTGCCTCTTCCCCTGGCAGTCTCCCCTGATTATCAGCAACCATCTCTGGTCGCTGATGAACAGGAGAGACGCTGAGCAATATATCTCACGTGTGTACGGGGCTTAAAGGAATTTCTTGCAAAGTATTGGTGAGGTAGACTAAAGGAGCCCATACACGGTCTGTTGTGTAGGGCTCCGTTCTGTACTATGCGATGCGCGCTCCCGCGCATCACATAGTACGGTACAAAAAGTATGTGCTGCACATACTTTTGTACTAGGTACACATCGGAATGGATCGCAGTGCATGCACACTGCATGCACTGGGGATGCGATCCGATGTGTACTTTAAAAGTACAGAATGGACCGTGTATGGGGGGGCATTAGACTGGCTGTGGTCTGATGACCCCATCAGCACTAGTGTAAGGGCGCATACACACTGGGCAAATTTTCCTTGTTTTCTAAGCAATCAGTCTAGATCGCTAAGAAATAAGCACACATTGCCCTGTGTGTATGCCCCATATCGATGGCAATAAGCATTCCTGCTCCTCGCCATTGCGTTTAGCACATGGAGTCAAGATCTAGCTAGATCGCCTGCATGTGCATTGAGACAGAGGGGTAGATGTATGAAGCAGGGATAAGAAAGGAGAATTGAACCAGAGGAGAAGAAGCCAATTAGCTGCTCTGTAGAATTTATATTAATTATGGAGGTTACTTCAGTGCTGATTGGTTAAGATAGGCCACTTCCTCTCCCTTATCACTGCTTTGTACATATACCCCTGTATTAGCACAAATCACCCATACACGTTGAAAATCGCCTGCCCTACATCACAAAGTAGAAAGTGTATGGGGCATCCATTCTTATGGCCTACGGGCCAGTGTTAAATGCACGAGCCATCTGATCAGAGAAAAACACAAAATAAGTCTTAAAAAAAAAGCTTTGTTTTTCAAATTTATTGAACAAGATATACTTTCAGCAACACCTATACATATTCCAAGTCAAAAAAAAAAAAAAAAAAAAATTTAAAAAATAACAACTGGTCAAAAGTCGAGTCAAGTCTGCAGCAGGCTTGCTTCCCTACCAAGCACTGCAGAAGCACATACAAATATGCCATTTTTACAGGTGTCCTACAAACACAAAATTGTAGAATTTGAACATGTTTAATAGTTACAATATTTAATATTGTTTAAAGTTCGAATACTGAAATATTAAGTTAATAAAATGGTCTCACAGTAAGCAACAGCTTAGGAAAAGGAAAAAAAAAAAATTAAGGAAATAAAAATAAAAAAAAAGGGAACCCCCCACAAATTTCCAGCCACAATCCAAATGCTCTTCTACATCCCCCAGGCAGCACTCATGCTCATGTTGCTAGACATTCCAGCAATTCCATTTACTCCCAATGATCCTCGTGTCCCACCACTGTAGTAGCTGTTATTTAATCCACTCTGACTACCTAGAAATAAAAGAAAATACGTTCAACACCTAACAAGAAGCCATTCATTTGTTAACGGGAGAAAGTTCATATTTAAATTTATACAGCAGTTTTCGCCAAATAGAAACAGGTTAGTCACTGATAACTTTACAGCCCAAAACATGATAAACTGTGGATATTAGAGCCTTAAGAGAACTGGAAAGTCTGCAGTCTATTTTTAAAGGATTCCAAAGTGGAGTCTTTTGAACTGTGCGGGAATGAGTTCCACCAGTCAAGACTTATTCTAGAGTTCCTTCACCCTTCTCAAGTTCAGCCACATTGAGTCAAAACTGCAAACCACTCATAGGTGTAAGTGACTGCATAGTGTTAAAAACAAGCTAGAACAGTCCATGAATTACTACACATCCATAATGGAGCCCAGTAGTACTGTGGTGGGAGAGGTAGGGGTGTCACTGTAGTATTGAGTATCTTAGAGACTACAATGGGCCAATCATTGTACATTGCAAGCGAAAGAATGAGATGTAATAAATACCATAACCACTCAAGTTTGCTTGACTTCCATATCCTGCTCCATAATTTCCACTCAGCGCTTGGGATCCAGGACTACCATAGTTTGTTTGTGCACCTGCTGTATAAAATACAAGAAAATAAACCATGTATAAATAAATATATATATAAAAAAAAAATAATCCATACTAGGAACAAGGATTATCATCATTTCCTACAAGTCCCAACATGGCATGCTGGTTTTGATGTTAAGCATGCTGGGATTTTAGCATCATAGCAGCTGCATGATACATAGCCCCGTAATACTAATATGATATAAATTTCCCTTAAACTGCCTGGACAAACACGATATCACAAAGGACATAATTCAGGAACCACATCCAGGAGCATGCAGTCATTGATGCTATAGACTGTCACTGCAGGAAAAAATAGGTGTTTGAGAAATTTGGTATACAATATTCAAGTAAATGGTGCCTTTACGGCCATCCTTAAGCTGTTATGTGGTGGTGTACACTTGTGCTTCGGATTGTCCTCATGTTCTATGATTAGCAGCCACTAGCATTTATATAACCTTTTATAATTTGATTTGTCCTGGACAACCAACCAAAGGCACCCCTGCAATAGCCTTGCACCACCAAGTCACACCGAGGTAACCAGATACATACCAAGTCCACCCATCATTTGATTGCCATAGACACCACTTGATCCTCCAGCTGTTGAATTAAGAAATAGTTCCACGTATCTGTGCTCTGTAAAGTAGCAGGTGACAAAATAGGTTACACATTGTTATACAATAAGAGACGAAGGTAAGCTACAAAAAAAAAAAAAAACGAACGTCTATTCAATAATATAGCCAGTGATACCTTTAGAGTAATCTCATTAAACAAAATAAAACACCTGTTCTGTAAAAGCATTATTAGTGTATAGCAAGTAGCTGCATTCTGTAACAAAACTGCATGATAAATGGCTAGACAATGGTCTTCTTACAGATTGTGCCTTCTGTAACCACGACGCTTACACATTCTATTCCACATGATTTGGGCTCTACCACCTGTCTGATACACCTCGCTGTAGAAATGACATCACTACAGAAAAATGCTATTTAGCTCTACCCTGCATCCGTAATGGTCAGTGAGATCTGTAGTTGGACCATTTTTGCTTTACATGGAGTATGAAGTGTCCTGCATGCGCGTCAAATTCAAAGTGTGCAACTGCTATTTGACTGGCAGCTATTAGCTTGCTCCAGGGTTGTAACATTATCAAGCTGAAGAAGTCTGCATAGCTTCTTTTATTCACTAGCAATGCATTTCATTTTACAGCTGTACCAACTCCAGATTACCTGCATTCTCCCTATTGATGCCTTCAAACCAAGATCAAAAGGACATTCAAAATACATTTTTTAAAGTTGCAGACAATGGAAATAAGTTCTTACGCATATTTGCTTTGTCTTTGGACATTGCAGCCACAGCATCCTCATGGGTTGCAAATTCAACATCGGCTTCTCCTGTTACTCTGCCATCTGCTCCAATTTCAATGTGAACTCTCACCGGGTTTAAAGGAGAAAAGAACTATAGACAGAAAAAAAAAAAAAAGTAGTGAGCATGCCTTAAAAACAGCTTTATGCAATTTAATATCTAAATAGTTTTAGGTTGGGGGCAAAAAGGAAACAGAATTGTGTTTACAAGGATATGTGAATAGACACAGCAGCATGAAACCCATGACAATGGTTTGCTGTGTACATGCCTGTTTTGAAGGGGGGGGATTACATTACACAAATTCCACATTCAGGGGCCTATAATTGATAAGAGTTCATTCTAGCACCCGCCAACTTCGAAAACCCATGCAGTTCCTGTTCCCTGCCTGGGGTGTCGCTGTCTGCTGTGATGTTTCTAGCACAGGTCTTGTTTGCATCAGTGCCGATATACAGACCACACTGTGCTAAAAGCACTACAGCAGTGACACCCCAGGCAAGCAAGAGGAACTGCATGGGTTTTCAAAGATAGCAGGTGCTAGAATGAACACTAATTGAGTAATGTGTAAAAGTAAAGCAATCACTAGAGGGATCACGTTACTTTCTGCTTTGGTGGCTGGCCACATTACTGCAGAGTACACTAGGGATCAGCGGCGTAACTATAGCACCGCAGCCCCCCCCCCCCCCCATCCCCCACAGACTTACCTATCTCGCTGGTCCCGGCAGCTCCGTTCTTCTGCTGAGGACCACCACAAAATGGCCGCCCCCATATAGAACACAGTTCTCTGAAATGGTCTGCTGTATTGGGGCAGCCATTTTGTGGTGGTCCTCAGCAGAAGAACAGAGCCGCCGGGACCAGCGCGATAGGTAAGGCTGTGGGGGATTGGGGGGGCGCCAAAAACGTAGCTACGCCACTGCTAGGGATGGAACTATAGACCCCCTCTCTGGTAACAATTAGGGCAACCGGGGGAAAGCTCAGGCATGTAAAAAAGGTAAGTCTAGCATTCATGTAGCTTAGAAACCTAGAAGGGCTGCTTTCGCCATC
The DNA here is from genome assembly GCF_055691185.1 of Crinia signifera. NCBI lineage: Eukaryota > Metazoa > Chordata > Amphibia > Anura > Myobatrachidae > Crinia > Crinia signifera. The sequence continues at coordinate 52,220,631 of NC_139220.1, read as the reverse complement.
AGAAATGGGGGTTTATCAAATAGATCTCCTGCAGACCGCCGCATAAACATTCAGTGCATCTCCTGCTAGTATTCTTTGATAAATGATACACTAAATAGTTGTGTGCCCAATCTTCTTTCCAAAACCAAACCCCCAACAAGAGCCAGACCGAGCGCCTACATTCATACATATATTTCACGCATTTTAGTTTGTGAAATAACTTCCAGCAAAGAACAATTGCTTTCTTATAGCTCTGCTCAAATAGAACCAAAACAGTCACAAAATCAGCACAATACCGTACCAATCGTGCTTCAGCATACACAAGAACAAGGGACCCATGATGTGCTTGCAGTACAAATTTTAAAAATGTCAAAGTTCAAGAATTTGCCATAATGACCAGAATACATGTTCTACTCTGCATGCGCAGCAGCGAAAGAGGGTTCACACGATATTAATTACAAATGGTAGCTATGTGGTCATACTAACCCACTCGATTCTGATGTATGCACTCTGCCCTAGAAAGCCAGTGCTACAGAGCATATAGAGGGCACACAAACCGAAAACCTTTTTTATTACTACCAGTTATTTATATTGCACACACATCCTGCAGTACTTTACTGAGTAATGTATGTAGCATTGTACCGAGTGTATTGGTGTACTCACAGTGTAGATGTCTGTTTCGGTTGCTCTATAAGGGAGACCTCTCATATGCACACAGTGCCCAGTCGTGCTCTGAAAACTAGTCCCATCACCGTACCTTTGGTCAGACACTGAGGGAGCAAGAAGTATAGAATAAATGTCAGGGGAGGAGGCCGCCACAACCTGACAGGACAAAGCTAGCATAAAACCCACTTACCTCTTGCAAACCTCTGGTCCGTTCCAAAAGAATAGTCATTATATCCATTATACTCCTCATAGCCACTGTAGCCTGCATAAGGGGAGGAAAAAAAAAAAAGTTTTGTACAGTTTGACAAACTATTTACACCAATGTGATGTTTTTAGAAGCATACAGTTAGGAGCTGCTTTCCATATACATAATTGTCATCGCATGGGAATAAAACCATACCAGAACAAATGTTAATAACCAGACACTGCATTATACATGCAAAGACCTACCGCCTCCATAAGCACCACGCCTCATACGGTCAAATCCTCTTCCCATGTTATTGTAGCCTCTTCCTGCACCTGGTCTGTCATAGGGGCCTGGGCGCTGCATACCAAATTGCTTCCTGGGAGGATCATAGTGTGTACGAACCTCTGCACGACTGCTCTTAAAGATTTCTATGTATCTAAAAAAGGAATAATAATTTTAAAGTAAGTAATTGAGTTAACACTGCAAGAACCATACATGACCTCCCTACAAACGCTAAGCCATTAGTTTACAAAACTGCAGATTTTTTTTTTTTTTTTAAAGTATGTGTTTTCTTTTAAAAGCATCTAACAGTCATAATACTATTACATACACCTCGTTGATTGGGTGGTCTCTGTCTATGTGGTAGGTCATCCACTTCTATAGTGAACAGAATGAGAAGTATAATTTGTTATGCATAGTCTGTATACAGCAATTCAACCGTAATTGCAAAGAAGCCTTCTGTCTAGTAAAATCAATTTATATGATGATACACCATACACATAATTAAACAAAAAAATATAAATAAAAACAGTTAAAGCATCACATTTTCTTATGGCAACACTAATCCTAGAATACATTTTAAGCCAGTCTGAATCCACTTGTGTGCTTTAACTTACATGTTGAAAATATTAAAACATAAATAGGCGAATATTCTTTGTTAATGATATGCAACTATACCATAAGAAAAGTGACATCCAACCATCCATCCCCACCTGTGCCCTATTCTCTCCTTGTGTTTCTTTAGAGCCTTTTCAGCTATTTCCTGTGAAGCAAACTGCACGAAGGCCTCCCCCGTACTCCTCCCCTGGAAGTCCACCGGCAATGTTATCCCATTTGGCACGATTTCCAACCCTTCAACCCAAGGACAAATAACCCCAGTGGGGGGTTAACATTAAAAATTTACAAGCCCAGACAAGACAGTTTCTGTTTAGTGTTTTTTTTTTTGTTTTGTTTTTTTCATACACCAGAAAACATAAGGCAGTAAAATACGTTTACCAATGATATAAATAAAGAGGGGAGAAAAATAAATAAATACATAAGACAGCAATTTGGGATCACATGGGCCTAAAGAATAATAATAATAATAATAAAAAAAAAATCAAGTCACTAGTATTCTTTAAGGCAGAAGTGCAGTCTTAAGCTGTGTACACACTGGGGCGATTTCAGCACATATCGCTGGCAATATGGTCGCTGAGCGTTTCCATGTGCTGTGGGAAATAAAACCAGGAGCGCGCTCCTGCCGCCAGCCCTTCATTGTCGCTGGAGCAGGGCTAAAAATTGCTGGTGCACAATGCACTGCGCACCAGCGATTTCTAGTCAAATTGAGGTAGAGACAGAATAGCTTGCAATTTTCAGCCAAAATCGCTGACGAAAACAGTACACTGAGCAATATATTGCTGAGCGATTTTAAGACAAAAATCGCTCAGCGACCAAATCGCACAGTGTGTACACAGCTTAAGGGGACTACTCAATTGTTTCCCCTACAGCTGCCACTACTAGATGGTGCCCAACAGCTATTCAACATTGCTCCATTTGAGTACAATTGCCACCTGGGGAAAGCTCTTCTCGTAGCAACCGTAAGAAATTTTCAAAATCCCTATGGTTTGGTAGCTCCAATAGAGGTTTAGACAGGTTCAGCAGCACTATGGAGCTAAACCAGGTCTAATTGCGCAAGACATGGGTAACCTGAACAAATTAATTGGTCAGGTGCCCATCACAATTGAATTGCCCCCTTATTTGGACCAGTAACTCACACTGTGGCAGAATACACCAGACTGAAAGCTTAGGGGGGGGGGGGGGGGGGGGGGGGGGGGGGGGGGGGGGGGGGGTCGATCCTATTAGGTGTGGATGAGTCACTCTCAAATCCTCGCGGCGCCATGGGCAATTTACGGCAGACTGAATTCGCTTAGTGCACACACTTCCATAGGGCAAGCAATTTTAAGCTAATTTGGCCCTGCAAAGGGCGAGAGATAGGCTTAATTCGGGTGCAGTTTTCAGCGTTTAAATGGCACCAGAACAGCTACTCGCACCCTTCGGCGCCAATAGGATCGACCCCTTAGAGTGCAGATAAACCAAGTCTGTCCAGTCCTCAAATAGGACTGTTGCTTTGGTAATAAAGAAGGCCCATAGCAACATATAGTTTAAATGAAATGCTCGGATATGCTGCAACACACCTAAAGATGTATCTGTTTGGAGAGAACCAAAATATGGCAGAAAAAAAAAAAAAAAAAAAGGAATAGGCTGGAAAACAGACACTGGTCATTCAAATTGGTTAAATCAGTTTGATTTAATGAATTTGGCCAAAAAAAGTTTTTGTACATTTTCCAGCATTTGGGAGTAATGGTTGAGAATTGCTGACATTGCCAGATCTGTTCTCACCAGACAAACTGTAATACACCACAGATGTGGGACTCAACCTTAACCTCTGTGCTGCACATGCAATTTATGACAGTTTTGAACCTCACAAAAAAAATTCCCCCATAAGCCATTTTGGGAGTATTACAACTGTGAAATTAAAAAGGTCCACAAGAAAAATAAATGCTAGATAATCTATCAAACAAACAAACTGCAGCACCCGGAGACCGGTATTCAAAAATCTCCTCAGGTTATTTATTTTATTACAAATATTTCCTTTGCCACATATCAAAAATACTTGTTGGGGGGGGGGGGGAATTTTTTTTTTTTTCATAAAACACAAATCACAATCAGATCCTTAGATTTGAGACATACCTGAGAAAAACTGCACAATCTCTTCCTTGCTGCAGCCAAATGGTAGGCCTCTTAGACGAACAAAGCCATCATTTGCAGTGTCGGGACTGTTTGGACCCGTGTGCTTCAGAACCCAGTCCATTTCAACACTGTTGGACTTGAAAACTGTAAAATACAAAGCCATGTAAAATCCACCATAATAAATGAATACGCTCATCAATGAAACCTTCAAATGGATACTAAAGACCCCCCATACATTACAGCAATGTATCGCACGCATTTCCACCAACTCACCAGGTGGCTGGATTGCATACAACATATCTTACGCAATCCAAGCCATGGCTACGGGATCCAATGGATCCTTGGTGCAGCAGGTCGGATCTTCAGCTATGCGCAGTAGTCATAGGAACCTTCCCACCACAGTACTTATCTAGTGGGCAGGAGATGAGCCGCCGCAATGCAATAGACAAACATAAGAAGGTAGGTAAAGGCCAGATCCATATTTAAAGTTTCTGCAGGTGTGTTTTTGGGGATGGGTAGTGGGCACTAACTTTAAATACCAGCATGGTGCATCCCATTTACCCTGACAAGCCATGGATGCCCTCCTGCCACCCCAGCAATAACTGGATCCTAGTATGCAGCCTGTACCTTCCACATATCGGTGTCCCATGGTCTCCCGGTCTTTCTTCAGGGCTAGATTTAGGTCATCTTCAGTATCAAACTCCACAAAGGCCTCCCCGCTCGGCCGCCCTTCCCGGGTGTAGATAAAGTGGACTCCGCAAGCACCATTCAAGATTTTGGACTCTGCATGGAAAAATACAGTAATTTACACAGATATACTACAGCTGTATAGCAAATATCTGGATGCATGACAGACAGGAGGAGGTAGCACTCACCAGTGAAGAAGCTCTCTATCTCGTCCGCAGAGCAGGACCAGGGCAGCCCCCGGATCTTCACCACGTTGCCCTCTCCGCCTTCCGACATCTTCTCGCTCTGGCTGTGTTGGCTGGGGCGTGGCTTTGGCTGGGCTGAGGGGAGGGAGAGACACGTGACCACGGGAAACGACTCCGTCACACAAAGACAAAATGGCGGCGGCAACGCGCCTCAACGGGCAGCCGGAACACACGGAGCTCACCGGCCGCAGCTTTGTGTGTGTGTGTAAATATACAGAGACGTGCACACATATACAATGGCTGCGGAGCATACGGTTCACGGAACTAAGCATAAACGTGAATCAGCCATTGCGCGCGGCGGGAGCCAGGCCAAGTAAGGGCCTCACACAATAGCGCGCTACGTAAGATTAGTAAATATCGAACACGGAAGAACTATCCCGGGAAGCAGCGGATAGATCGCCGCACGTATAATAGCGCAGCCTGCGGCCTACAGGGCACAGACGCCAACGGACTAATAACTAGTAAAAGGGCCGACACGTCCGCGGCGGGCTATAGACGCAAAGAGCCGGCTCTCCGCCTGTTCTCACCTTAGTCACCGTGCTGCGATCACTCCAGGGCCTCGTGCGTGTGTATGAGAGACGCGGTACACAGTGTATATAAGGCGGGACCTGCCTGCGTGACTACCCCTGCTGCTGCTGCTGCTTCTGTAACGTTCTGCCCGCGCATGCGTTCCCTTAGGAGACCTCCCTGGTCCCGCCCCCTCCCGCGCCCCTATTCTGATTCTGTTACTGTACACACACAAACGAAGCACGCAGTGTGCTGCCGCTGCCGCTGCTGGCTGGCTGGCTGGCTGGCTGGATCTGTGTGGCTTTGGCTGCTGCCGCCACCCGGTGGCGGGAGCAGCTATTTCCTGAGGTTTCTGCCATGCTGCACTGGTAATTTCAAAGAACATACATTAGGCAAACTCTGAACAGCGATACTTGTTACGGGCAGCGTATGTGGTTAGCACACTCCTGGTTAGCAGAGTGTGCCTCCTGCCTGGCACAGGGCGCTGCTGTGTAATGCACATGTGTGATAGGCACTCAGTGCTATACAGTATCACATAATTTTTAATAGTTATAAGGCCCAGCTAAATACACACATACAAATATTTGGATTGTGTCGGCTGCTGTAAATCGACGCGCTACTGCGTTACTGCTGCACCTGTAATAAAAAAAGTGGCTGATTGCGGCAAACACGAGCACAATTAAGAACTGCCTGAGCCAGCGGCACAATGGACCTTATTCTAGTTCACTCTTTCTGACAAAATCCTTCTTAGATGGACAAAACCATGTGCACTGCAGGGGGGGGGGGCAGATATAGAATGTGCAGAGAGAATTCGATTTCGGTGAGTTATTTTGTTTCTGTGCAGGGTAAATACTGACTGCTTTATTTTTACACTGCAATATAGATCTCACTTTGAAGTAAAACCCCACCCAAATCTAATTCTCTCTGCACAAGTAACATCTGCCCCCCCTGCAGTGCACATGGTTTTGTCCATCTAAGAAGGATTTTGTCAGAAATAGTGAAATAGAATAAGGCCCAATATCAGAGAAAACACAGTGGGCTGTGAGCAGAAAGTCGCCGCCCAGACAGAAAGAAAAGATGCAGATCCATTTGCAAAAAGCAACCCATTGGACAGTTTTTTTCCCCATCTGCACCAGTCTGGGGCTTCCACTAATCTGTTCAAGTAGTCATCGCGGACGCAAGGGACCCACCCGGGCATGCCTGCTTTTTCACTAACGGCCCAGAATGCCATGTTTTCACATAAATGCCGGCTTGCTGTTAAGCCAAACTGTGACTTCTGTGCATATGGATATTTTTCCGCTGTGTGCAGTCATTTGATAATCTTTGCAAATTCTCTGATTAGCGATCCATGCTGAATTACGAAAATGACACAATGAAAACAAAATTTATAGAATAAATCGAAGTGCTAGCTGTGTACAAAAGTTCCTATTTTCTTCTAGAACAGGGGTGGCCAACCGGTCAGAGGTAATGAGCCGAAAAATATCGTTAGTCAAGCTAAAGAGCCGACATCATGCGTGCCCCGAAGGCGCATGCGCCAAAAAAAGGGGTGTAGTCTATTTTGACCCCTTGGGTGGGTGTGCTACAAATATGCCTATAGTGCAGTGCCATATATACATATGCCCCCAATAGTGGCAGATACACATATGCCCCCCATGGTGCCAGGTATGCACCACACGGTGCCGGGTATGCCCCTGCGGTGCCAGAAAGCTGGTATGCCCCCACAGTGCCAGAAAGCTGGTATGCCCCCACAGTGCCAAAAAGCTGGTATGCCCCCACAGTGCCACAAACTGCTATGCCCCCACAGTGCCACAAACTGCTATGCCCCCACAGTGCCACAAACTGCTATGCCCCCACAGTGCAAATTCCCCAGCAGCAGCACTCACCATTGTTGCTGCTGCTGCCGGCGGGGAGAGGACAGTCTGGTGTCCTCCTGTCATGTCACCGATAGGAGGAGAGCACAGCACAGCACACCGCGCGTCTCCTTCTCCCTCACTTCCCTGTGACTGGGCCGTCCACCAATCAAAGCTCGCTGGCCGGCTCCTGATTGGCTGCTGGCCCGCAAGCTCTGATTGGCAGACGGCCCAGTCACAAGGATGCACAGTAAGGGGTAGGAGAGATGCGCGATGCGCACTCTCCTCCCCTCAGAAGGAGAAGGGATTCAGGGAACTGGCAGCAGGGGGGACTGGGACGGACGGTGGGCGGCGGGCAGCAGTGGGAGCAGGAGCCGCACTTTACAAGGGGGAGAGCCGCATGAGGCTCAAGAGCCACGGGTTGGCCACCACTGTTCTAGAATGTCTCTTCTTTTTTTCTTTTCATACATGAATGAGGGCAATATTATACACATAAAGGTATATTTGTGCTATGGGGGTACTTTCACCATATCCACCCCTTGAGACAGGAATATACTCACTGAAAAAGAAGAAACATAACGGTTTATTTTATGCGTACCCAACTCACAATTTAACGGGTTGTTCAAGTCACATCAAGGTTTCCGTTTTGTCCATTGATATCAATAAACCAGAGAATGTGTTTAAAAATACATGAGTACTTTTATAAATCCAATAAAATCCATAAACAATGAAAAGTTCAAATAACAACAAAAATCCAAAAATCTACAAGTCCAAATCAAAAGGACAACCACCATATATATTTCAACACAAGGTAAATGTCAGGTGGTAAAAGAATCCTTTTTTTAAAAAGACCTTTCGGAATTAGTCCATTTGAAAAGAAGTGCAAACACTAAACACCTTTGTTGGTGTTGGGTGATCAGGTTGTATGTCTCAGTGCAAGTCCAAACCAACGGGTTTCGATTTAAATATTTTTTTTTTTCAAGGCTTCTGGGAGGAGCCTTGAAAAAGATTATTTTAGTTGAAACTTGTTGGTTTGGACTTGCGCTGAGGCATACCACCTGATCACCCAACACCAACAAGCGACTCTATGGACTTACTGCCTCTACTCTGTGTTTTTACAGTGTAATATTCTCCCAGGCAGTTTGCAGCCAGTAATGACAAGAGGGGTAATTCTAGGTGTGCAGTATCAGCCTAGAGGGGATGCTAAGTGTTCCATATCAGTCTAGTGTTTGTGCCGCACACTTGTGTGGCTTATCATAGTTATCCAGCTACCTCGGTGCAACCTTTTGCCCTAAAAACAATATTGTAAGGTGTGAGCTGTTCAGAATAGACTGGAAATGAGTGGAAATGAATGTTATTGAGGTTAATATAGCGTAGAAGCAAAAAATAAAACCCAAAATTCTGCGATTTTAGCAGTTTTTATGCTTTTTTAACAAAAAATCAGAACCCAAACACAAAACACTTAGGAGGTGTTTTGCCAAAACCCATTAGAACCCAAAACCTCAAGGTAATCAGAACCCAAAACCCGAAAAGTGGCCGGTGCACATCTCTAATATATATACAAACTGAAAGCCAGCAACATCAGATTAAATGCAAAAAAAGTTTATATGGCATATAATAAAGTGCAAAGTGACAATAGGTACACAAGGTACACAAAAAGAGGAGTCCGGTATACATGCAAAAAACAGTCAATTGTTCATAAAACATTTATTAAAAAAAGTTAACATTTTTTCAAATTAAAATTGACAATTTACCATAGTTCATAATCATTAGGAGAGATATTCTTGATTCTTTAGATCATAGGTGTCAAGGACAAGGCCCGCGGGCCGAATCCGGCCCGCCAGACCTGCTAATGTGGCCCGCGCTGCCGCCATCTGCCCGGCAGAAGGAATTCCTTTTTTTTTTTTATGTGCGCCGTGCGGGGGGTACGCGGCGGGCGTGTGTCAGAAATTGAATGTGATGTATGCAGCGGCAGCAGCGGCGCAGCGCCCTGCACGTCTGCATCCATTCCGGACTGGTCTCTGGTAGCCTAGCAACAGACAGCCAATCGCAAGGCTGCCTGTTGCTGCTATGAGACCGACGGGAAGTCAGGCTGAGCACGCGGCAGGAGGAGCAGAGGAGCGACTCGTCACTGGAGCACCAGGAACAGGCAGCCAGACTCGAGGTAAGTAAATTTAAGGGAGGGGAGCCACGGACAAAACATCTAGCAACAGGGGCTGGGGGCCGCACAGCACAATTAAATATAAGGCTGCGAGTGCTGCTGCGCACATACAGCAGGGGGGGGGCAGCACTAATACAGCAAGGGGGGGGGGCGGCGCACATACACCCCACGGTTTTGGCGGGGTGACTGGCATTGCATACCATAGCGGTATGCACAATGCGCAGGGAGGCTGGGCGGCTGGTGGTGTCCGCGCAGGGAGGCTGGGCGGCTGAGAGTTATTGAATCCGCGGCCTGCGACGTCTCTAACTTCTAACTAACCTAAAGATACAACCGGCCCTTTGAGGGTGACCAAACTGCCAATGCGGCCCCCGATGAATTTGAGTTTGACACCCCTGCTTTAGATGAAGAATATAAACCCAGGTCAATTTTAATTTGAAAATTTTTAACAACATTTTTTAAATAAATGTTTTATGAACAATTGACTGTTAATTGTATAAAGACTGAAGTATCATTAAGTGGTTCTAACAGGGGTGCTATTTAACGCTATTGGTGTGATTATATATATATATATATATATACTTGTTTTGTCATAAACCCATAAAACTATGGGCTTTCCTGTGGCCCGGTGCAGCCAGCTCCCCATCCCACCTGCCATGCTGCAAAAGGCTTGGCGAGTGTGTAACTCATGCGGCCGTTTGCAGGTGGGGTTTGCACATGCAGGGGCCGAATTCGGATCATTGTGTGTTCCAGAATCGGCCCCTTGGCCAAAACCATGTGGACTTCAGGTGGGGCAGATGTAACATGTGCAGGGAGAATTAAATTTGGGGGGGGGGGGGGGGGGCAGTTACTTTAAACTAATATCTATATTGCTGTTTAAAAATAAACCAGCCAGTATATACCTTGCACATAAACAAAATGACTCCCCCACATCTAATGTTGATTTCACACCGCAAAACCTGCTTAGACCAGGTATTTAAAATGTTTTTTTTTTTTTTTTTAACGGGTCAAAGCAAGTTTAACCCCTTTTACATCGCATGTAAATACCTGGTCTAAAGCAGGTTTGCCCCAAAGGAAGCAGGGGCAGTAGACTCGGAGCAGACACCTCGGCCTGAGCAAGTGCAGCACCTGCCCCCCCCCCCCCCCAGTACCCACGGCTGGGGCACCACAAACCTGGAAACACAACAGCGAGCCGTTAATGCTGCTGTGTGTGGGTCATGGTGCCGGGGATGGAGGACCAGCAGAACGTGCACTCCGCCTGCAGCGAGGAGGAGCAGGACAGAGGGAGGAGGAGGAGGATGGCGGCGGGGGCGCTACAGCCGGAGCCCGTGTCTGCGTGCTATGACCGCGGTGCCGGACTCGCAGACAGTGGGCAGCTCAGAGCAGCGTCCCGACGTGTGGGTGCTGCAGGGACCTACCCCCTACAGACAGTGCCAAAGAGGGCAAGGAGACCGGGCCTTGGAGGTACTCAGTAATGGGCAGCTTCAGGGCGCACATGCCCAAGAAGAGGTGCAGCCCACCATGTACTACGTGGAGAGCAAGCTGACAGGCAAGCTGCCCCCTTGTACCTGGTAAACTCTGTCTGATGCTGGCTCCCTGTGGGGAGCACATGACCGCAGCGCAGGGAAGGGAATGAACTACTAGTTCCCATCCACTGCAGGGACCCCGCCACTGATCTAACATACACTGCAGGGACCCCCTGCCCCCAGCGCGATCATTCCCTTCCCTGAGCTGCTGGGGGAATACCGTTTCAGACCCGTTCAGACACAAAAAAAAACGGGTCTGAAACGGGTAGGACCCTGCTTTTTACCGTTTTTTTGGAAACTGTAAAATCACTCTGCACCTTTCAGACCGCACATGTTACCGTTTTAAAACGGTTAAAAAACGGCAATATACCAGTTAATATGTGCGGTCTGAAAGGGGCATTACTCTAACTGCACATTTTACTTCTGCCCCACCTGCAGTGCAGCATGGTTTTGGGCCTGATTCTAGCGACTATCGAATGATTGTCTCCTGGGCTCACAAATATAAGTCAGTGGTGACTGACTTATATTTTCAGGCTCCGGGACGTAGACAGGGCGGACAGCTGATGGCCCTGGCACCACACGCAACCGCCACATTTACATGGGAATTCCCAGTGTTTGCATGGGTATACAAAGTTCCCATGTTGAAGCAATTAAAGATTATTTATAGAAAGATTATTTAGCATGCTGAGAGGTACATTCAAATAACTAGATATCTAGGCTGTTCTGGAGGAGCCTTTGGGGGAAATTTACTAACCTGATTACGCCTGAAATAGGCGTATTCCGAATACGTATGCATACGACATCGAAGGAATCCTAGTAGGAATCACATTCAGTCGAAAATTACTAACCTAAATTACTAACCAGCTGTATGTAATATACGGACGGTAAAATACAACTAATTTTTCAGGCGTAATTTGGCTTCAGTTGAGCCATGCAGCCCGCTTCCTCTGCCGCCCTCCTCCTGCACTGCCCGACCCCACTCAGTGAAGCCACAGTGCAGGCAGCGCTGCCCGCCCCCCCTCTCCCCCAGGAGTGCAGCGGCAGCCGCTGCACTCTTGGGAGGGGGGGGGGGGGGGCGGTCAGGCAGCGCTGCCCGCACTGTGCATGCACTGAGGGGGAGCGGGCAGCGCTGCCTGACCCCCCCTCTCCCAAGAGTGCAGCGGCAGCGCTGCCCGATCCCCCTCAGTCCATCCACAGTGCGGCCTGCTTCCCCCCCCCCCCCCTCCAGTCAAGTGGCGGGCTGGCACTGGGGAGCAGGGGATAATGAGGCAAGCAGCGGCCAGTGGACGGACCAGCTGAGCAGTGGCTGGTGCTGAGGACCAGGAGACACGCAGATGCTGGTGAGAAGACTTTCCTCACCTACCCTCCCATACACTTTTCCCCTGTCACTTCATCCCAATTATCTCACTCCTTCTTGCCCTTTATCACCGCCCCACCACCACCTCACCCTCTCTATTGCCCCCTGTTGTGTCACCCCCTCTCAAGTAACCCCTGGTCACCTCACTCCCTCCCCCCCATCACCTCACCCCTTTGCCCAGCCAAGCACCTCACCCTCTCTACAAATATTGGGATTATAGATAGACCTTTTGCGCTGACCTACGCTTGTGGAATATTTGTGAAAATATGGTTTCACCTTACCATGAATAGATACAATGCATACAGGAAGAGATATCACAATACCCCATTAGCGCTGGTCACAGTTTTTCTTTACTTTCATGTGTTTTACCCAAAAGAGAAGAAAAAGGGGAAAAAACAATGGTGTAACACAGGCGGCTGGAGGATACATGAAGGACTTGGTGTGACTTGACCCGCGGAGTGACCAGGGATGCCTGTGACCCCCTTTTGGAATAACAACTGATTTTTTGTCTGCAAACACTTGTAGACAACAGCATCTGGTGAGAGTCCACCTTGTCATTGTCCATTGTATTATATCATTCTTTTTAATCATTAAAAAATTGTAATGCACTATATTCAGTTTTTTTCTTCCATGGCTAAAACATATCGACAAATTGGCTTGTCTGTACGGTGACGTTACTGCTCCCCCAAGGATGCTATATTGTCTGCTTTGAGACATATTAGAAGGGTACAAGTTTCACCATATGGAAAAAAATATTTTGACACAATTCACATAAAACTGTGTTACACCATTGTTTTTTCCCCTTTTTCTTCTCTTTTGGGTAAAACACATGAAAGTAAAGAAAAACTATGACCAACGCTAACGGTGTATTGTGATATCTTTTCCTGTATGCACCTCACCCTCTCTATCACTCCCCTATTGCCTCACCCCCTCTCACCTAACCCCCTTTCACCTCTCCTTCCATTACCTTACTTATTCACCCCCTGGCACCTCACCCTGTATCACGCCCCCTCCCCCCTCTTGCTACATCACCTCACCTCTCTCACCTCTCCTCCACACCATCTTTCCTCTTTTTCACTCTCTTCCCATCCCTTTTTCTCTCACCTACCCAGTCTGTCACCCACTCTCTTTCCTGCTGTCCCCTGCCCCCAGCCGCAGTCACCTTTCTCCTTACTCTCTCTGGCCTGCCACCTCTCTTTCTCTCAACCTTCACTCACCCCCCCCCCCCATCTCACCTCTCTCTCTGTCCCTAAATTCTTTCCCCTCTCTCTCTTTCCTCCTTCTCCATGACAGTCTCTCCTTCTCCTCTGTGGTTGAGATATGGTGCCCGTGTATTGTACGATTTGTACTGTGCGAGGCAATGCGCTCCCCTGAGCATTGCATGGTACAAAAAGTATGTGCAGCATGTTCTTTCTGACTAGATCACATCCAGGTCAAAACGTACGCTATTGTAGTTACGTTTACAACTAGATGTGATGCGATCTAAATAAAAATGTACGGTGCCAATCGCACAGTGTATGGGCACCCTAAGCTTGTCTGGCTCCTACATTTTCATCCTGGCTCCTAGATTTAAAAAAAAATTGTCAAGCCCTGAGGTGAGTGGCACTTATGTGTCAGATGTGTAATGGGCATTACGGTTTGTTATATAGTATGTAATGGGCATCATGTGTGGCCTTATGTGTAATTGGCATTACAGCATGTGGCTTTATGTGTAATGGGTATTACGGTTTAAAAAATATATATAAGGGCTGACTGCAGCGCTGAAATAATATGTCTAATAAATCTGTAGGGTTTGCAGGATTCAACCAATTATTCCAAAAACGCCACTTGATTTGCATCAACTTCTTAAAAATACAGTCACTTTATTAGTAAAAAACAGAACAAAACAAAAAACAATCCAATAAAAAAGGATATGTATGCAACATATATAAAAAAAACAGTTCCTTATTCAAAACGAGATTTATCAGCTCACCGGACCTCTTGGGGATGTGTATTTTCACCTTAAATCCACGTGATGTGAACAGGAATTCCCACTTGGTAGGACCGCTGTCTTTCCCACACTGGTACTCTTCCCTAAGGCGTCACACTGCCACTGTGGCAACCCTTCGGGTTTTCCCTGTGTCTGTATGATTTCCTAGTGGTAAGGGAAAGTAAGAAGAGAGGCTAGGAGCTAGGCGCACGGTTTGCTGATAAAACACGTGCTACCCTCCCGTCCAGATTCTGCCTGCGCTCGCAGTCTGGCGGGGTCGCGGCAAAGATGTTTGTAGGCCGCAATGCTCCTGAATTAAAAGAACCTCTCTCCCCAGCTAAAGATCTTTCTAAGCCACCCAAGCCGTAGCTGACACTGGTATGCAGACGTAGCCACCGGCACTGCTCCCCCGTATCTGGTGGCTGTCCCTTCTCAAAGCTCCGGTCTCCAGCTGCTCACCAACGCGTTTCTATCTCTGTAGGTCTTTCTCCTAAGAGGAGATATATTTTTTTTACTTATTCTTTGGAATTATATAAGGATTACATTTTTCATCTTGGGGCTTAGCAGCAGCAGGAAAAGAGCGCTTGAGGCTGTTTGGACTGCTTTTTCTTAAAGGGTATTACGGTTTGTTATATAGTATGTAATGGGCATTACGGTTTGTTATATAGTATGTAATGGGCATTACAGTTTGTTATATAGTATGTAATGGGCATCATGTGTGACCTTATGTGTAATTGGCATTACAGCATGTGGCTTTATGTGTAATGGACATTACGGTTTGTTATATAGTATGTGATGGGCATTATGTTTTTTATATAGTATGATATGGGCATCATGTGTGACCTTATGTGTAATTGGAATTACGGCATGTGGCTTTATGTGTAATAGGCATTACGGTTTGTTATATAGTATGTAATGGGCATTACGGTTTGTTATATAGTATGTAATGGGCATCATGTGTGACCTTATGTGTAATTGTTATTACGGCATGTGGCTTTATGTGTAATGGGTATTACAAAGTTTGCTAAAATGTGCAATGGGAATTACGATGTGTGGTATAATGTTAGGCCGTGCCGCCTTTTTGCTGCGCAAGAGCCAGGCCTACTACAAATCGGGGTGGGGGGGCACGAAACATGCCCTTACTCTGGGCGCCGTGACACCTAGCTACACCACTGTATGCCATGTAATAATTGTAATTGCACAGCTATTTAAAAAAAAAGGGTTAAGTATCTTTATAACTTTGTATGTTATTTGTATATGCTATGTTGTTGCCAACACATTTAATAATTGTAAAATTGTGCAGCTATTTATGTATTTGTATGACTTATTTTGTGTTTTGTATATGCCATGTTGGTGGCAACACATTTAATAATTGAAATCGCACAGATATTTGCCATGTTGGCAAAACATTGCACAGTTCTTTTAAAAAAAAGACAATTCCCATAGAAAAAAATATTTTAACTAAACAGGTGTGCTGGGAATTTTCTTTACCTTTTAAATACTGTTTCTGCAGCACCTTGACGATGGCCTTGCAGGTGTCAGGGATGATATGACCCAAAGCCTGGGGGGAGGTGAGGGTCCCGAACTTCAGGTCATCCAGTGATCAGCCCAGTAGAACATACATATTTTATATTATATACATATACATCCATTTTTATATCCATATATTTGGGCCAGTCGCTCTAGTCTCCTAATCCAGCCCATCAGATATATCGTATGGTACAGTTATATACCATAAGATATATCTCATGCGAGTTATCTTGGCTTGATCAATCGCATAAGCTATCTTATGCAAAAAAGACATCAAAGTACAAAATCAGATGGAATCACTCCTGAGATGGTCCAGGGGGAGTTCAAGGGAAATTACATCTGACTTCAGGGTCCGACATATCGTTTTAGTGTATGGGGGCCTTAAGATTGACCTGAAACAAGTGTTCCAGCTATGAACACAAGCAGCTGGTCCCTGTAGCCTTTGGGCCTGTCCATTGCAATTTAATTGGATTTTTTGTGCAAACGATTTTAGTAATTTTTTTTCATTTTTTATAAAAAAAATTCACACATAATAAATGAACTGTGTTTATAGGGTTAACTCACATTTGTTAGCAAGTAAAAAAAACAACCCACAAAAATGGGCAAAAACATGTTGCAATGCAGGTGGGGCAGATGTAATGTGCAGAGATATTTAGATTTGGGTGGGGTATGTTCAAACTGAGATCTAAATTGCAGTGTAAAATAAAGCTGTGTACACACAGTACACTTATCGCTGGCAATATGGTCGCTGAGCGACCATATTGCCAGCGATTGGAGTGTGCGCGCTCCCATTTTCATCCTCTGAATGGTCGCTGGTCGGAGGAGCATGCTCCTCCGACCAGCGACTTCCCCTGCCTCTTCTCCCGGCAGTGTGACATTTTCATCTGCGACCATCTCTGGTTGCAGATGAAAACGGGACACTGAGCAATACTGGGTACATGGTGCTCCCTGGGGGGGGGGGGCTGGGTGCAAGTGCAGGTCTATCATCCGGATACTGATCAAGTACAGTATGCTGTTTTATGAGAGCATGCAATTAAAAATTGTTGCATATGCTACATGATTCATGTTTTTAGATGCTTTGCAGCATAACGATTATATGCGTATTAGTAGTTTTAATAAAGTGTTATTGTTTTTCACAATCATGGTGAAATTATTATTTTTGGAATATATTAATTTCTATTAATCAACATGTTATATATGCTAAGGCTATCTGTGTATATATTATATCCCACCTACATACCTCCCAACATGACCCTCACCAGGAGGGACACAATGCTCTGTTCCTGGACTTCCCTGTTAAGGAATGATTGCCATCACCTGTTTTAAACAGGTTAATTGATAAGAAAGGCGGTTCACCACAGGTGATGGTAATCTTAAATGAAGAGGGAAGTTCAGGAATAGAGCAGTGTGTCCCTCCTGGAGAGGTTCATGTTGGGAGGTATGCACCTAGAGCTAATAAGTGTGTGTCAGTATACACTGCAGTAGCACATGGGCTAGCGCTATGGGGGTTATTCAGACCTGATCACACGGCTGCGAATATGCAGCAATCAGGTAGATGCTGGCTGCTGTAGTGAGAACCCGCCTTCTGGACCGGTGAGAACACTGGCCCTGACAGATCGCTCAGCACACGTTGCTGGCACATCGTTGTGCTGTGTGCTAAGTGATCCAGCATCAGTCAGAACACTCATCTACACACATCGCTACGTGTGTAGACCCAATAGATCTGGGTGACTTATTTGGTTTCTAGGCAGGGTAAATACTGGCTGCTTTATTGTTACCAATTTAGATTTCAGTTTGAGCACGCCCTACCCAAATCTTAAACTGGCTATACACTAGTGCAGTGGTCGCCAACCCGTCGCTTGCGAGCTACTGGTAGCTCGCGGTAGCGTTCCGGGTGGCTCGACCACTCTGCGCCCGCCTGCCCGTCCCTCCATCACCCGCCGCCTTCCCCAATCCCCTGAGACAGACGCTAGAGGTAATATCACCTCTAGCGCCTGACAGTGCGCACAGCGCTAGGCGCTCCCGGCACTTCTGGGTAGCGCTGCAGCGCTATGCTCACTATCAGATGCTAGAGGTGATATTACCTCTTGCGTCTGCTGTCCCCCCCCCCCGCTCAGCCGCCCATCCAGTCATCTCTGCAAATGGACACTCCGCTTCCCCACAGCTATTCTGCTCCCCCCACAGGCTACGGTGCCTGGACAGTGCACTCAGCTCCCCCGCAGCAAGAGGTTAAAACAGCCGCTGCCCAGACCAGCAGACAGGCATCAATGACAGCTGCTGGGCATCCTCCCTCTGTCACTGTAAGTGTGTGCACTACATGTTTGGTGTCACATGTGTATGTCTGTGTTCTATATGTGTGTGTGCATTTATGCATGTATATATGTATGTATTCTATGTGTGTGTATGCATGTGCTGTGTGTGTGTGTATATATATATATGTGTATGTGTGGTACCATAAAAGTTAAATACGTTTTGAGGAGCATTTTTTTTATGTTTTTAGAATTTAGATAATGAAAGGTGCAATGAAAGGTGCAGGGGGTACAAAGAGGTGAAGGAGTATTGGGTGGACAGAGACATGCAAGGGTTACTAGGGGATGGAGAAGTGCAGGAGGGGAAAGAGAGGTGCAAGGGGGACGGGGGCTGAAGGGGTACAGGGTGGACGGAGATGTGCAAGGGTGATGGGAGTACGGAGAGGTGATGGGGTGACATAGTCGTCCCACCTCGACATGCCGTAATCTGATCAATACTGTATTGTGTTGAAAAATGTCTCTATGGTCCATAGAAAAATATTTCAACACAATGAAGTATTGATTTGATTACACTAGACTCCAGAGTCATATATCCCTAACTCTCTCTGGACATGTTACATTTGCCCTACCTGCCGTGCCTGGCCAAATATTCTCTGTAAAGCGTTATGTAATATGTGTGCGATATATAAATAATTGGTAATATATAACAAATATTTCTTTCCAGGTGACACCATAATATCCTCTTTTAACACCTCAGAATCCCCATTGATTTGGTTTCTAAGGCGTGTCTTTGGTATTTAAATCAACTGTTTGGGAGTAGATTCAATAAGGTGTTCATGTTACTCAACCAGAGCTTCTAATGCCCCTTGCTGAGTAGATGCCTGTAGGTCTGTGTAGGTTCCTCCTCACAGAACAAAAGGTATGTCATCATGGTAATGAAGGGCTTGGCTTCCTTGGTGAAAGCCTCCATAGGTAACACTTTCCATGATTTCTGAATGCTAATGAAATCCTTTCTTTTTCCCAGCTCACAGCAAATGGAGACAATACTGTGTAACACCTTAGCTATATTGTGAAATAAAATCACAATTACAATATCAACCCAGATTGTATTAATTATGAAAGGGGAACCCTGACATTGTAACATCTAAATTCCCACCACTCTATTGTTTATCATGACTCAATACAATAGATTAATATTAAGGTACCTCATTCACCACACCCCAGTGTAATACATTTGTGCACTGAGGGCCTGATTTATAGTTCAGAGATAAAAAAATATGGAGAAAGAAGGAGAAATTTGGAACAAACCACACAACACAAGGGGCCTGATTCAGAGGTAGATGCTGTGTGGGACACGGTTGTTAGGTCGACATACATTGGGTCAACCACTGAAGGTCAGCAAGCCTCAAGGTGCATACACACGGGCATGCTGAGCGACCATATTGCCCATACCTCCCAACAGTCCCGATTTTAGCGGGACAGTCCCGATTATCAGGGCCTCTCCCGCTGTCCCACCCGCGGGCTGTTGGGAGTCCCCCCTGTCAGCTGCTAAGCAGCGGGGAATAAACGCTGTGCGCATGCGCACAGCGTCTATTCCCGCAGCCAGGGGGCTGGGGGCATGGCTAGAGGCTCACAGAGCCTCTGGGTCATGCCCCCATAGCGGCAGAATGGGGGAGTGGCCTCGCGGGAGAGCCGCGATTATAGGCCATGCCCCCAAATTAGGCCACACCCCCAAAAATTTCGGCACATCTGCGGCGCGCAGCAACAGCGCCCCGCCTGCTGAGCTGCCAAAGTTGGGAGGTATTGCCAGCGATTGGAGTGTGCACCGGCGAGCTTGCTCCTGCGACCAGCTGATTCCCTCTGCGGCTCCCCCGGCAGAGGTTCCCTTACATCAGCGACCACCGCTGATAAAAAGGAGACACTGAGCAATATATTGCTCAGCAATATATCGCCCCCGTGTGTACACATCTTTAGGTCAACACAGACAAAATGTCAACATGGTTGAGGTCGACAGGGTCAAAAGGTGGACACATGCATTCGGTCGACCTTGGGAAGGTCGACAGTCAAAAGATCGACATTGGTTTTTTTAAGCTGACAGGTGCTGACAGGTGGTGTTTCATGCCCTAACATCCACTTGGGTGTGGAGGGCAAACAGAAAATTGTGTTGAGTGTAGCGAAGCACCGTGCCCGAAGCATGGCGAGTGCAGCGGGCCATGCACAAGGACGCGGTGCACTGATACGGTGTCCATGCCGACTGTCAACATTCAGGACAAAAAAATCAGTGTAAAAACCATGTCTACTTTTTGACTGTCAACCCTCCCAATGTCAACCTAATGCATGTGTCGACATTTTCACCCTGTTGACCATAGCCATGTTGATCTTTTTTTGTGTTGACCTAAAGCTTGTCGACCTTCAGTGGCGACTCAATGTATGTTGACCCTATGACCCATACCCTGCTGTGTACAGTTGGCCGGTGGTGTAAGCCTGTTTGAGTGGCACAGGGCATACATCCGCATTGCCACTGCTCAGCACCCAATCAGATGCTGGGTAAGTGGATTTTAGCAGGCGTATATGGAAGGTGCGTTTGGTTAAGCCAACAGTTGCGTGGTTTTGGCCTATATGTGAAAGCTACCGCATCAAAAGATGCTCAGCTGCTCACACAGAAGTCCCTATTCAGATGGAGAAAATACACCGGCCATAGGACTGGTGTACATTATTGATGGTGCACCGCTGGTCTACCTATGGGTATCTGAGTTTCTATTAACATAAAGCACAGATGTGACTTTAGGAAATGACAAGGCCGTCACCGCATTTGTCCAACTCAGGATCAGCTCCAAGGGGTGCAATTGCATTTATTTAACTGTAAAGCCGTGTACACACGGCAGCCATGTTTGCTGAAATCACTGGGAATATGGTCGCTGGCGACCATATTGCCAGTGATGGGAGTGTGCCCCGGCGATAAATCGACGGGTGCGTGCTCCCGTTTTCAGCCCCGTTATAATCGCTGGTCGCAGGAGCTTGCTCCTGCGACCAGCGGATTCCCTCTGCGGCTCCCTGGGCAGAGGTTTCTTTTCATCAGCGACCATCTCTGGTCACTGGTGAAAAGGAGAGACTGAGCAATATATCTCCCCGTGTGTACGCACCTTAAGGAGAATCATGTCTGCTTTTGTATATGGGGCCTGATTCAGAGATAAACGCAATACCAAAGTTTACACAGTTGAGCGATTATCGGTCACACTGCGCATTCGCCAAAGTACCTTAGTGAAGTCGCTCACAGTGAGAATCTTTCAGGGACCATATGAGGAGATAATGGGGAATGGCAGCAAAAATGCAGGCATATTTTTGGAGTGTGTTTCAGCCTACAGCTGCCATCCCATAATATCACACCTCCCAAGTGATAGCATCAAATCCATACACAAGCCACTCATCATCAAATGATTGTTCCAGTGTGTGCAGTCTCTGCATAGATCAGGACTTACTGGGTGACTGCAGCAGAAACAGACTGATTAGGGTCGGAGCTGACGTCACATGACTTTCCTTCAAATCCCTGGGAACACCTGTGTTTTCTCTGACACTGCCAGAAAATGTCCATTTACTACCCCTATATGCCTGCTTTATGTCTATCAACTTGCGTACGGCCAGCGATACAAAAGTAGCAGGATTTTAATCTAGATTGGCCTTGTGCATGCGTACTACACACCATGCGAGTAAGCAGTCCTTCCAATATTGCCTGGCCTGCGAATTCGGAGCCGTGCGATCAGGTCTGAATAACCCCCATTGTCCAGAAGTGGAATTAGGGGACGTGGCCTTGTGGCTAGTGAGCATGGCCTTATGTGGGCACATGGCCAGTACTCTGTGAGCTGCTGTAAATGCCCCCAACCTCTCCCATACCTCCCAACTGTCCCGCATACCGCGGGAACGTCCCGGGTTTTGGGGACATTCCCGCATCCCTCCAGGGGCCGGCAGTGTCCTGGGATGCACACAGCGTCTAATTCCAGCAGCAGAGAGGCTGGGGGCTGGCCAGCAGCTTACAGAGGCGCTGGTTATGCCCCTAGTGCAGCAAAAATGGGGGTGTGGCCTCACAAAAATGGCACAATTTTGATGGGAAGCCACGCCCCCTATTTGCGCAGCTGTCCCTCCGTGCTGGGAGGAAAAGTTGGGAGGTATTCTCTCCCTGTACTTTAAATCAAAACTGTGTGCATGCAACTATTCACTGTTGCTCTGCTAACTGCGGCCCATGTGCAGGATAGTCCCCACCAAAATTGGCACTATTGGGAGGTATGTAATATGCAGAAAACATGGCACCAGCATCTCAGTTCCTGCAAACGTTCCGTGCAACAATAGGGTTACACAGATGGTTTATTATCAATGGATCTGCAACCACCACTGCACATTCATATGCAGTTATATGGGTGTGCAAAGCCACACGTGGATATCACAATATGTTTCCAGGTGGCTAAACTTTAAGAATATTTTTGCTGCTTATGGGAACCAATGCTTTGCAGGGTTTTTTTTTTGTACTGAAGCCTAAAAAACTAGGACACACTTCTTGACTTTAAATATCTCTGAGCACTTTAAATCTGCAAGTGCAACATGGTTCAAATTAGTACGCAGGACAAAAACTCTCCTCAATAAGTTAAACTTTATTTATATATTTTAGTTTACAATAAAGTATTAATTAGTTCCTGATATTGAGGATTATTCAGATTCTGAAGGATCTACAACATCATGCACAAGGTACCGATTATCGGTACCTTGTGCATGAACAAGACCTGTTCCGAGGGAGCACAAACAGTCCTGTGACGTTGGAAAGTGATTGCCTAACATCTAGAATACTGTGTCCAGTTCTGGAGGACATATCTACAGAAGGATATAAATATATTAGAGACTGTATAAACAAGGGCAACTAAAATGGTGCATGGCCTACATCACAAAACAATATGTATAGTTTGGATCAGAGAAGGGAAAGGGGGGACATGATAGAAACTTTCATATATGTCAAGGGTTTTATCAAGGTCCAGGAGGGAAACATTCTTCAAATGAAGATACGTATTAGAACATGAAGACATGCACTGGCACTGAAGGGAGGTAGGTTAAGGGAAAAAATTAGGAAAAATTACTTCACAGAAAGGGTAGGGACAAGTGGAATAGCCTCCCATCAGAGTTGGTAGAGGCTAATGGGCCCTACACACGGGCTGCCGAGCGTTCTGAGCGTTCCCTCAGAACGCTCGGTTTCTCTGAGCACACAGCACTGCAGCGCACTCCATTGAGAACACTGGTCAAAATCGATTAATAATCTGTGTGCACGTTATTAATCACCGCCAGATTCAGAGCATACCTCCCAACATGACCCTCTCCAGGAGGGACACAATGCTCTGTTTCTGGACTTTCCTCTGAACGTATGATTGCCATCACCTGTGCTGAACAGGGTAATTGATAAGAAAGGTGTTTTTTTTTAACACAGGTGATGGCAGTTATTCATTCAAAGGTAAGTCCAGAAACAGAGATTTGTGTCCCTCCTGGAGAGGGTTGTTGGGAGGTTTGTTTAAGTCGCTGAATGGCCTACAGCTGGGGTAGCCAACTACAGTCCTCGAGAGCTACCAATATGTTTTCCAGATCTCCTCACAAAATCACAAGTGAAGTAATTAGCTTAGTAATTAGCCTGTGCATCTTTTAAAATGCGTTAGTGAGTAATGAGTGCACCTTTGCAGGAGCTAGGTTGTCTGGAAAATGTGAACTGTTGGTAGCTCTCGAGGACTGGAATTGGCTACCACCGGCCTACACACACACAGTGATTTACATGCGTTTTCAGGCATTTTCTGAGTAATTTAGTAAAATGGCTAAAAAAAATGCAGGAATGCCCCCCCTGTTTGTAGGGCCCATAACACAGTAGAACAAATTAAGCATGCATGGGATAGACATAAGAATATCCTTGCAAAGAAAAAAGGATCAAAGTTTGAGGTAACAACATGATTGAAAAGGGGCAGACTAGATGGGCTAAATGCTTATCTCCCGTCAAATTCTATGTTTCTGTGGTTCATACAGAACTATTAGTGATACTTCCAAGAAAGCCGCAGTGCCAGCAAACTAAAACAGCATCCCAATTAGGTCTGTTGTATATAAAATGCAAAAAGACTTATTCCATTATGTAAATATAAGACTTTTTATCTATGCAATGCAAAGGCAAGCTCTAGTAAAACTGAATTCTACCATCATTTTGTAAATGAGATCTCTTGATGGGCCAGATTAAAATAAAAAAAAATGCTGATGAAAATGATTGCAATACCAGCTTTGCAGGTATTGGCAAACTACAATACCAGCATCACCAGCCTAGCACACACTAGACGAGCCGCACCGCGGCCGATATAGTAAATTATATCGGCCGGGGACAGCACGCTGGATATTAATCACTGGGCAATAGTGATGTGCAGTGCTGTGCAGCGCTATCGTAATAGTCCCTACATATGGCGCCAATGGCGTAAGTTTGTCCCAGGATGAATATTGGTGCCCCCCCCCCCCCTAACACACACACAACGTTATTCAAATATATATAGTCCGGTATGAAATATATATTATAACTGTATGTAGATACAGAAAGAGAGGGAGAACACATATTTCAGAACTCAGCCACAGAAGCGATTTTGATGGCTTTAAAATAATGGATTTAAACTAGCAGTGGTGGAGAGGTGCCCCCTTGAGAGCAGGAGCCCGGCGGCAGATGACTCCATTGCCTCCCAGAGTTCTGCCTCTGTATGGAGCTTTTTCTAATGCCCTGAAATCTCCTGTGTGTACGCGTACTCCCCATAAGAAGGGCCGAGTGATATCTTTTTTTTTTTTTATCGTCTCGTGTGTATGGTGCTTTATTGTGCATCTCTGTGGAGGGCAAGGCTCAATTATGATGAAGATGGCAATCACAGCCTATGGTCTGACCAGGATTTCAGCATTAGGGATCTGCTACCGGCCCTATTTCGTAACATAATAATTAAACATTGACACTGATGTAATGTAGTGGAGGGAGATTAAGCAAACATTTTAAAGATGATAAGTAGAAATGTTGGCTAAAACATGTGTTATTTATCTAGTACACGCTATACAAGCTGAAAGGCTGCTAAGTCCCGCTATAGACAGCTTCTCCACCTGCTCAGTGCTCTCTTTAGGATTGATACATCTCCTCCTTCTTCTCAAGTAAAAACTTTTATGAAAAATACAAATTCTCAAATCTGTGAGATAAGGAGATGCCAGTGTAAGTACAGCAGAAACTGTGAAGGGGGTATAATGGTAAATGAGGGTGCGTGCAAGCATAGCAAAAGCAGCAGCACATACTGTAACATCGAGTAGGCAACATACAGCTACAGTGCAACTACATATCCCAGCATGCCATGCTACAGTTTTGCGGTTTAGGTATACTGAGACGGTGGCAGGGCACGCTGGGAGATGTAGTTCTACAGCCCCTGACAAAGCACAGGTTGTCCACCACTGGTATAATAATCGTTTCTTGTGGTCTCATCAGATTCGAGAATAACGTTAGCACTCGGAGTCGGAGTCAAGAAGACCCGCCCGCCGCCCGGCCAAGCTAAAAGGAGGGAGGAGCCAGGGAGTGGAGTCACCCGTATGTGCACCAGCAGCGCCCCACCCCCCACAGCCTCCGTTGCTGTTCCAGGTCGCGTGACCGGAAGCTGCCGGAATAGTATGCCCGTGACGTCAGAGGGAATCCAAAAAACGGCCCCTCGCCTCGCTTCCCGCGCTGCCGCCGATAATAATAACTAGCTCCCAGCAGCAACTTCGCCCGCTCACTCTCTCACTGACCACCAGCAGCAGCCTGTACCGCCAGAGAGGAGGAAGCGGAGGACGAGAGACTCAGCAGCACCGCCCCGGGCCCCCACCATGGACACCGCTCAGCTCTGCAAGCTCTTCATCGGGGGGCTGAATGTGCAGACCACCGAGGCCGGGCTACGGGGCCACTTCGAGGCCTTCGGCCAGCTGACCGACTGCGTGGTGGTGATCAATCCGCAGACCAAGCGCTCCCGCTGCTTCGGCTTCGTGACGTACAGCAACGCCGAAGAGGCGGACGCCGCCATGTCTGCCGCGCCGCACGTGGTGGACGGCAGCAACGTGGAGCTGAAGCGCGCCGTCTCCCGGGAGGACTCGGCCATGCCCGGCGCCCACGCCAAGGTGAAGAAGCTGTTCATCGGCGGCCTGAAGGGCGACATCGAGGAAGGGGACCTGCTTGAGCACTTCTCCCAGTTCGGGCCGGTGGAGAAGGCCGAGATCATCGCCGACAAGATGTCCGGCAAGAAGCGCGGCTTCGGCTTCGTCTACTTCACCAACCACGACGCCGCGGACAAGGCGGCCGTGGTCAAGTACCACCCCATCCACGGCCACCGGGTGGAGGTGAAGAAGGCCGTCCCCAAGGAAGAGATCCAGGGCGGCTCCTCCAGGCCGTTCCGCGGAGGGCGCGGCCGTGGTGGCGCCGGCGGTGGCGGCTCGCTGAACGGCTACTCCGGAGGCGGCGGCCGGGGTGGTGGAGGCGGAGGTGACGGTTTCGGGGGCTACGAGGGCTACGGCGCCCCCAGCTACAGCTCGTACGGCGGCTACAGCGACCAGGGCTCCTATGGCAACGGCTACAACAGCTTCGGCAGCTACAACCAGCAGCACCAGTCCTCGTATGGGCCCATGAAGAGCGCTGGCACCGGCGGCAGCTGGGGAGGCCGCAGCAGCAACAACGCGGGGCCCTACCGAGGCGGCTACGGGGGGTACGGCGGGGGCGGATCATACAGCGGGGGCTCCTTCTAGACTCTTGACACCCCAACCCCCCCTGCCTGCCCCCCACTCTGATCCATCACGTCTCCTCCGCAGCGGAGGCCCGCGGCCGCCTGGACGGACTCACGGTTGGTGATAGTGAGAGTGGACTGAGCCATGGCCGGCTTCCCGGTCCCCGTGACTGTCCCGCTTCCCCCCCTTCTACCTTCTTTCTTACGCTAATCTGACTTTGTTTCCGCACATCCAGGCCGGGAGGAGACCCGGGGAACCTGTTCATGGGCCAGTGATTTGTTGGGCGAGTTTCATAACCGGGACTATTTTATTTTAAACATTTTTTTTTCCATTGTTTTACCTGATGTCTAAAAAAAAAAAACAAGGGGGCTGCATGTTTGTTTCACAAGAGTTGCCTATAGTAGTCCGGAGTGACCCCAGATAGTTCCAGATGGTGGTTTTTGTTTTATTCTCTAGATTGACTTTTTGTTTCTTTGTTCCCCCCTTTCTGATGTACTTTGCATAGATCCCCCTCCTCTAATTTCAGGTGTCTATTACATGATCTAGTTATAAAACACTTTATGTAATTTTTGTAGTTTTTTTTTTTTTTTTTCATTGCTATTAAACAAAAATCCAAATTGGCTTCAGATGTGATTTTGCGTTATTGTGATGCTCTTTTGCTTTGAGTCTGCTAAACTTTAAGCTTGTGACTTTATAGTTTTGATATATATTTTCTTTTATTCATAGAAAAACTGTTGCCATTAATTCCAATGACCGCTAAGTATGAAAATTGTAGTTGCTGTATGTTAGGACGGTTGCATTTACAAATAAAGTACCCGATAGGTTTCTTAACTATCAAGGAGTTAGCTTTATTGGCCTTTTATTTTGTTACTTTCAATGGGATGACTGACTAAATCTGCCCAAATTCTGTTAAACAAAGATAAGTTGCTCCTCAGCTGCCTTTAAACCCTTTAATACATATATGTAATTCATACTGTGAGGCACAAGTGCTTCATACATGTTTACCCTTCTGGTAGCCTAGTGACCATTACAACAGTCCTTGTGGCTTAGCTAGGCCTGCCATCTGTTCTTGAGACATACACACAATAGAACTGCTTTGTTTTTAGATGTTGCCCGCACACATGACTTGTGAACTGTGGCATTATAGCTACCAAACCTCCCCCCCCCCCCCTTTTTTTTTTTTTTTTTTTAACCTGTACCCTTCCACTACATGTTAATCTGGCACCCTCCCTTTTTACCTCAGCCTCTCATCTGTTGTCTACCTCTTATCATTTTACCCAATTATCTCTCACCCCTGTTCCACCATTCACCCCATTGTGCTGTCACCTCTGTTCCTCAATTCACCCAATCTTGCTCTCACCTTTGGGAAGCACCCTTTGGCACAAGTGCTTCAGGCATGTTTACCCTTTGTGTGTCTCAAATTTCAGGTGACCAATATAACAGTCCTTATAGCTTAAATAGGCCTGCCATCTGTTAAGAGGGCTGAGCAGAATGTAATTAATGTCTTTGTTTCAGATGTCTACACAAGTTTTATTAGCAATGGTCTACAATAGGTTTATCGTAATATACATTTGTATTCTGTATGCACCATTTGCCAAGCTTCTAGCTATCATGCCCTGCATTGCAGGGTTAGTGTATAATTTTTCTAAGCCCCGTCACACTTAACTTTGTCCCCCTTGTTCCATACAATCTCCTTTCCCATGTCTCTGAAACCCTACCACCCCCCACTTAGTAATCTCTTTGTACCCCTTTGATCTTTGCCTATTTTCCCACTACCTTCATTTAATCTCCCATCTCTCCCTTCATCTGCGTCTCCATCCATTTCTGCCTGTTTGTGGTGTGGGTAATTTTTTTTTTTTTTCTTGCCTGTCTAATGTTCTTATGTCTGTCTGTGTCCCCCTCAACCTGTCTTCTTCCCTCACTAGCACCTCTCCCAAATGGACTATTCCTGGCACTACTGACAAACTATCAATGAGGGGTACATTTATTTAGCAACCAGTCAGATCTCAGCTGAAGGTACCTATACACAGTGCGATGAACTCTGTGCTTTTAGTACTAGATTGCATTGTATCTTGTGCAAAATTATACAATGTACTATAGCAGTGTGGTTTTTGTACTAGATATGATGCAATCTAGTAATAAAAGCATGGGTTGCACAGACTTTATGTGCGATGGGATGTGTGGGAGCGCGCATCACATCACACTTGAAAAATGCACTGTGTATTGGGCACCTTAAGGAGAATCTGGTTCAAATGGGCATTATCGTTTCTAAAATCTCACTTTAGTAAATTTACCCCAAAGTCTATTGCAAATCCTCGAGGTGATACTATCAAGTTACATATAGGTTTTTTTTTTTTTTTCAGACCTGGTAAGCAGGAATCTGACAAAATAAAAGTATCTAGAAGTTAATGGCTATAAGGACACAATTAGGCAGATGTCTTAAGCATGATAAAGTGGGAGGTAATAATGCACCAACCAATCAGCTGTGTTTGAAAGATGACAGTTTAGCTCATGCATTATCACTTTTTACTTTATCAGACATAGTACATCTATCCCAATGCATGGAATGAAGTTTTTTTTTTTTTAGGGATCATAAGGTTTATATGCATTTTTTCCCTGGGTTTTTTTAAATCGATTTGTTCATACTTTAGATGTGTGTACTATCAGATGGGATATAGCACACAGACAGTTGGGCTTCCGCAAGTTTTTAGCCCGACATCGGAATCCTGACTGCCGTGACTCAGACAGCGTGGTGAGTGCAACGAAGCCCCTTGTGGGATCGCCACGCAGCAGGCACCTATTATATCCTCCCTCTATGGGGGTCATGGACTCCCATGATGGACAATAGCTGCTGGCCGTGTACCGGGGTTTTAATAGTCGACATTCAAATTCCTTAGTAATGACGGTTGTAATCACGACTGGCGGTAAGTCAGTCATCCGGCACCTTTACCATCCCAGTGGACATAGAGGGAGCATATAATAGCATGCCTGATGGGCTTCAGCCATACAAGGAGATGCGGGATATTTCTACAATGTTCATATCGACATAGAATTAAAAGAAATAAAAATGTATGTTTATCCTTCCCCCATGTTGACTATGGTGATTTACCATATGACTAATGACCCTTACCCGTTGTTTAATAGATGCCCATTGAAGCAGTTTGTTTTCTCTGGAAGTGGCAAGCTCACATGTACATCCCCTTGTAGCCGTTCCCACCTAAATGGTGCAACAACTGAAGTGTCATATTTATTCCGCAGTGGTATACAGTATGTGACTGACACATAGTGGCACTAGTTGACTTTTTAAAACAATACATTAGTAACAGGTTTAACATCAAATAGCCTGTAATATATTGCATAAGATTAAAGTTCATCCTGATATATGGCAGCAAATATATTTAATACTGTTCAATTGTCCATATACCAAGATGTAGTTTGGGAATGTACAGTTTAAGTCCTTAGCCTGTCAAAGTTGGGAGTTACATGTGGCAAATAACTATTGGTGCTATTGATGTCATTAAGTACAATATAATTGACAACTGTATTGGGTTTGGTATGTCCATCCCATTATCAACTAGAGATGAGTGACAGGAGTGGTGGCAACAAAGTTGGGAATGGTGATGACACAAGCAACAGTGGGGGAGGGGACTGTGACAGATGAGCAGAAGAGGGGTAAAGCTGAAAGAGCTTTGTTGCTCTTCATGACCCCCCCCTACTCATCTTCAATTCCCCCCTCTTTGCTGCTTATGTGTCTCCATTCTAACCTCTGTTGCTCATATTGTTGCCTCCACTCCATCTGTATCTCTAGTTTCCCTTTCCTCCCCCACTTATGCCCTTCTCTCGAATGTACCCTCTGTCGGTTTTCGTAAAATCTGTAACACCAAGCCCTACTCCCAATTAAGTCCTACGTTGTTGGTTGCCTCCTGACTGTCTTGCCCTCCTCCCTTTAGTTATCTGGGTTCGTTGGTTTGTTATCCCTCCTTCTACCAATGATGGGTATAACTGTATAGTGCTGAGAGAACATATGTGGAAAGCTTGGGGAACAGGTTCTCCCCCTAAAGGCCCACATACACTAGGGTGATTTACGTGCAGTTTGGGCTATCAATTGCATAAAAAAAAAGGTACTTGTGTATTATCACGGCACCCGTTATGTAGTTAGCGTAGTATCCCTGTCAGAATCAGTAGTGTTCCTGCGGCCAGGCCAGCGTAGTCAGCGTTCCTGTCAATATCAGCGTCGTGTTCCCACAGCAAGCGTAGTCAGTATGTTTGTGGCTAGCCGGAGCTTACGCAGTTAGCGTTGTCAGTTAGTGCTTATTACATTGTGTGGGAACCATTAACCATTTTAACTTGCCTGACATGACCGTTGTGAATGTGTTCCTGAAACACCCCCACTATCCACGCCAGCCCGAAGCGTGGCGAGGGGACGTGGTACGCGTCCTCCCGACCTGTTCATACACCCACTATCCACTTCGGCGTGGAGTTGACTTTATAAAGTGTGGCGAGTGCCGCGAGCCACTGAGCTCGAAGCATGGCGAGTTCATGCGGATTACTTGACGTGTAATCCGCGTCCCCTCGCGGGGCTCGCTGCGCTCCCCACACTTTATGAAGTCAACTCCCCACTGACGTTGATAGTGGGGGTATGAACATGTCGGGAGGACACGTACCGCGTCCACTCGCGGTGCTCGCCACGCTTCGGGCTGGCGTGGATAGTGGGGGTTTGAAATGGAGGCATTTGCCATTATGTAACATAATGCGTCCTTTATTGTGCATGAGATGCACTTGCGCATCGCAGCCCCCCTTTTTGCAGGAGACGCACATGCTATCGAACCCCTAACCATGTATCTCCCTGAAGCAGATACGGGCAGGGTTGCCATACCCTGCCGCAAGAATTACTGACATGAGCGTCTCAGGCAGAGAGGCTCTCTGCCGGCGCCCGCATGAGCGCCTCTCCGCCGGCGTCCGCCAGCGCAGGGGATCTGGCTGTTACCGACGCTGAGAGGCGCTCACTAGGCTTACCAGGGACAGAGCTGCAGCTCGCAGGGACACTACGCTGATTATGCTAGGCAGCCGTTGGGCTACCCTGACAACGTAGCGTAGGCGGGCGCCGTGATAATACACACTTACCAAAAGAAAATGCCCAAATTGCATGTAACTGATAGCAGGTCTGTTGTGATGCCCAGTGGAACCTGCATTATATATATATATATAGGGCAATCATACATACATAAGTCCAGGAGCAGAGCATTTTCTCCCTGAAGGAGGGTCAGAAGGCACGGATGAAATGCGTTGAGGGAACTCTGACGGCTGACCGGTGACTGTGCTCAGATATACAACTTGGAGCATACACCAGATAAGCTTTTATGATATTTTTAACATTGTACGCGCAACTAAGTTGCTATTTTGTCAATTTAATTAAACCTTTTAACAGTATTACACTATTCCCCGTTTCCTGTATATTCTTGTCTTTCATATATTTAACAAATGAGACCTAAGGAATAAGGATCTTGTGGATGATTCCCGCCAGTAGGAGGACTAATACATCAGGCTAAAAATACAGTGGTTGGATACCACTGTTTACGGTACTCCTTAAATTTTGGGGGTGCTATCTATCTATCAGGTGGAGGGTTACTTCACAGAATTATATTTATATACTGCACTAGGAGGCGCCCTTCTCACTCTCTTTTTCAGACAAATGTCAAGGGTTCAATTGGAACTAGAACCATTTGGAGAAAGAGCAGCCACCCTGGAATAAGGCAGAAGTGCAAATTATTATAGGAGTTCTATAAAGACCATCTTTTCAAAAAGTGTATATAAACTATAGGGAATTATTAGGAGGACTTGACAGCGCTAGTTCCACCACCAACCATATATATATATATATATATGTGCAAAATAAATGTGTGGCGCCACCTGTGCGTCTCCAGCAACTATTTGTATATTTAGGCAACGTCCCCCGTCTCACTTATGGGGTGTCAGCCCATCCTCAAAGTCCAAGTAATGGTATGTTACTTACAAAAAAGGGATGTGTTCAATAGATGAGGATGCGGCGACTAATTGCTCTTCAAACATATAATAGTGCAATCTGCACTTATTAAAACAATGTAAGCTGGTGTTTAAGAAAGGGACTGGAACCACTATATGTGGTTAAATACACTATAAAAAGCAATGAAAAAATGTATAGATAGTTTAAGAAGGCAGTAGTGTCCTTGATGTATGAGTTCTGTGCAGAGATGATAGGTTGAACGATGGAATCCAGAAATTGGGATATTGGTTGGAAAATTGAATCTGGAGCGCTGATGATAGGACGACCTGGGGGGTGCTGGGGGGATTTATGTATTTTAGGGACCGTATAAAAAATAGGGACCCGAGGAGATTTTTGAGTTAACGCCAAGGATAACTTCTCTGAAATTAAGCCATCTTTAGCCGCTTTTATTAGAATTGCATCAATTTCAGACTTGTATATATCAGTTGGATCGGCTTCAAGTTGTTCATAGACTTGATCATCCATCAATTGTCTGTAGGCTTCCAATTTGTAATGTGCCAGGTTCTGTAATACAAGGCCGCCCCCCTTGTCTGCTGGTCTAAAGGTAACATCTGTGTATTCCCCCAATTGTTTGAGGGCTACCTGTTGAATCTTGCTTAGATTTTGATGTACGGGGTGGTGTACGGGGTGGGGTGCCAAATTATACCTTGTGACCGAATCATCGGGTAATCTTAAATAGGAAGCTATGGAAGCATTGCTTGACGGTGGATCAAATGTGGAAGTGCTCCGGTTCCTTAAGAAGTCTTGGTATACAGGAATGGGATTAGAAGCGGTTGTGGGCTGTTGTTGGAAATATTCCTTTAGGCGGAGATTTCTGCCAAACCGATTCAGTTTTCCATGCTAGTTCCTTGTGTTGAGTGGTGGGTACGAACGATAACCCCAGATTCAATACTTGCATTTCTGTCTCATTAAAGGTTCTGTTGGATAGGTTGTATATTATTGATTCGGCATTTCAGCCGCTTTTTTTGCAGCTGCTCCGCGTGTTTTGGCCTCCCCTACGGGTGGTCGGCCACTTGCTTTTTTGGCGGTGTTTTTTTTGTTGGTGGCCGGGCCTAAAGGGTCACATATTTCGGGGGCATCTGACTCGACTTGAAAATCACTGTCACTGTTTGACGAGTGAAGCGTATTTCTGAAAATACGTATTTCTGCCCGTCTGAAAGGTCTTGTTTTCTGTGCGCGGTTAAATGTGCCTGTAAACCATATTATGTTCATAGTCATCTTTGACTATATGGTATTTGTTCCTTTTGAATTGGATTAGTTGTTTTTGGTATGCTTCTATCTGATTCTGAAGTTTGCCTACCCAATCTTGGTTGGTGTCAGTCACCAATTGGGTTTTGTGATCCAGTTAAAATTTGGTTGCTTGCTCCTTGGCTAGTTGTAATTCTCTGCCGGATTCCTCCACGACGAGGACCATCAGGTCGTGGCTGCATTTATTGAGGATTCCTATCCATTTTCTACAGAAGTCAACATTATGTCGACCTATTGTTGGAGTGTTCCGGATCCTGAACACCGCGGGGGATCATGTTATCACGTAGGTAGTCTGATAATGAGACTCCATGTAAGAGAAAGTCCACCTCACGTTTTTTTAATTTTATACCATTGGCGGTATAGATATTCAGAATTTGGGCTTTCCTCTATATTGGATAGGCTTTGTGTAAAGAGAGCCTTAGCTGTATACTCTTCCGAGTAGCTGAAGTGTTCTCTCTTATCCAGAGCAAGCCCTTGGAAGCCAGGTATACTGGAGGTAGAGGCTGTGGCTGTTGCAGGGTTTCTGTCCGTTGTGATGGATGCATGGGGGCTGTGGGAAAACATTCTGCACTGGTAATTCAGAGGTGTTCCGGGTATTCTGTGGTTCCGTGAAGATCGTGAAGTGTATAAGAAAGGGTGGTGGAAGATTCACCGTTATTTGGAAGGACTTTGCCTTACAGTGCGGGGGTGCACTGGCTCCGGGGAACTCCAAGAGTTCAATGGGTACAATCTGGCGAGCGGTCCGGCACTCTCCCCTCCAAAACACTGACCTCGGTGCCTTCCGTGACGAGTAGATATGCAGGGAATGAACAGGCGGCACTCCAAGGATTTGTATAAAGAGTATATTATAGCTGATACGACACCAACGTTTCGGGGCCCAAATGCCCCTTTGTCAAGGTGGTGAAAACAAAACAGTGAATAACACATAGGTACAGAGTCTTACCTTAAATAAGGTGAGTGCACCGCCCCTCCTCCTGTGCAGTCGGCGCAGGCTTCCCGCATCCGCTCATGTCGCAGAGTGTCGGAAGTGTCTCAGGAGTATGATCACTTCCCTAGAGATGGTCTGGAACGCAAGCTGGCGCTATCCCGGAAGAACCTGTGCTGAGCTGACATGTCCAGTGTACGGGACAGCCCGGCCGCTGCAAAAGGAGAGAACGTTTACAATTTATGTGTGTGATACATTAGACGAGTAAAGCAAGTGAAAAATGAATGACGCCACGCAGCCACGACGAGGACCATCAGGTCGTGGCTGCATTTATTGAGGATTCCTATCCATTTTCTACAGAAGTCAACATTATGTCGACCTATTGTTGGAGTGTTCCGGATCCTGAACCCGCGGGGGATCATGTTATCACGTAGGTAGTCTGATAATGAGACTCCATGTAAGAGAAAGTCCACCTCACGTTTTTTAATTTTATACCATTGGCGGTATAGATATTCAGAATTTGGGCTTTCCTCTATATTGGATAGGCTTAGTCTCACTTATCAAGTGTTTTATACATTATGCCGTTTTTTATTTTGACCACTTCCATCATGATTCTTTTGTATCATGTCTTCATTCATTCTTCACTTGCTTTACTCATCTAATGTATCACACACATAAATTGTAAACGTTCTCTTCTTTTGCAGCGGCCGGGCTGTCCCGTACACCGGACATGTCAGCTCAGCACAGGTTCTTCCGGGATCGCGCCAGGCTTGCGTTCCACCCGACGCAGCTTGCGTTCCAGACCATCTCTAGGGAAGTGATCATACTCCTGAGACACTTCCGACACTCTGCGACATGGGCGGATGCGGGAAGCCCGCGCCGACTGCACAGGAGGAGGGGCGGTGCACTCACCTTATTTAAGGTAAGACTCTGTACCTATGTGTTATTCACTGTTTTGTTTTCACCACCTTGACAAAGTGGCATTTGGGCCCCGAAACGTTGGTGTCGTATCAGCTATAATATACTCTTTATACAAATCCTTGGAGTGCCGCCTGTTCATTCCCTGCATATCTACTCGTTACGGAAGGCACCGAGGTCAGTGTTTTGGAGGGGAGAGTGCCGGACCGCACGCCAGATTGTATGTATATATATATATATATATATATATATATATATATATATAAATAGGGAGTGGGGCAGGTGGCACTCAGACTGACAGCAGGTTTAGATAAGAAGCCTTTAATCCAACAGCGTTTCGGGGCAACAGACCCCCGTTTTCAAGCACAGACAATGCATAATACACAGAATCACATTTAAATACACAATAACGATACCCGCCCCCACACCCCCTGGCATGGACACGCCTGCACTCACCATCACCATATGCACCTGTCAGCGTTGACCAGCTGCCGCCGATCTCCTGGAATGTGCGGCACAAGTCAGGCTCCCCCGGAACAGCGTAATGAAACCAACGTTCCTGGTATACTCAGACCGCGCTCTCACTTCCTGGTAGTCCGGTCAGCTGATCACAAACACCAATCAGCGCTAGGTGATGCTGCCTGGTGTCTTAGCAATCTAGAAACATAATACGTAATTTAAAACTGTTTGGGGCATCACTGCGTAATTAGACTATATGACTTTTTTAACACGTTAACACTCTAAATATAAATGTAAATGCAGCGATAATGTTATGACATCATAATATATGTACCACCAATCAATGCTTATTGAAACCATGCATCTGTTGATGTCCCATCATGCTGTAGGATACTAATATCGTAGTACCACACAGCAGTATATTATAGTAAGCAACATATCAAATATAGCAAATACAATGTACAGCATATATTCTACAGAATGCAGTGTTCAACATATAATACCCAACCCATTACAATAGAATAGAATAGGGACCACCTCCACAAAGACAACCCCAATTAAAGAAAGCACTGGAGGCCCAGGTTCTCGTTAAGCCCCTTAGGGGCCACTGTGCCCAACGTAAAAATCCATCTGCTCTCTTTCTGTAGCAGAATCCTCTTCGGTTATAAGGTACATGGCCTATGATGATGGATCTGATACTTGCCACACTGTGGCCCATTTTGACACAATGTCTCGGGACTGGTTGATCAGAAGTACCCTGGGATAGAGCAGCATGTATGCCTGACCTATGTAGGGCCATGCGTTCCTTAAAGGTCCGCTGGGTTTTCCCCACATAGGTCAGGCCACAGGGGCAAGTCAGGAGATAGATAACGTAGAAAGAACTGCATGTGAGTGGAAATTTTATTGGGATCCTTTTGCCTGAATGTGGGTGACCAAAAGTGGTGCCAATGTTCAGGGTTACCCCACCCTGTTATGTCGAATTTGACAATAGAATCCCTAATGTTTCTCCCCCGGGTGTAACTAGGAAGTACTTTGGTACCCTTCAAAAGTGGGAGATCCACATCAGTAGAAATAATAGGCCATAATTTCTTAATTTGTTTGGTATTATTCTTAGTTTGAGTGGAGTACCGGTTCACCCATGGGACCAATGTCTTATCTTGTGGTGGATGTTCCTTGTACTCCAACAACTGTTGGCGTGACATTACCAAACCTTTCCCTTTTACTGATTTTAATTCTGGGATAGGATACCCTCTCTGTGCAAATTTATTCACCATAGTATCCAGGGCAGGCTCCAACTCTTGAGGATCAGAGGTAATCCTCTTGACCCGAAGGAGCTGAGAATAGGGCAAGCCCTTGCGCAGAGGGGCTGGATGGAAACTCTCATTTCTCAGGATGGTGTTTCTATATGTCTTTTTGGATACCTCTGGATACCTTTATTTCTACATCCAAAAATTGGACTGATGTATTATCTAAATCAGACAGGGAGTGTCTGACGTCAGAGCCGCACGGCTGGAGCGGGCGGAAGCAGCGTCTCTTACGAGGGTCTTGGTTGCTATTTATGGGGGTAAGTTGTTTTTATCTTTGATACACTGTTCTTGATAACAGTGCGCACAGCACTGAAACGTTGGACACTTAACAGTTGTGTCAATTTGCATTATTTCATCCGAGAGTGCCATCGTGATTTTTTGTATATACATGTACCCGCCGTCCCGACGGGGATCTTTCGGAAGGCACCGGGCAAGCTGTGATTGAGGCCAAGGGAGTGCCGGCCAAACGAATGGTATAGCAGTTCCAATCCTGGGGAGTCGCTAGCGGCAGATATGGAGCAAAGGACAGACTGGCAAGGCACCCAAGCCCACCTATTATAAGGTCATATCTAGTAACAGTGGATCTCTCTGCACTTCACCGCACAAAGCACTTTATGGGGTTGAGGCCCCTCTAATATTCTGCACTTTATTTCTGCACTGCACCTTACCTGTGGATATACAAAAATGTCCCAAAAGCAGACTGAGATACCTGAACCACTACAACAGAGGGTGACGTTAATCCCAGGCACGTTATTTAGCTTCTCTGACTCAGAAGCAGAAACAATTTTATTCACCAGCGAAACTGATGCTGTGTATAATCAAGATTCGGCACAAGAGAAAGGAGTATGATTTTTTCCAGCACGGTGTCAATTTGTCTAATTATTGCCGCAATAAAAAGATCCCGCGCGGGTTTCGGGTGAAAAATGTCCCGACGATCGGACGTTATAACAATGAATTCTGTGTCAAATGGACATCTATTTTAAATAAATGTTCTTTCGATCTCCTCCTCCTCGTAATAGAGGAGTCGAGGAAAGAAATGGAATCGTTTAAAACTAAAATTGCGGCATACGAGGCGACCAAGATGCAGGTACTCACTGCAGACACTGCTGCAGATTGGATGTCGAAACTCTCCAATGATTTGGATAAATATAAAAATGAGTTGACACAATTTAAGAAGGAGAAGAAGCAGAAGGTCGACCAGGATTATGAGCAGCAACGTATTTCCCCTTTTCTCACTGGAGCCTACCAAAAGAATGACACCCGTCCATTGTTTAGACTCAGGTTAAAATGACTAGGTGGTGATACATCAGATAACCCATCAACCGGCAGCGACAGTGATCTTCCCCCGCTTTCTCGCCATTTAGGCGTGCGCACCAGGGCGCAACGGGGCACTCCAAAGCCCGACGTACCCACCGCGGTCGGCAGAGCACGAGGCAGAAGGGGCAAATAAAAGCCATTGACAATGATGATAATATATTTAACCTTTCCTCGCAGACATTGTCCCCTGCTGAAAAATCATTACTACGCAAAGGGTTATCTTTTACTCCGACTGCTAAATTTGACACTTTGCAATGGAAGGTGGACGCCTATAAACTTAACAGAAAAATCAGACTATGA
This sequence comes from Crinia signifera, assembly GCF_055691185.1. Classification (NCBI taxonomy): domain Eukaryota; kingdom Metazoa; phylum Chordata; class Amphibia; order Anura; family Myobatrachidae; genus Crinia; species Crinia signifera. Next base: position 52,181,423 of record NC_139220.1, on the reverse strand, counting down.
GCACTTTGGAGATATGGAAGTATCTAAAGAAGGCGATATACTCCCAGAACATCTGATCCTGTTACATCCTAAATCCAAGTTTGACCCCCCTAGCAATAATCCCTCTTTAAAAAACATTCAGCCGATTGATTGAACAAGAGACACCTAAGCATCCTAAAGATATTACTCCCAAGTTTTGGAACATGTCGAAGGAGGTGAGAGGAGCTTTGAAAGATTTGGCCTCGTATGAGGACATTGTGATTAGACAATCAGACAAAGGGCAGAACTGAAGCGACTACAAGACCGAAATTGAGAGACAATTGTCTGACACACAGACATATAGAGCACTACCATCGGATCCTACTATACGATTTAAAAATTAACTTGATAGGCTGTTGCAGGACGCATGTTCTGAGGGTATAATTAATGACACCATTAAAAAATGTTTGACAGTAGACAAACCAGTTAGGCCACATTTGTATACTTTACCCAAAGTGCACAAGAGCCTGCTAGCTCCACCGGGTCGGCCGATTATATCGACGAGGGGGTCCATCATCCAACCGATCTCCATCTATTTTGATGGTTATCTACAACCAATTATACAAGCAAGGAAATCCTGTCTTAAAGACACAACGGCCCTATTAACAGCTCTCCGAGCCTTTATAGATTTCCCCAATGAGTGTTTATTGTGTTCGGTTGATGTTTGCAACCTATACACTTGCATACCCCACAATGCTGGGTTAGAGGCAGTACGGAGGACCCTCACCAATAATCCTCTTTATTTGGGGCCAGATCTTGATTTTTTTTATGGGACTGCTGGAGATGGTACTAAGTAAAAATTATTTATTTTATGATGGAGGTTTCTTCCTACAAACGGCCGGGTTGCGATGGGATCGAATGTAGCCCCGGCCTATTCGAATCTTTTTATGTTCCAGGTTGAAAATGATATTTTCTTCTCTGACCCAAATATTTCAGAAAAAGTCTATGCCTATTTTAGGTACATAGACGATCTCCTTTTTTTTGGAGGGGTACAGAGAAAGAGTTTACCTCCCTCATTGATAGTCATATCTCTGACAGTCCCGTAAAATTCACTTATCAAACAAGCAATACCTCAGTCAATTATCTAGATGTAACTATCACTAAAGATGGAGGCGCTTTGCGCACCAACATATATCAAAAACCGTCAGACAGAAACAATTTACTCTTAGCATCCAGCGCACACTCTAAAAGTTTAAAGCAAGCATTGCCATATAGTCAATTTCTCAGTGTTCTTAGAATTACCAGCGATAGGACAGAAGCCATTGAAGCACTAGACCAGGCATTCCCAACCACGGTCCTCAAGGCACACCAACAGTGCAGGTTTTAGTGATATCCAGGCTTCAGCACAGATGGATTAATCAGAATCCCTCAGATACTAATTGTCACCTGTGCTCAAGCCTGGATATCTACAAAACCTGCACTGTTGGTGTGCCTTGAGGACCGTGGTTGGGAATGCCTGCACTAGATGCTATGTGTGTCAAATTTTATGATCGAGGTTATGACAAAACCACTGTACAAGCAATGAAGGATATGGCATTAAAGGTCTCACAGGCTCAATTGATGGGCAGGGACAACATCAGTAAAGAAAAGAAAAAACAGGACCAGGCTAATAAATTTATTTGGTCCAACACCTTTAACCATCAATCACCTGCTCTCACTAAAAAGATTAAATCATTCTGGCCAGCCATCAATACGGACCCCCACCTTCATTTACTAAACACCAGACTCATGCCAGCCTAACGCAGGAATAAGAATTGGAGAAATTACTTGGATCGCACAGACATCACAGAAATCTCTAAGAAAAAGAGTGGTACCTTCTTAGGGACCCCTAAGAAGGGGTGCTTTCGATGCTCTATTTGCACGACATGTGGTTTTATGCAGACAGGCAGTTCTTTTAACCATCCCTTTTCAGGCAAAATATTCAATATTAATTATAGACTGATCTATACATCAAAATTCGTAATATAGTCAGATCCGTATAATCAGTCAGATCCGTGCAGGCTGCAGTGTAAATTTTTTTTTTTAAATAAATAAATTTAAAAGTGTGTATGTGTGCTTAGTGGCCTTTTATAAGTCACACATTTGTGATTTTGATCAGCTGGGGGTTATTTTCTTATTTTTTTCCTCATGTGTAAAATTTTAAGATGTGAAATACACTTCCAAATCAAGGTTAATTTTTTTGGCGTATATTTTTATGATTGGTATGCGTTTTCGATTCGTATTTGTATTTTTTACAAATATGAATTGTTGGTAAATGACTAAAGTACGTTGTTTTCATGTTAGAAATAGTCGTATTCATTCGTATTCGTATTCAAAAATACAAATACGCCATGTATACACCATGAATACAAATACACATCACCGTATTTTCAGGATTGTAAATCCTGAAAATACGAATACACATAAAAAAATTGTATTTTGCTGTACGAATACGATTTTTTTAATATGATTTTTCCTTAGTAAATTTCCCCCTCTGTGTCTGACCTCACTTGTATTTTCACTGATGATTTGATTACTTATTTGAATACACTTTTGATATTTTGTGAGAGTGCCGCCTCGTGTCCTCATTTGATGGTGGGGACCATCCTTCTGTATATATATATATATATATATATATATATATATATATATATATATATATATATATATATATATATATATAGCAACAAATTTGCAGATGGCACTCGCAAGATTAAACAAAGTCTGCACGGCGGCAGCAATAATGAAACAAAACGGAATCAACACAAGCTTGTGTTGATTCCGTTTTGTTTCATTATTGCTGCCGCCGTGCAGACTTTGTTTAATCTTGCGAGTGCCATCTGCAAATTTGTTGCTACATCTTTTCCTTTGAGAAATTGAGAGGGACCGCAAGTAGTTGAACCCTCCAGACGAGTGCCAGGACCCCCTTGCCCTATATATATATATATATATATATATATATATATATATATATATATATATATACACCGAAAGAAACGGGAACCCAAACCGTGCTAGTGACTGATCAAAGCAGCTCCTCAGAGGAGGATCTCCTGTTAGACGAGATCCAGTAATAGAGACAGAGAAAAGTCCCTGAGGGGGCTAGTATCAGATCAGCTTCAATTACTGATCAATACAAGAGTCACAACATGTTTAAAATGTATTCATAAAATTCAGTATATAACAATTCAAACATCCTTACGTATAGACAATGATCCGTCAAAATTTATTTGCATAAACAGCCATGTGTACATCAATCAAGGAGATGAAACCCAACGCGTTTTGTTAAATATGACTTCATCAGGGGTCAGAGTACAAAGCCATTCAATGGATATACATAACAATTGATACAGAGAGGTTGTCAGGTCTGGGTTTAGAGATGTTCCCGGTGTTGGTGCTTGTGGGTCAGTGGTGGAAGGAAGGATTAGTGGTGGAGGTGAGATGAAGTTTCTGCGCATGTACGCTGGTATTTATTATTGAAAGTGCAGACAGGCAATATGGCAATTGAAACAATGCAATGAATATAGTAGGAGCAATGGAAATAATCAGCGTGGAAGCTGAGAGTCCGAGCAGTAAGGTGAATAATATAAGCCCAGTAAACAACACAGGGAATGCAAGTAATGCTGCAGAAATATAAAGCAACCAGGTTTGCTTGACTCTTCAGCACCAGATGGGTTAACAGGCTGGATTGCTCAGGTGCTTGCTGGTGATTACACTTGCTGGAAGTCTCTGCTGCATTTGGAAGTGGTAGCTTGTACTGCAGCTTGGAAACTGGAGTCTGGTCACTGGTAGCAGTAGTTCCACGGATGATAACTGGAGTAGAGACTCAGGGATTTGGAAAGGAACATGAGGAATAGCCAGCAGGAGATTACTGACTGGAGGAATCACACTGGGAGTCGAGCAGGAACAGGTAACTGTGCCAGAACTAGAGAACTGAACTGAGACAGAGCCAGGATACTTGTAGCTGGTAGCGACTTGTAGTTCAAGGCAAGGCTAGCTGGGAATAGCTGATCCTTGTACCAGAGGGTTTGCAGTCATTGGTGGAGCGTACCAAGGGAGGCGTGGCCATGCTCGGCACCTAAGCAGCAGGGACACTAGGAAGCCGACGAACTGGAGTGCTCCAGCGTGAGAGAGGTAACTGTATTCCAGTTCATGACAGAGGTTTTTTTTCTGTAGAGGGTGAACAAATCAAAGTAGCTGATAGAAAGACCTTAATTGGATGAGGTCCAGTTTGGAGGAGGATCGGCAGGTAGGGAAAGGAAACAGAAGTCCTCTATAGCTTTGATTTTCAAATAGAGGCCCAATACACCAATTTGGAAATAGATCGTAAGGTGCAAAGAAAAAGAAACGAGGAGATCATAGGTCCTCTGTAACTCTGATTTTCGAACAGAAGTCCAAATCAACAAGGATATGCAGACACCAATGTTCACATCAAGGCTTCCAGCACAGGATATGGAAAGCATTATCTATTTCCAGACAAACTCTTTTGACCTATCAGCAGCGTACAACTACTGGTAGGAAATTACCTTGGGTTAACCACTTTAATACTGCTAGTCCTAGTATTAATCAAACTGTTAAAAATTGTGGACCCTCGTTACGATGGATACATCTTTGAATTTGACGGACACCAACATTATGGTGTGTTATACTCGTGGCAGACATAAACAGGACTTATTATTTATTTATTATTTATTTATTAACAGTTTCTTATATAGCGCAGCATATTCCGTTGCATTTTACATAGGAGACAGTGATACAACAAACAGGGTATTTACTGTGAATGGTTCTGGAATTTGATAAGCTTGCCGGAAGCAATGAGTTTTTAGGGAACGCTTATAGGTTTGGAGACTGGAGGAGAGTCTTATTGTGCTTGGGAGGGCATTCCACAAAGTGGGTGCAGCCCGAAGAAAGTCCTGCAGTCAGATATGGGAGCAAGTAATGAGTGTGGATGAGAGACGCAGATCTTGGGAGGAGCGTAGAGGTTGGGTTGGAAGATATTTTGAGATAAGAGAAGATATGTATGTTGGTGTAGTTTGGTTTATGGCTTTGTGTGTAAGTAAAATAATTTTGTATTGAATACGGTAGAATACAGGTAACCAATGAAGTGACTGACAGAGTAGCTTTGCAGACGATGAACCTCTGGCTATGAAGATTAGCCTCAAAGCTGCATTCATGATGGACTGTAGTGGTGAGAGTCTGTATTGGGGAAGGTCAATAAGAAGACAATAATCAATGCGTGAGATGATGAAAGCATGGATAAGAGTTTTTGCAGTGTCTTGTGTAAGGTAAGGGCGAATTTTAAATATGTTTTTTAGGTGCATGTGGCATGATTTTGAGACAGATTAAATGTGGGGTACAAAGAAAAGTTCAGAGTCAAGGATAACACCTAGGCAGCAAGCTTGAGAAGTAGGAGTGATTGTCATCTTCTCAACAGCAATAGAGATATCAGGTTGGTAACTACTATTTACTGGCGGAAATATAATTAATTCTGTTTTTGAGATATTAAGTTTGAGGTGGCGAGATGACATCCAGGATGAAACAGCAGTAAGGCATTCAGAGACACAGCTCAATACAGATGGGGACAGGTCCGGGGAGGATAGGTAGAGCTGAGTATCATCCGCATACAGATGATACTGAAATCCAAAGGAGCTGATTAGTTTGCCAAGAGATGAGGTATAGATTGAGAAAAGCAGAGGACCTAAAACTGAACCCTGAGGTACTCCAACTGAAAGAGGTAGCGAAGAGGAGGTAGAATCAGAGAAATGAACACTAAAGGAGCGGTTAGATAGGTAGGATGAGAACCAAGAGAGGGCTGTGTCTTTAAGACCTAGGGGTTGTAGTGTTTGTATGAGAAGTATGTGGTCAACAGTGTCAAAAGCAGCAGAGAGATCTAGAAGAATTAGTAGTGAATAGTGGCCTTTAGACTTAGCAGTGACCAGATCATTCACAACTTTAGTCAGTGCTGTCTCTGTGGAGTGTTGGTCACGAAAGCCTGACTGAAGCGGGTCCAGTAAGTTGTGTGAGTTAAGAAAGTGTGTGAGGCGAGTGTAGGTAAGTCTTTCAAGTAGTTTGAAGGTGCATGGAAGTTAAAAAATGGGACAGTAGTTTGAGAGAGAGCTTGGATACTGTTTGTGGACTTCAGCTCGGCATTCAACACCATCCTACCAGTCTGAGTCCCGACTTCCGGTTCCGACGGCAATGGACTGAGCCATGGAAAGTGAGTGCTCCGTTACCCTACCTCCAACCTCGGCATATTTTCAGGCGCATGGCTGCTTTGACCCGGCAGAGATGAATTATAGCTGATGCGGCAAGACGGGGGAAGACGCGTGGAGTCCCAGGCGAAAGAAAGCACAGCGGTAAGCCTGGACAGAAGCGACCACGTGACGTCCGGCTTCCACTGCAGATAGCTGTGCACCCTACCCGTAGTGGCAGTCGCAGGTCCCGGGCGTGGGACGGAGCAGGTGGGAGAGTGACCTGACATAGACCCACAACCTACACACCCTTTCAGAGGAGTGGACCAGACCCGCAAGCGTAGACGGGGAGGAGGAAGGCTGGCCGCACGCACCTGCTGAGGCAGAGCCTGGAAACCCAGCACAGACGGGGACCATCTCTGATCTCCGATACAAAGCACACAGATAGCAGGCAGGAGAAACAGAGCCCTGAAAAGGGTGAAACAAGGGCGACAGGTGGGGACTCTCCCAGACATTCACCCAGACACTCATCCATGGTGATGCTGACCGGGGGAAAACAAAAAACGGTCTGGATAGAGTGTGTGCTCCCCACGGTATACAAATACAGAGGGAGTGAAAACCATCAGCTGATTTCCACAAGCACAGCTGAAAGGAAAGAGGGTACTGGAAAGAAATCACCAGTGGAGAGAGTCAGCCCGTCTAACCAACACACCCGGAGGGTGTTGTAATTGGGGGCAAAAACCAAGGTCACTAAAACTGGACAGAAACACTCTGAGGAAAGAGACAGAGACAAATAGTGATCCCAGAAAGAAAAACCCACTGGCGGGGTAAGTTAAGCTATTTTTTGTACTCAATATACCGAGAAACTGTAAAGCTGATTGTAAATATACAGCTTCCTGGGAGTGCAAGGAGAACAGAGTGTGCGGTCAAGCTTAAAAGCACTACTTGTCACTGTGGGCATAGACTTTGTATTCAGTAGCAAAAACAGCATATCTGGGTGCCAAAGACGACAACCTGATAGAGGTGAAGATCTAGATAAAATACAAGGGAAAAGACATTATAATTACATCATAACAGCCTTGAAGAGGGGTAATTGATAAATTGTAATTGGTCCAGTGCATGGATAAATACTTAACCCCAAAAATGCCCACTAAAGCACAGAAGGAACGCGCAGAGCGCGGCCGCCAAACGGTAACAACGTCCTCCCCCACCCCTGCCACTAACAAAATAATAAAAGCATCAGGACTACCAGCAATGCAAGTCTGCAACAAGAGGAGATAAATATAAACTTAGCATACCCTGGTACCCCACAAAGTTCAAAAGCAGGGGGATACCAAGAAATGGTACAAGCAATTAAGTCCACCATTGAACCCATGCTACAGGCCCAAGAGGGTATCATGAAGCTGGCCGTAGATGAAATTAAAACCCAAATAAACCAGATGGCATCACGTATGGAACAAACAGAACAGAGGATGGGAGAGGTATTTCAGGACACAATACAATTAAAACAACAAGTATCTGAAATGAAAACAAACCAGCAACAAAATAGAGGAGATGGAAAATAGAGCAAGAAGAAAAAATCTTAAAGTGATAGGACTATCTGAGTCCATAAAGGGCCCCGCACTCCTACAATTCCTCTGTAAATCCCTACCAGAGTTGCTGGGTATAAAAAAGATCACCCCAGAGCAGTAATCTTTAAGTGTCTAAATTTCCTCCATAAAAAGACAGCATCCAGAAACCAACGAGACCTAAAATGGGAGGGAAAGCGAATATTAATCTTTCAGGATTACTCCACTGAAGTCTCTAAAGCAAGAAGAGAATTTAGCCCAATCTGCTCTATGTTGGTCAAAACCAATAGGAAGTTCGCCCTCCTTTATCCTGCTCGGTTAAGGGTCTATGATTGAGAAAATCACAAAGACTTTATGTCAGCATTAGAAGCACAGAAGCATCTTGAAGAAACAACTGTGAGTCTTGTGAATAACCCCTTGTAAAAATAATAAGAACAGATTGTACGCTTTGGACTGAAAGTAATATCCCTGTAATAATAAGTATAAGTAAAAAGGTCTATTTCCTCCCCCTGTGAGATACGTAGATAAGTGGCCATATGACGTATTCAAAGAAAAGAGGAGGTTAAAGGTTAGGAGCACTAGCTTTAAAAAAAAAAAAAAAACAAACAAAGGAAGTCAAAATTGGAAATCGCATCCCTTCCTTCACTTTGTTTGGGGAGGCAAATGAATGATTGTTGTTAGTGTTTTATTCTGTGTAGTCAATGTTACCCTTAAGTGTGTTATCCTTATGTGTCCTTCACCCCCCAACTCCCGGGGCGCAATGGTGGTAAAAAAAAAGCGAAAGATACTTTTATTTTGGTACGTCGAGTTTTAAGATAGCAACGTGGAATGTGGGAGGTATAAACTCCCCAGTAAAGAGGAAAAAAGTCCTGACGTACCTAAATAAACTTCAGATTGGGATAGCCTTCCTCCAGAAAACCCATTTGAAAGAGAAGGAGGTGATGAAATTGAATATGATGGGGAGAAAAGTGCTAGCCTTTGCAGCATACAATTCAAAGGCCAGAGGAGTGGCCATTCTGATCTCCTCACAGATTCAATATAATATCAATGAAATTCTTAGTGATGATGAAGGAAGATATGTGATAGTAGACATCTGCATAAATAAGGTTAGATATATTTTGGTAAATATATATGCACCTAATATAGACAAAAAGTGTTTTTTTCTCAAACTATTAAATATACTTAGACCTTATTCTATATGCAATTTGTTGATGGGTGGGGATATGAACTTAGTGACCTCTAGGTACATGGATAAAAGTATACAACAGACAGCAAGGCCACGAATACCGAAATATGGTATAAAATGGCTATGTGAACAACTTAAAATAATAGATGTATGGCGAGCCCAGCATCTGCTGGAAAAGGAATACACATGCTATTCAGGTGTCTACAGGTCACTCTCGAGGATTGATTATATTTTCTTTTCAGAGGCTATGTTAGGTAAAGTGATGGCAACAGAGATAGAACCGATAACGATATCAGATCATGCACTGGTGTGGGCAAAAGTAGCCATACAACAAGACAGAGGGTCCTATAGACAATGGAGATTCCCTACATACCCAACTAATTCAAAAAGGTTTAGGGAAAAAGTGGAAGCGAACTGGGAAGACTTTAAGCAAAACAACACACAAAGCTTAGAAGAGAACCCCCAAAATTACTGGCAGTCAGCAAAAGCAGTATTGAGAGGTACTCTGATCTCCTATGAAGCACAGAATAAAAGAGTACAGATAGAAGCATATAACGTAGCGCAAAAATAACTTAGATACATATTAAAAGTTTAAAATCTCCCCAAATACCAACTCTAAAACAGAGTACGTAGTGGCTAAACAAAAGTTCGAAAATATATTACAAAACATAGGAGACAGATACACTTTTCAGAAAGAATATCGCTTCCATAAGTTAGGAAACCGATCGGGTTGGATATTATCGAACCTGCTCAGGGCCTCATATGCTCCAACTATGATTTCTAATCTCTATAAGAAGGATGGCACAAGTACATCTGAAAGTGCACAAATAGCAGAAATACTTAGAGAATTTTATGAACAAATATATAAAGAAGCTAAACCAAACCAAGAAGCGAAGACCTCCTTTTGGGAAAAAGTAAAGCTACCAAAAATTTCTCAGGAATTAGCTGCCAGAATATGTTCCCCAATTACAGCGTTAGAAGTACAAGCAGCGATTAAGCTCCTTAAGCCCAACAAAACACCAGGCCCAGATGAGTTCGCAGGAGAATTCTATAATATATTGTCACCACATATTACTGAAACCCTTACAATGTTTTTTTTAATTCTATTATCTCTACTCAGCTCTCCCTACAATATTTCCATTCGGCACTGATTTGCGTATTGCCCAAAAAAGGGAAAGATCTAAAGCGTGCAGAATCATATCGACCAATATCATTATTAAATGTCGATTACAAAATATTTACTAAAATACTAGCTGATCGAATAAAAATATTAATACCAGATCTGGTGAATGAAGACCAAACAGGCTTCATTGCGGGTAGACAATCCACCCGAAACATAAGGAAAATAATAGCGGTGATACAAGAACTAGAACAAAACCAGAATAAAACAACAAACATATTAATGGCAATCGACGCAGAAAAGGCCTTCGATTTTCTCTCCTGGGACTATCTCTGGGAGACTCTAAAAAGATTTGGTTTCCCAGGAGAATTCCAGGGAACCTTGAAGGCCTTATATAATCTCTCGACATCTTAAATTCTGAGCAATGGACATCTCTCGGACCATATTAAGATAGAAAGGGGCACCCGTCAGGGATGCCCACTATCACCCTTATTGTTCGCACTCGCAATAGAGCCATTAGCTATACTCTTAAGATCAAATCCAGACGTTCAAGGTATAAAAATAGGAGCAAACGAATCCAAAGTCTCTTTGCAGATGATATGCTACTTTTTATCTCCCACCCTGAAATAACAGTACCGAGTGTATATAAAAATATAGATCACTTTGAGGCCTTTGCAGGCTACAAGGTAAACCAGAATAAATCTGAAATTTTATGCATCGGTAAAATACCACTATCAGCAAAATTCAAACAAACATTTACTCAATTTCAGTATGTAACATCTTCATTAAAATACTTAGAAATAAACATCACACCCAAGTTAAATGATCTATACACCAACAATTATACCCAAATCATCAAAAAAATAATTAAACAACTGGGCGAATGGGAAAGTCTACCGTTATCCCTGTTAGGCCGAGCAGCAGTATTAAAAAGTGTAATAATGCCTAAACTTCTATACCCTATCCAAATGATTCCTATAAGGGTATCTAAAAGGGATATGCTAATGTGTAACAAAGTCTTTGCTAAATTCTTATGGCAGGGAAAAAGATCCAGAATTGCACTAAACAAACTGCAACTGCAACGTAAAGAAGGGAGATTAGCAATAACCAATATAGAGTCATCTCCATTGGCTGTCGCTTTTAGATACCTATCAGACTGGCTGCTCCGTAGATCTACATATTCAAACTTCGAGATAGAGGATAGTGGCACCTTATTCGTTAAGCGCACTGTTACACACTCCAAAAAAACGATTACCTCCGAAGGTAAAAACGAATACACTCTTTATGTCCTCATATAATGCCTGGATAAAAATCCATAAACGCCTACAGTTGCCACATACCTCATCTAAATACATTGCAATATGTGGTAATCCTCTATTCCAGCCGGTTTTGGATAATATAACATTCAAATATTGGCATAAACAAGGCATTATGGACGTTAAGGATGTATTCGACCCAGGGGGGACTATATTGACATATCAAGGGTGAATAGAAAAGTTTAAATTGGAAAAAACACAATTTTTTATGTTTTTACCATTCCGACACTATATTCAAAACCTTACACCACCTATTTCGCACACGATGGTAATGAGCCTCCTGGAATTAAGTAAGACAGTCCCTTATGGGACAAAATACCTATATCGGGACTTAGGGGGAAATTTACTAAAGGAAATTTGTAAAAAATAGGTGTATTTGTATCCAGAAATACACTTATTTTTGACATTTACTATCCCGAAAAGCACATCAATACAGATACGAATTGCCGTATTTTCGGGATAGTAAATGTCAAAAATAAGTGTATTTCTGGATACAAATACACCTATTTTTTACAAATTTCCTTTAGTAAATTTCCCCCTTAATGTCTACATACAATCAGAAAATACACATTAAGCACTTCTTGGTTAAGAGACTTCCCAGAAGGAATTTTCTCATTAGACACACTTACACAATTAAGCTGGGTACACATATGTACAATTTCATTTTTCTTGCGACCGTTCGATCGACCGAATACACGTTCGGCCGTCCAAAACATACGACCGATCTGCGCGTACACATATGTACAATTTTACTTGCGACGTCCGATGTACTCCCGTCCAAACAATCGCAAGAAAAAGATGGTACATGTGAGTTATCCGGACGCCCGATTTCAAAATCGGGTCGGATCGGGCACATCGCATCGCATCGCATGCGACCATCGGATGCGATGCGATGCGATGCGATGACCCGATTTTTCCATAGGAATCAATGTTAAAATGGACTGAGTCCATTTTAACATGGAATTCAATGGGAAAAAGGGGTCCTTTTCATACCCCTACTATCCAAGTGGGCATGGAGTTGGATATAAACCTGTGGCGAGCGTAGCGAGCCACCGAGCCCGAAGCGTGGCGAGCGTAGCGAGCCCCGCGAGGGGACACGGAATACCGTCCCCTCGCGGGGCTCGCTTCGCTCGCCACGCTTCGGGCTCGGTGGCTCGCTACGCTCGCCACAGGTTTATATCCAACTCCATGCCCACTTGGATAGTAGGGGTATGAAAAGGACCCCTTTTTCCATAGGAATCATTTTAACATTGATTCCTATGGAAAAATCGGGTCATCGCATCCGATGGTCGCATGCGATGCGATGCGATGCGATATCGCATCGCATCGCATCTGATTGTATGCCTTAACTTAAGGCATACAATCAAAAAATCGGGCGTCCAGATAACTCACAAGTACCAAAAAGATTGTACCACCGTACATACTCTCCCGATCTGGCTATTCGCACGATAAAAATGTACACAACATTATCATAATGGGCTGGATTAAAAGAGCATACCAAAACAAGGCGTGATCACAGAACAAAGAATCGTTCGTGTATTACAGTGAATAGAGCCGTGACTATTCAGATCATTGCTAGCTGTACAGGATATACGTACGTACGTTTGTCTATCGGTGCATTTGGGCCTTTTTACAAACAATTTAATTATGAGCTTGAGGAGAAGGAAGGCTCGTGCGTGCATTTTGGCTGCTATGGCCATTAGATTGCAGGCTATTAAAAAAAGAAAAAGGACCAAGAATCGGAGCTGCTGGACCAGAGACTGGCTTCTGAGGAGAGACACCTTCTCCCACATGCCATTGCTACAGGAGATACGGGAGAACAATCCTGATGACTTCAGGAATTATCTCCGTATGGATGACGCTACCTTCATGGAGCTGCTGGCACTCGTTACCCCTTTAATAGAAAGAGAGGACACCTATTTCAGGAGGCCTATTTCTGCAGAGCAGAGACTGGTGGCAACGCTGCGTTACCTGGCAACAGGAAGGACCCTTGCCGACCTGAGATTCACCACCGCAATATCATCGCAAGCGCTGGGGCTGATAATACCAGACACCTGTGATGCCATCGTCCAAGTTCTACAGGACAAATACATGAAGGTAAATATGGAAATTACATACATGTCCCCCATATGTATAGCTGTGCACATACCTGTACCCTATATGTATATCTTTACAATGCCTTTTAATTTAAACTTTTACACCAGTGGGTGGGGGGTAATTTTGATAAGGCGGGTAATAGCTTTGAGGCTGCAATGGGGGAGGGCTAAAATCAACCCAACAGATTATTAATACGCATATACTTTTATATATAATAATTAAAATAATTATTTTATATTGCAGTTTCCATCGTCCAAGGAGGAGTGGCAAATTATTGCACGTGATTTCCGTGATCTTTGGAATTTACCTAATTGTGGTGGAGCTATCAATGGCAAACACGTCAGAATCATGCCCCCTGCAAAGAGTGGCTCTTTTTATTATAACTATAAGGGGTTCTTCAGCATTGTTCTAATGGCCATCGCTAATGCCCGATACGAGTTTGTATTTGTGGACATTGGGAAAAATGGTAGAGTTTCAGATGGAGGAGCCCTGGAGAATACATTTTTCCATGACAAACTGAAAAAAAATGAACTGAATCTGCCAGAGCGGACTGAAAATGAGCACGGTTTGAACTTTGTTTTTGTGGTGGATGAGGCCTTTGCATTGCACCCTAATGTCCTTAAACCCTACCCACAAAGGGCACTGAACAGGGAACAACGCATTTTTAACTATCGCCTGTCACGTGCCAGGCGAGTGGTTGAAAATGCGTTTGGGATTCTGAGTAATAAATTCAGAATTTTTCACAGTGCCATCAATCTGCGCCTAGATAAGATTGACAAAGTGGTGCTGGCCTGTTGTGTGCTGCACAACTACATGCGCAGAAAAGCGGTGCACACACAACATCTGGGGGCTACAGTGGACGAAAGCCAAGTTGTTGACGAGCCTATTGGTCTGACAGCTTTGGCAAATAATTTAAACACCAGAAATGCATCAATGCATGCAAAGTTGTCAAGAGACGAGTACTTGAATTATTTCAATGGTGTTGGGGCTGTGGAGTGGCAGAATGACATGATTGCTTAAAAATGTACGTTTTTGTCATTGTAAATATATTGTTTTTTGGTGTGTACAGTTACAAAACAATATTTTGACAATAAAATTTGTATACTCACAGTGCCGCACAAGTTGTCCTCCGCGTCTTCTTGCAGCAAGGAGGAGGAGGTGGAGGCGGTAGCCTGGTCTTGGGCCAGATTACTGACCGAATCAAGGCAAGTGAGTGGTAGTACTCAGGTGCCAGGCATTCCTGGATGGCACAATGCCACGACACCTGGAGTGCAGACTGTACCCAGTACTGGTGTTTATGTACTAGCAAGTAGTGGCTCCACCACACCTATTTCTATGCCAATTTCTCCTGGTACTTTTGTACAGTCTCCAGGAGCAATACATGAAGGTAAATATTGAAACAACATACATGTACCCCATATGTATATCTGTGCCCTATAGTCACCCTGCATGGTAAATGATATTTTCACACGGACACCAACTACATTACAGAATGTTAAATTTTTATATAAATTATTAACTTCTAAACTTATAACAAATATAACATAAATAACAAGGAAATAAATAATAAAGAAATACTTAAACATAAAAATATTTAAACTATATTATTAAACAATTTTTACATTTGGTGGTATACTTGTTCCACCCCATAATCCCCTGTATCCATCGCCGGTTGTGAGGGAGATGGACTTTGCAACAAACACTGGAAGGGGCCACCAGGTGGACCTGGGGGGAGTGTATTAGCTGACGGTGCCGGTTGGTGCTGCCTTTGCCCGGTTGGTGGCTGGAAATGCTGGTACGGCTGATATTGCCCCGGGTGAAATACCGGTTGTTGGGGTATAGGGGCAGGGCTGATGGGTTGAAATTCAACCCTAAGCAGAGGGGTGTCATCAGTGAGCCGTGTGTGCCGGGACAGAGTCCCCACACGGGCCCGGTACAGAGTCTCATAGAAGATCCGCTCTACCTCAACCCTTGTAGCCGGGTCTAACTTGCACAAATTGTCAGCTAATACACTCCCCACACGGTCCGCATCATCTTCCTCCATGGCCATCAATCGGTTAGCAGACTCCAGGATCTTGGTGGTCGCCACGTCCGAAGCATCTGGAGTCTGCCGCGGCCTTTTGCGCCCTCTTCTTGATGTTGCTTCGGGTTGAGGTTGAGCGCTGGGGGTGGCGGTTGGTGTGGGGGTGGAGCAGAGGGACGGTGAAGGCAGTTGTGATGCAACCTCCAGCGATGGTGAAGATTCCTACTCGGCAAATAGCGATGGCTGTAACAAAACAAGATGTAACAATGATGTATCACTATCGATTTTTAAGACTTCCATATATTTTTATATCTGCGCAGAAGAACGCAGCCCACACACCACCATGTTGCTGCCATGGATGAAAGTGAGCTAGTTGAAGAGGCATTAGGACTGGCATCTCTGTAAACTAATTATTTAGATACCAGAAATACCTAATACTAATTTAAATACCAGAAATGCATCTATGCGTGCCGAATTAACCAGGGATGAATACATGCAGTATTTTATTGGTGTTGGCGCTGTGGATTGGCAGAATGATATTATTTCGTTATTATTTCGAAATTATTATGCAGCGTGTATGCAAGGAGATAAAGGAGAAGTTTGGGAAAAGAAGGTCCAAATACCAGCTACAGAAACGGTGGTCGGACCTGAAGCACAAGGAGCAGGCCAAGCTAAAGAAAATTCGTGGAATTATTAAAAGAAGTGAGTACAATGCCCTAAGGTGGCTTTATTAATATACTGTCTTGATCCATTACATTTTGTGTGTTTTGCTGACATGTTGCTTGTTTTTACTCAGAGGAAATCCAATCCAGGAGAAGACATGAGGAAGGCAGAGACAGGGCCTCCAACCTGAAAATAAAGAAGGAGAGTACAACAGGTAAGGTTTTGTACCAGCACACCACCACAACAACACATGTTTTATACACAAAACAAGGGGTAGTAATACGTCACTTTACCTTGTCACTGTAGATGATATCCAGGCAGCGCAGCCGATGGAAGGGACCACAGAGGGCCACCAAGTGATTGCGATCACCAGCAGTGTAGATGGTGAGTGTATAGTGCAAATCATCTTTATGGGATAGTGACGTATCATTTGTGGAAAGGTAAACATTTCTTTATCTGTACTTATTATAGATATAATCGAGATTTCAGATGTCAGTGCAGAGGGGGAGAAGAACACACCATCACCTGACACGTCCAGCGACGAAAGCACAATGCAAGAAAACATGACACAAGTCCATAAATGTCTACAAGAACTAAGCGGAAAAGTCCATACCGTAGCCCAAAAAATTTAAAAAATCCAAAAAGGCGTAGCAGTAGTACACTCTTTATACGAAAAAATGTATAACGGTTTGCATTATAAAGTCAAAAAATAGTTTGTGTACTTTATTTAACATTTTTTCTCCTTCTTGGTTATTTGGAGGCCAGCAGCATGCACCTTAAAATGGTGTATGTCATGGAAAGCAGTCTCACGGCAGCAATGCATCACATGTGAGCAGGCCGGGATGTTCCCATGTGATGCGTTGCTGCCGTGGGACCGCTTTCCACTACATACACCACCATGTTCCAATGTGTTTGATGTTTTTTGGGTGGGTGGGCGTTCCTGCTACACCTTCACGTGGCACTTATGTCATGGCAAGCAGTCTCATGGCAGCAATGCATCACATGTGAGCAGGTCGGGATGTTCCCATGTGATGCGTTGCTGCCGTGGGACCGCTTTCCACTACATACACCACCATGTTCCAATGTGTTTTATGTTTTTTGGGTGGGTGGGCGTTCCTGCTACACCTTCACGTGGCACTTATGTCATGGCAAGCAGTCTCACGGCAGCAATGCATCACATGTGAGCAGGCCGGGATGTTCCCATGTGATGCGTTGCTGCCGTGGGACCGCTTTCCACTACATACACCACCATGTTCCAATGTGTTTGATGTTTTTTGGGTGGGTGGGCGTTCCTGCTACACCTTCACGTGGCACTTATGTCATGGCAAGCAGTCTCACGGCAGCAATGCATCACATGTGAGCAGGCCGGGATGTTCCCATGTGATGCGTTGCTGCCGTGGGACCGCTTTCCACTACATACACCACCATGTTCCAATGTGTTTGATGTTTTTTGGGTGGGTGGGCGTTCCTGCTACACCTTCACGTGGCACTTATGTCATGGCAAGCACCTGTATGTGACACTCTGTTCAGGTCCGACCACCGTTTTACCTCAAATAAACAAAGTGTTCACAGTATTTTTTGTCAGTATTTCTTAATAAATGTTAAGTGTTTATGCAGAACAATGAACATCACATATCTATCTATCTATCTATCTATCTATCTATCTATCTTCTATAACTATATCTGTCAGGAATGCACACACAACGATTATTTATTTCAAAAGGAATGCACACACAACGAATATTCTTTAACAGCATGGCGCGGAAAGTACGGGGGAGAAGACTTCCTGTTGTTTACATGCTGCGCTGATGGAGGGATGACGCAGCTAGTCAACACCCACATGGGCGTGCTGCTTTTGGGAGGAATGATCGCAGGAACGGGCTGCATATCGATCGAACGTGCGTACACATGTCACTTTTCTTTCGATATGGAGCCGTCCTGTCGGAAGAATATTAAGCAGCAAAGAACCTTCGACCGACCGACCGTGGACGGCCAAGAGCGTTTTTGGCCGTTTATCGATCGCAACGAAGGGATCGGGACTGCGTACATATATATACAATCGAACGGCCGTTCGTCCGCAGAACGGAAGAACGGCCCGACGATTGTACATATGTGTACCCAGCTTTAGAGAAAACACTGAAATACTTACCCTTAGCAACTTTACAAGAAGTACACTTTCGCACTATTCATAGGGCGTATATAGCACAAGGACAAAGGAAACATATGGTCCAAGAGGAAGAAGGATCGTGTCCGAAATGTAAAGCACAAAATGCACTATTTATACACAATTTTTGGGAATGCACTAAAATAAGACGCTATTGGCACAAAGTGATAAACTATATTAATTATACTTTTCGAATACAAGTAGAAATCAACCCCAAAGCACTGCTATGTGCAGACTTTTCAACCTGGAACCTGAGTAGGGACAAGAGAGAATTAATTCCAATCTTGACAATAATAGTTACTATTGCAAAAAAAAAATAATATTGAACAACTGGACGACATATAAAGCACCTATGTTAGAGAGTGTGAAACTTATGTTGAGAAAAACAATGTACTTTGAGAAACAAGCTGCGATGGTAGATCTGGAGAATGGGGGACTAAGATTCTTCAGGAAATGGAGATGCTACATAGGGTCTCTAGAGCAGAGTGTTCAAGCCCAAATTCTACAACCATAGAAGAAAATAAGTGGGAGTTAAAGCAGAGGATAATAAGTATGGATCATGAAATGTAGTGGAGGACAAATCCTTAAAGCTAAATGGAGTGAAACCCAGTCTAAAATAATGGTATAAAAAGATTGTTACACCAGCCCCCCCCCCCCCCCCTTTTTGTGTCTATAGTAGAAAACAAAGCATATAAGGGTGTTAGGTATTATAGAAAGATCAAAATGTTAGGAAAAAAAAAAGTAATGGGCACCTGTCACACCTATGAAATGTACAAGGGTGGCGAGACCGACCAAGGAATGCGGTAAAAAGTGAATAAGTGGACAACTGCTATAAAGTATAAATGTTAAGATTTCAGGATGATTACAGAATAATAAGCTAGTTAAGACACTGAAGGTAGAGAAAACTTAAGCAGAACGGAAATAATAACGCAATCCTGGGTCTGAACGCCTACCCTTTTATGTATCAGATATGTAGGTTATGTATTATGTATATTTGTACGTCATTTGTGATTTTTGTATACCACAGATAGTGGTCAGTGTAATGTTTTGTATAATTGAAAATAATAAAATACTATAAAAAAAAAAAAACACCATCCTACCAGGCCTGCTGGACTTGAAAATGTGACAACTAGGCATCACGGAAGGTCTATGCTTGTGGGTGTTGAACTTCCTAACAGAACGGTAGCAGAGAGTCAGGATGGGTAAATTCGCCTCTGGCATACGATCCACCAGCACGGGAGCCCCCCAAGGGTGTGTCCTCTCCCCCTTCCTCTTCTCTCTTTATACCAATGACTGCACCGCTGAGGACATGTTGGTAAAACTCATCAAATTCACAGATTACACCACTCTAATTAGTCTGATCACAGATGGAGTAGAGTCTGCCTACAGGCAAGAGGTGAATCGGCTAGTCACATGGTGCTTGAATATATCAAAGACAATTGAGATGATCATATACTTCAGGAAGAACCCCCCTACGCTCCCCCACTAACAGTTGAGGGGAGTGCAGTAGTGGTAGTGGAATCCTTCAGATACCTAGGCTCCACGATTGCCATAGACCTGAAGTGGAGAGTCAACATAGACGCCATTGTGGGAAAAGCCCAGCAGAGGCTGTTCTTCTTACGTCAACTCAGGAAGTTCAAACTGTCGCAAGAACTCCAGGGGCGAAATGTAATAGGGTGCGATTTTTTTCGTAAGAAAAAAATCGCACCAAATCGCACCTTTAAAAATCACGTTTTTTGCCGCAAATTCGCATATGTAATGAGATGCGAATTTGCGGCAAAAAAGTGCGATATGGTGCGATTTCGGGCGATTTTTAAGTCCTGAAAATGTGCGATTTTCAGTCATGAAAATCGGCACATTTTCAGTACAGTGCGCTGTGTTGTTAAAAAAAAAAACGGCGTGCGGTCCCCCCTCCTAAGCATAACCAGCCCCGGGCTCAAAAAGCCGGTGCTGGTGTCATAAAATCAGAGGGACAAACAAATAAGGGTTCCCTTGATTTAATGAAACCAGCACCAGGCTCAAGGTCCAGCGCTGGTTCCCAACTACTACTTCGGATCCTGGACCCCGGAGACATCAGCCCTGGAGCCCAGGATCCCGGACCAGCCCCGGAACCAGGCCCAAGGCCCCGGAACCGGACTCTTCTGCCCTGGAGCCCAGGACCCCGGACCAGCCCCGGAACCAGGACCAAGGCCCCGGAACCGGACTCTTCTGCCCCGGACCCAGGATCCAGGGACCACCTACGGGCTCAAGGTAGGTAAGTATCAGTATGTGTGTGTTATGTATGTATTACACTTTTATTTTTCAGGGTGTCAGTGTGTTTTATTTAACTATTTTTTGTACTGTAGAACTACAAGGGCCAGCGGGCCCTTTAATGCCCCGCATGCTGGGACTTGTGGTTCTCCAAGTCCCAGCAAGCGGGGTAGGCTTGCTGGGACTCATAGTACAGTAGAAAACAATAGTTTTTATTCTTTTTTTTACACTTTGCATCAGCCCGATGCCCACCGCCCAGGGGCATCGGGGACAGCCCCGGACTTTCAGCATGGGCTGGTAAGTCCTGGAGGGGGGGGGACCCCTTCATTGGGGGGTCCCCACTTCCCCAGGACCCCTGCCCATGCTGACCAGCCACGGGGATAATGCTTTGGCCGCGGGACCTTATATAATAAGTGTCCCCCGGCTGTGGCATTACCCTGCTGGCTGGTTGGGTCTGGTGCTGGTTCTTAACCCCTTCCCGCCCGCGGACGTACCTGTACGTCACGGCAGCGGGGTAGTTCGCGCACCTTGCCGTACAGGTACGTCCCCGCTGTGTCATGTCGCCTTGTCAAGTGACAAGGCGACATAGTATAGATGGCTGCTGTCATCAACAGCAGCCGATTGTGTCAGTGCGCCCGCGGACCAATCAGAGTGGTCCCGCCCCGCCGATCGCTGTGATTGGTCAGTCAGTCCTGACTACACCAATCACAGCCTTTCTATTGTAAAAGGGGTGTTTTGCTTCTCTTCCCGGGCTCTAACCCTCTCACTGTGTTAGAGCCTTGGAAGGAGAAGCTGTGTCAGAGCTGTGGCAGAGTTTAGGCTGTGTTTAGGCTGTGTAAAATTGCGCTGATCACCAAAATACCCCTGCCTATATCACCCTCCCTGTGGTCATCTGTGCAGGGATCACCCTCCCTGTGGTCACCCCTGCCTATATCACCCTCCCTGTGGTCATCTGTGCAGGGATCACCCTCCCTGTGGTAACCCCTGCCTATATCACCCTCCCTGTGGTCATCTGTGCAGGGATCACCCTCCCTGTGGTAACCCCTGCCTATATCACCCTCCCTGTGGTCATCTGTGCAGGGATCACCCTCCCTGTGGTCACCCCTGCCTATATCACCCTCCCTGTGGTCATCTGTGCTGGGATCACCCTCCCTGTGGTCACCCCTGCCTATATCACCCTCCCTGTGGTCATCTGTGCAGGGATCACCCTCCCTGTGGTCACCCCTGCCTATATCACCCTCCCTGTGGTCATCTGTGCAGGGATCACCCTCCCTGTGGTCACCCCTGCCTATATCACCCTCCCTGTGGTCATCTGTGCAGGGATCACCCTCCCTGTGGTCATCTGTGCTGTGATCACCCTCCCTGTGGTCATCTGTGCTGGGATCACCCTCCCTGTGGTCATCTGTGCTGTGATCACCCTCCCTGTAGTCACCACCTAATTTTGTGTGTTGTGATCCGTATAATTTTTCTGTACCTTATCCGTACACCATAATTTTTCTGTGCGTTATTCATACCCCATAATTTTTCGGTGCATTTGTACCCCATAATTTTTTATGTGCGTTACTCGTACCCCATAATTTTTCTGTGCATTTGTACCCCATAATTTTTTCTGTGCGTTATTCGTACCCCATAATTTTTCGGTGCATTTGTACCCCATAATTTTTTCTGTGCGTTACTCGTACCCCATAATTTTTCGGTGCATTTGTACCCCATAATTTTTTCTGTGCGTTATTCGTACCCCATAATTTTTCGGTGCATTTGTACCCCATAATTTTTTCTGTGCGTTACTTGTACACCATAATTTTTCAGTGCATTTGTACCCCATAATTTTTCAGTGCATTCGCACACCATAATTTTTGCAGTGCATTTGCACATTGTCAGTGCTACAAAACCCCACACGTGTTGAAGCACCTCATAAATACATACACCAATAAAACTATGGCCCAACGAACATATACTGCCGAGGAGGCATACGCGTTTCTGGCCTCTGAAACTGAGTCTGCTAGCGAGGATGAGACAAATTTCCATTTGTCATCCTCTTCATCATCTAGTGACTCTGATGAACCCCCGAGGAGGCAACGCAGGACTCCCACTGCAGTAGTCGAGTCCTCTGACCCCACATGGACAACCCCTGAAAACTACGTACCCCAGGTCCCTGAGTTCACAGGGAATCCAGGAATACAATTTAATTCAGCAGGGTTCAGAGAGCTGGACTTTTTTAAATTTTTTTTTAGTGATGATTTAGTTGATCTAATGGTCACCCAGACTAATGTTTATGCCCAACAATTTATTGAGCAAAACCCCACCTCTAATTATGCCCAGCCCCGCAAGTGGACCCCTGTACATAAAAATGAAATGGTTATATTTTGGGGCCTTGTACTGTGCATGGGGCTAGTGAAGAAGCCCACGATTAGGTCCTACTGGAGCACAGACATCTTATACAATACACCAATGTTCCGTGTGGCTATGTCAAGGACCCGCTTCGAAGCGATCCTTAGGTTTCTCCATTATAGGGATAATGCACAGTGCCCACCCCGGGATGACCCCAATTATGACCGGTTATATAAACTTAGACCCCTAATAGACCATTTTAGTACCAAGTTTGCCCAGGCATACATCCCCGAGAAGCACATTTCAATAGATGAGTCCCTGGTACATTTCAAAGGGAGGCTCCAATTCCGCCAGTACCTGCCAAGTAAGAGGGCAAGGTATGGCGTGAAGATGTACAAGCTGTGTGAGAGTACATCAGGGTACACACACAAATTTAGGATATATGAAGGTAGAGACACAAAAATAGACCCCCCACAATGCCCCCCCTTACTCGGAATTAGTGGGAAGATAGTGTGGGATTTGGTGCACCCACTGCTGGACCAGGGATACCACCTGTACCTGGATAATTTCTATACCAGCGTCCCACTATTCAAAAGCCTCGCTTCCAGAAGTACTGTGGCATGCGGCACTGCACGTAAAAATAATAGAAGCCTCCCTAGGTCGCTGCTTGGGCAAACACTTAGAAGGGGCGAGAGCAGGGCATTATGCAGTGACAATGTACTGTGTGTCAAGTATAGGGACAAGAGAGATGTCCTTATCTTGACAACAGTGCATGGCCATAGCAGCACCCCTGTCCCAGTGTGGGGCACAAGTACCGAAACTACAAAACCCAACTGCATTTTGGATTATAATAGGTACATGGGGGGGGGTCGACCTGTCAGATCAAGTGCTGAAGCCTTACAGTGCTATGAGAAAAACAAGGTTCTGGTATAAAAAATTAGCTGTACACATAGTACAAATGGCACTGTACAACGCATTTGTACTACATCGATGTGCAGGCCAAAGGGGGACATTCCTGGAGTACCAAGAGGCAGTAATAAAGGCCCTTATTTTTGGCAACCAGGAACAGGGGGGCCCTAGTACTTCTGGAAGCGAGGCCTCGCGAATTGTACCAGGGCAACATTTTCCGAGTGAAGTCCCCCACACTGGAAAGAAAGGAAGGTCCCAGAAACGATGTAGAGTATGCTACAAAAAGGGGATAAGAAAGGACACAACTTACCATTGTGAAACCTGCCCCACACAACCAGGCTTGTGTATCAAAGATTGTTTTAAGATATATCACACTTCCCTTGAATTTTAATGTACTCCACACAGCTTGTACAAAGAGACGCATGCCATTACCTTCCCTTCTGAGTCTTGCCATGTGTCCAAACAGAAATTTACAAACACATATATGCTATTGCCATACTCAGGAGAAAAAGCACCCCATAATATGTTACACAATTTCTCCTATTAACCCTTGTGAAAATGGCACATTTTGATCTAAAGTTACATATTAATGTAAAAAATTAGTTTTTTTTTTTATTTTCACAGCCCATAACAATTTGACAAAACACCAGTGGGGTCAAAATGCTCACTACGGCCGTAAGTGAGTTCCATGAGGGGGGCTAGTAACAAAAAGGTATCACTTGCTTGGGATTTCCACTGCACAGGTACAATATGGGCTCTGCAAATGCAAGATGGCGCCCGAAAACCATTCCAGCAAACTCTGTGATAAAATGGCACTCCTTCCCTTCTGAAGCCTGCTGTCTGCCCAAATAGCGTTTTACAACCATATATGGGGTATTGCCATACTCAGGAGAAATTGTGTAACAAATTTTGGGGTGTTTTTTCTACTATTGCCCTTTGTGGAAGTATAAAATTATGGGGTGAATCTACAAATTAATGGAAAAAATGACATTTTTCATTTTCAAGTATCGATGCCTAACAATTTGACAAAACACCAGTGGGGTCAAAGTACTCACTATACCCATAGATGAGTTCCTTGAGGGGTGTAGTTTACAAAATGGTATCACTTGTTGGGGTTTTTGACTGCTCTGATACAACAGGGGTTCTGCAAATGCAACATGGCGCATGAAAACCATTCCAGCAAAATCTGCGCCAAAAACGCCAAATGGTGCACCTTCCCTTCTGAAGCCTGCTGTCTGCCCAAATAGCGTTTTACAACCATATATGGGGTATTGCCATACTCAGGAGAAATTGTGTAACAAATTTTGGGGTGCTTTTTCTACTATTGCCCTTTGTGGAAGTATAAAATTATGGGGTGAATCTACAAATTAATGGAAAAAATGACATTTTTCATTTTCACGTATCGATGCCTAACAATTTGACAAAACACCAGTGGGGTCAAAGTACTCACTATACCCATAGATGAATTCCCTGAGGGGTGTAGTTTGCAAAATGGGGTCACTTGTGGGGGTTTCCACTGTATTGGTGCTTCGGGGGTCTTGCTAATGCGACATAGCACCCACCAACATTCCACCAGAATCTGAGCTGCAAAATCCAAAAATCACTCCTTCCCTTCTGAGTCCTGCCATGCACCCAACTGGTATTTTTTGGTCACATGTGAGGCATTGCCGTACTCGGGAGAAATTGGGGCACATATTTTGGGGTGCTTTGTCTCCTTCATTCCTTGTGAAAATGAAAAATTTTGAGCCAGAACTCCATTTTTGTGTAAAAAAATGTAATTTTTCATTTTCACTGCCCAGTTGTATCAAAATTGGTGAAACCCCTGGGGGTTTGAAATGTACACTATACCCCTAGATGAATTCCCTGAGGGGTGTACTTTGCAAAATGGGGTGACTTGTGGGGGGGTTCCACTGTATTGGTGCTTTGGGAGTCTTGCTAATGCAACATGGCACCCACCATTCATTCCACCAAAATCTGTGCTGCCAAATCCAAAAATCACTCCTTCCCTTCTGAGTCCTGCCATGCACCCAACTGGTATTTTTTGGTCACATGTGAGGCATTGCCGTACTCGGGAGAAATTGGGGCACAGATTTTGGGGTGCTTTGTCTCCTTCATTCCTTGTGAAAATGAAAAATTTTGAGCCAGAACTGCATTTTTGTGTAAAAAAATGTAATTTTTCATTTTCACTGCCCAGTTGTATCAAAATTGGTGAAACCCCTGGGGGTTTGAAATGTACACTATACCCCTAGATGAATTCCCTGAGGGGTGTACTTTGCAAAATGGGGTGACTTGTGGGGGGGTTCCACTGTATTGGTGCAACATAGCACCCACCATTCATTCCACCAAAATCTGTGCTGCAAAATCCAAAAATCACTCCTTCCCTTCTGAGTCCTGCCATGCACCCAACTGGTATTTTTTGGTCACATGTGAGGCATTGCCGTACTCTGGAGAAATGGGGGCACAGATTTTGGGGTGCTTTGTCTCCTTCATTCCTTGTGAAAATGAAAAATTTTGAGCCAGAACTCCATTTTTGTGTAAAAAAATGTAATTTTTCATTTTCACTGCCCAGTTGTATCAAAATTGGTGAAACCCCTGGGGGTTTGAAATGTACACTATACCCCTAGATGAATTCCCTGAGGGGTGTACTTTGCAAAATGGGGTGACTTGTGGGGGGGTTCCACTGTATTGGTGCTTTGGGAGTCTTGCTAATGCAACATGGCACCCACCATTCATTCCACCAAAATCTGTGCTGCCAAATCCAAAAATCACTCCTTCCCTTCTGAGTCCTGCCATGCACCCAACTGGTATTTTTTGGTCACATGTGAGGCATTGCCGTACTCGGGAGAAATTGGGGCACAGATTTTGGGGTGCTTTGTCTCCTTCATTCCTTGTGAAAATGAAAAATTTTGAGCCAGAACTGCATTTTTGTGTAAAAAAATGTAATTTTTCATTTTCACTGCCCAGTTGTATCAAAATTGGTGAAACCCCTGGGGGTTTGAAATGTACACTATACCCCTAGATGAATTCCCTGAGGGGTGTACTTTGCAAAATGGGGTGACTTGTGGGGGGGTTCCACTGTATTGGTGCAACATAGCACCCACCATTCATTCCACCAAAATCTGTGCTGCAAAATCCAAAAATCACTCCTTCCCTTCTGAGTCCTGCCATGCACCCAACTGGTATTTTTTGGTCACATGTGAGGCATTGCCGTACTCTGGAGAAATGGGGGCACAGATTTTGGGGTGCTTTGTCTCCTTCATTCCTTGTGAAAATGAAAATTTTTGAGCCAGAAGTACATTTTTGTGTAAAAAAATGTAATTTTTCATTTTCACAGCCCAGTTGTACCAAAATTGGTGAAACCCCTGGGGGTTTGAAATGTACACTATACCCCTAGATGAATTCCCTGAGGGGTGTACTTTGCAAAATGGGGTGACTTGTGGGGGGGTTCCACTGTATTGGTGCTTTGGGAGTCTTGCTAATGCAACATGGCACCCACTATTCATTCCACCAAAATCTGTGCTGCCAAATCCAAAAATCACTCCTTCCCTTCTGAGTCCTGCCATGCACCCAACTGGTATTTTTTGGTCACATGTGAGGCATTGCCGTACTCGGGAGAAATTGGGGCACAGATTTTGGGGTGCTTTGTCTCCTTCATTCCTTGTGAAAATGAAAAATTTTGAGCCAGAACTGCATTTTTGTGTAAAAAAATGTAATTTTTCATTTTCACTGCCCAGTTGTATCAAAATTGGTGAAACCCCTGGGGGTTTGAAATGTACACTATACCCCTAGATGAATTCCCTGAGGGGTGTACTTTGCAAAATGGGGTGACTTGTGGGGGGGTTCCACTGTATTGGTGCTTTGGGAGTCTTGCTAATGCAACATGGCACCCACCATTCATTCCACCAAAATCTGTGCTGCCAAATCCAAAAATCACTCCTTCCCTTCTGAGTCCTGCCATGCGCCCAACTGGTATTTTTTGGTCACATGTGAGGCATTGCCGTACTCGGGAGAAATTGGGGCACAGATTTTGGGGTGCTTTGTCTCCTTCATTCCTTGTGAAAATGAAAAATTTTGAGCCAGAACTGCATTTTTGTGTAAAAAAATGTAATTTTTCATTTTCACTGCCCAGTTGTATCAAAATTGGTGAAACCCCTGGGGGTTTGAAATGTACACTATACCCCTAGATGAATTCCCTGAGGGGTGTAGATTGCAAAATGGGGTGACTTGTGGGGGAGGTTCCTAACTTTTAGCACTTATGGTGCCTAGAAACCTACATGGTGCCTAAAAAAAAATCTCATAAAAAGGAGGCTCCAAAATCAAGTAGGTGCTCCTTCTATTATGAAGCCTGTGGTTTGGTCAACGTGCACACTAGGGCCACATATAGGATATTTTTGAAAACAAAAGAATTGGGGGAATCAATTTTTAGTCACATTTCTCTAGTAAAATCTACTGTATTCGTTAGAAAAATGTATTAAAATTGCAAATCTGCAAAAAAAAAGAAATTTTGAAATTTCACCTACACTTTGTTTTAATTCCTGTGAAACACCTAAAGGGTTAACAAACTTCCAAAATGCTGTTTTGAATACTGTGAGGGGTGCAGTTTTTGAAATGGCATCATTTATGGGGGTGTCTCACATACAAGTCCCTCAAAGTCACATCAGAACTGAACTGGTCCCTAAAAAAATCAGTGTTTGAAATTTTCTTGAAAATTTGAGAATTTGCTAGTCATATTTGAAGCCTCCTAGTGTCCAAAAAAATGAAAAGGAGGTTGAAATAATGATTGCAACATAAAGTAGACGTATGGTCTTTGTTAGTTATTAACTATTTTGAGTGGTATGATTATTTGTCTCACAAGCAGAAAATGTGACATTTTGCATATTGCTAAATTTTCCATTTTTTCACGATATTTTGGTATTTTTCACAAAAAAACACAGACTGTATCGACCAAAATTTACCACTAACTTGAAGTACAATGTGTCACGAGAAAACAATCTCAAAATCACTGGGATAAGTAAAAGCAAAAAAAAGTTATCCCCACTTAAGTGAGACATGTCAGATTTGAAAAAAAGGGCTCTGTCATGAAGGCACAAACTGGCTCTGTCATGAAGGGGTTAAAATACGGGGAACCCCTACTCATTTTGTCCCCTCGTATTTTGGGAACCAGCGCTGGACCTTGAGCCTGGTGCTGGTTTCATTAAATCAAGGGAACCCCTATTTGTTTGTCCCTCTGATTTTATGACACCAGCACCGGCTTTTTGAGCCCGGGGCTGGTTATGCTTAGGAGGGGGGACCGCACGCCGTTTTTTTTCCTTTTTTTTGTTTTAACTATTTTTTTACAACAGAACCATGCACAGATCTCAATGATCTGTGCATGTTTCTGATAAAATCGCCAGGCAGAACCTGGTCTATTTTTTTTGCGATTTTTACTAAAAATCGCAACTCATTAAATATGCGAGTTCTATCCTTTTTAATGGGAAAACATCTGGATGCGATTTTTAGTCTAACTAAAAATCGCACCTTTAAAAAATGTGATTTTTGCCACAAATCGCACCCTATAAAATATGCGATTTTCGGGAAATGCCCGAAAACGGCATATTTTGCGGAAAAAATCGCAAAAAAAAAAAAAAACGCCTCCCATTACATTTCGCCCCTGGTGCTCTTCTACTCAGCTATCATCCAATCCGTGATCAGTACCTCCATTATAGTTTGGTATGGCTCGGCCTCAGCTCACGACAGGAAGAGATTACAACGAATTGTAAAAGCAGCAGAAAAAATCATCGGTTCGGATCTCCCTGAGATTGAGGACATATACAGGTCTAGGGTTACGAAGCGAACTGGAAGGATTATAAATGACCACTCCCACCCAGCTCATGACTTGGTCAGAAGGCTGCCCTCTGGGAGGAGGTTCGGCTCTCGACTGGCGAGGACAGCCAGAGACAGGAGCAGTTTTTATTCCCCAAGCAATTTCCCTAATAAACTCAATGGACGATCATCCCACCCTGTACCCAACATGTACCTAGCAACCAGAATGCCCTCCCCCCATGTTTATCGGTCCTGTTTGGTATTAGTCTGTATGTATGTATACTGTATGGGAGCAGCGGTTATCGGAAACAACTTCCTTGTGTATTGTGTGCACTGATATACTAGGCAATAAAGGGATTCTGATTCTGATTCTAAATCAGTCATTCACTGTTTCCAACACACGGCTGCTCAGTAGCTATACATGGGGAGATGATGAGTTTCTTTTACATCTATATCTTGCTACCTCTATTTTACTTGATATTTCTAACACTTGTCCTTACCGGGGTATCTATTACAAGATACAAAGACAAAGGATATTGTTCCACTATTATACAAATTAGAATTGTGTCTTTGTGCTTGTACTTTGAATTTTGATGAATATTCGCTTTGAGCTCTGATTCCACCATCATTTTTGTATGAACTATTATCTGGCTACTTATACCAGGATATTTGCTGCCCAACTGGGATCGACTAATACAGCCAACAGACACAGTGGTTCACATGATTTTATCCATACAATTGTGACCACTCTACCTTGCGGCTGTCACTCAGCTGTCTTTTCAGCACAATATTCTCTTACACCCCAGCCATATCTCCAGCACCTTTTCTCTGTCACATCAGTAATCCCTCCAGCACTAGATTCTCTGACACCCCATTCATCGTTCCAGAACCCCATTCTGACACCACAGCCATCTCTCCAGTACCCCATCCTGTGACACCCCCAGCCATCTTTCCAACACCCCATTCTAGGGGTGCCGGACGCGTTCCCAACAGTCGGAATCCCGACAGTCATTTACCCGACGTCGGGATCCCGACTGTTAAAAAAAGCCGACAGCCGGGTGCCCGACGGCCACCCGCTATTTTCCCTGGTGGGGGTCCACGACCCCATAGAGGGAGAATAGAATAGGTGACTCGCGTAGTTGGGATCCCGACGTCAGGCTAATGACTGTCGGAGCCCCATACCACACCCCATTCTAAAAGGCTAGCCATCACTTCAGCAGTTCATTTAGACATCCCAGCCATCTCTCTCCATTTAGTGAGAGTGTTTTTTTTTTTTTTTCAAAACAATTTTCTTTATTTTATAAATAGAAAATATCCAACATTTACAGTATATATATGAACATACTTATTTGGATTGAACACAAGGAAATAGAAACATAAAGAACATTATAAGAGAGTGGACAATACAGAGCATTTCCTGTTCATGTACCCATATGACCCCCCCAATGTTATCAATCAGCTTGTTGGGTTGTATATAAAATGACCAATAAACCTCGTTTAAATTGAAACATCTGAGTCTATCGTATTATGTTATGGCTGTCATTTTCCTGGGAAAGTCATCATAATAACACCATAAATGTCAAACATTATATTATTACTTCCCAATCGGACATTTCTATCTTTATTTAACTAACCTATCTCTAATAGTCTAAACCAACACCCTCCCCCCCTCCTCTCCTGCCCTCCCCAACTTGTGCTGAACGGCTCAGCTTATATCCTACGTTGCCAGTGACCTATTCAGATACCATGTTGTACCTTCAAACACCTTATAGATATGAGTTTGTGTGTCAGAATCCACATAATCTATATATACCCCCCATTTCTTGTAGAATTTTACCACCCCTTTTTCAATATTAACCAGCGCTGCCTTTCTATCCATATATAAAAATTGTAACAGTGTCATCTTTAGGGCAGATATAAACGGTGGCGTTGACGATGTCCAGCATCTTAGGATGATTTTCTTCGCGACCGTGACCATAATGGTCAGGAAGGGGGTCAATACCATCTTTCTGCCTTGTAAATTCCAGTTAGAGAAATTAGCTAACAACATCTAACGGATCTTTCTGCAACTGCAGGTGACACACTTCATTAATCAGCATTGTTACCTTATCCCAGAATTTACGAAGTCTCCCACAGTCCCACATATTATGATAAAAGGAGGAAAACATGCTCTTGCATTTCAAGCATAAGCCCAGGTCTCCTGGGACAAAATATTTCCTCTGTGACTGGGAAATGTAGGCCCTGTGGAGCGTCTTTATGTGGACCTCCTGGAGCATTGCTGAGTGCAGTGTTTTGAGCGTCTGCTCTAAGTGTTTCGTGAGTACCTTGTGGGAGTCTACTTGTGGGATGTCTTGGGCCTATTTGGCTGCAGCTGCCATCCAGATGGTTTCATTTGGCACAGGCAGTAAATCTGGGTATAGGTATCTAAGGTGGTAGGGTCCCGTTCCACTGAGGACAAATATTGAATGTAATGGGTCTGGGGCCGCAGCCTGGGTCATAGGTGTGGGCATGGTCTGGGCATAGTGCCTGGCCTGAAGATACATAAAGAACTCTTTATTTGGTAAAGAGAACTTCTCTGCTATATCTCGGAATGCGAGCAGGGATCCCCCTGGGTCAAATATGTCTCTGATCGCTACAATCCCCTTTGTTTTCCATCTCAGGTACCCGAGTTGGACAACCCTGGTTGGAACTTAGGGTTTCCCCAAAAGGTTGCGAATTTTGTACTCTGGTGATTCCTCCCCAGTTTCTTATTAATTGTTAACCATGTCTGATACGTGTCTGCAAACAATACGTTTCCCTGAATCTCCCTAGGGAGTGCGGCCTTTGGGACATGCAACAGGGCTGCGGGTGAATAAGGGGCAAAAATATCTACTTTCATTGCTTTATGAGTGTAGAGCTCAGTCCCCTGGAACCAATCAAGAATATAGCGCATAAATACAGTCTGTGTAAATGCATATACATTGTGGATTCCCAGACCCCCCTCCGCTTTCCTGGCATATAACTTATATCTGGCAATGCGTGGTTTCTTGCCTTGCCACAGAAATGCAAAAAAACCCTTGGTGACCCTGGCCATGTCAGTCTTGGCCATCTGTATGGGAAGCATTTGAATATAATATGACACCTTTGCAAGACTGCTGCCCTCCCTAACAGTGAAAGGGGAAGGGTTTTCCAGGTCTCCAATTGAGTTAACATCTTGTTCACAGATGGGACAAAGTTGGACGAGTACAGTTTTGATAGGCTAGAAGGGATGGTCACCCCCAGGTATTTAATCGATTGAGTTTGTATTTTAAATTGTGACAGTAGGGGGCAGTCGGTGACAGACAATTGTCCCCCCTGAATCTAGTGAATCTCCGATTTTTGTGTGTTGATTTTCTAGCCAGCAAATGCACCAAATTGCTGCAAGATGTTCATTATTGCTGGGAGGGACGTCTGCATGTTTGACACAAAAAGCAACATATAGATGGGGTGTGAACCGCGCTCTTATTGTGTTGGCAGCTCCGCTATTGAAAATAGTTAAAGTAATAAAGGTATTGGAGCGCTCTATGTTTAAACTATATATAAAATAAATATAAAAATAAAAATAAATAAAAATAGAAATACAAAAAAAAAAAAAAATGCGAGTGGACACCTGTAAAAGAAATGTGCGTTAAAAGATTGGATTTTACCAATGTTTACACTCTTTTGTGAGATAGGTGGAGTTGCCCGTGATCCTGTCTATCCCTATCTAAAGCTGGCGGTGCAGCACGGAGGCTGCGATGTTAAGCCGCGGCTTTTGTTTACCTTCTCCCGTATGGCAGCAGGGAAGCAGCTGTCGGGTCCCGTTCTTCGCCGGCGTCCCGGCACGGCTTCCGAGATCTTCTGCTGCTGGGTGCTTTAGATGTGGTATGGCAGGTGGGCTGTATGTCTGCTCCAACGCGTTTCATGCCGCACGGGCACTTTTTCAAGGATGCAGTCTGTTTAAAATTCCGCTTTTTTTATTCAAAACTTTATTGATGAAACAGGAAGTTAATGGACGGATGTGTCGTCATAGTTTTTGGTGGGAACCTCATGGGTTCTTAGTCTTCAAGGTGCCACTCGTATATTCATAAGAAAAAATAAATAAATAAAAATAATAAATGGAAATAAAATAAAAATAAAAATAAATAAATGAAAATAAAATTAAAAATAAAAAGGTTTATGTGAAATACTTGGAAACTGTAGTATTTAGTATACATGATGAGACTGTTGGTCAATCCAAAAAAGCATTTAACTCTATGTCTATATTTAGACCACGAGGGTTTTTAATTTGAAGATCCATCGCATTTCATTTCTCAGTAGATCTTTAACGATATCTCCTCCTCTCCAGTTTTTATGAACTTTTTGTATTACAGTAAATCTTAATTCTGTCGGGTCTTTGTTATGATTTTCAAGGAAGTGGTTGGAGACACTGTGCGTGGTTAAGCCTCTTCTTATATTATATATATGTTCCGCTATCCTTACTTTTGTTTTTCTTTTTGTTTGGCCAATGTATTGCAGTTGACAGGGACATTCTAGAAGATATATTACCCCCTCTGTTTCACAGCTGACTTGGTCTTTAATGTTATAGTCTTTACCTGTGATATTTGATTTGAATCTTTTAACTGATTTGGTGCTCGTAGATTTTAGCCCCTTCCCGACATTTGACGTACATTTACGTCATGGTCGGGAAGTACTTCCCGACACATGGCGTAAATGTACGTCATGGCATTTAACTGTCACCGCGTCTATAGACGCGGTGACAGTTTCAACATGTCTGCTGTCCCTGACAGCAGACATGTCCGTGCATGCCCAGGGGGGGCTGCGATGCCGCCCCCCCGTCGGCGATCGCTGTGATTGGCTGTTCAGTGTGAACAGCCAATTACAGCGTTTTCCTGTGTCACCGGCGAATAACGTTCGCCGGTGACACGGGATCAGAGGTGATTGGTGCTGTAAAGTACAGCACCAATCACCGCGGGGTGTAAGGGTGACACTGGTGTCACCCCACCGCACCCCGCCCGCCCCCAAAGGCCGTGATTGGTTCGTCGGACCGACGGACCAATCACAGCCAAGGAGGGGGATTTAAACTAACGGTGACTGCACTGCAGACGCCATTCCGGTCTGGAATAGCGTGCAGTGCGGTCACCGTACCTCCCTGCCGCCATACTGACCAGAACCTTGCTCCATAGCTTGCTCCATACTTACCTGATCACTGCTTCATCACTGCTTCCTGGATCCTGTTACTACTTGTGCCTTCCTGTGAAATTGTGCTGCTGCAGTGTACTAGCTAGATAGAGAGAGATAGATAGAGAGAGATAGATAGAGAGATAGAGAGAGATAGAGAGAGATAGAGAGAGATAGAGAGAGAGATAGTGTCAGAGAGTGCTATATTTTGTGCTGCTGCAGTGTGATCTAGTTATAGATAGAGAGAGAGAGATAGAGAGAGAGATAGATAGAGAGGCCTAGTGACAGAGTGCTATATTTTGTGCTGCTGCAGTGTGATAGTTATAGAGAGATAGAGAGAGATAGAGAGAGATAGAGAGAGAGATAGTGTCAGAGAGTGCTATATTTTGTGCTGCTGCAGTGTGATATAGTTATAGATAGAGAGAGATAGAGAGAGAGAGATAGATAGAGAGGCCTAGTGACAGAGTGCTATATTTTGTGCTGCTGCAGTGTGATAGTTATAGAGAGATAGAGAGAGATAGAGAGAGAGAGATAGAGAGAGATAGTGACAGATTGTGCTATATATTTTTGATATAACTGACTGCTGCCCCCTCCTTTTGTGCTGATCAGTATAAATTAACTGATCAGCAACTTTTTGGGGGCGCAGTTTTTTTTTTATATATAGATATACCTGTCAGTGCTGCTGCTGCAGTGTCATAGAGTGATAGATAGTGAGAGATAGAGAGATAGAGAGAGATAGTGACAGAGAGTGATAGAGAGTGCTAAATTTTTTGTCTGCTGCCCCCGCCTTTTGTGCTGATCACTATATCTGAGGTGATCAGCAACTTTTTTGGGGGTACAGAGGTTTTTTTTTTTTTATATATACCTGTCAGTTGCACCAAAGGTTGTGCACCTGCTGCACCTCACTGGTAATCAGTGTCGCATCACTGATCACCTTTTTTTTTTGTGTGTGTGCTGTGGGGTCTTTTTTTAATTTTTTTTTTACACACACTGTGATTTTGTGGGTGTCCTGTGGCCGCTGTGCGCTGATCAGTGACGTACATCACTGATCATCTTTTTCGGCACAGGGTTGATCTATATATTTTTTTTTTGGATCAAATTCCTGTTGCCTTTGAGCGCTGTTCAGTGACAGACGTTACTGACCAACATCTGTGCTCAATTTTTGGCGCAGGACCTTTTTTTTTTTTTTAACCCCTTAAATTTTTTATTTTTAACCCCTTCATTTTTTTTTTTTTATTGGTATAAAGTATTTTTTTTTTTCTGCACCACATACACACTACACACTACATACCCCCCGGATTGAAATAAAGTTTGTACCCCCCCCCTACACTATACACGTGTTGAAACATTTCACTACCAGTAACACAAAAATAAAAATGGCATCCCAAATGTCCTCCCAAATGTCCTCCCAGTCATCCAGGAGAATGTATTCAGCGGAGGAGGCATATGCCCTGCTTGCTTCTGACTCTGACACAGCCAGTGATGCAAGCGGGGAATTTGAAGGATTCGCCTTAAGCTCCTCTTCCTCCTCTGGTGATGAGGGACCCCCTCAAAGACGCCCCCGTAGAGCAGCTGAGACCCCCCCCAATAATTGATCTCGTATGGACCCCACCACCAGACAATTTTGAGCCCCAGGTTCCTGAGTTTTTGGCCATGCCAGGAATCCAATTTGATTCCACAGGTCTCAGAGAAATTGACTTTTTCAAATTATTTTTCTCTGATGATTTTATAAATTTAATGGTGGACCAAACTAATTTATATGCCCAGCAGTTTATTGCTCAAAACCCCACGTCATCATTTGCTAGGTGGACCCCTGTAGATGCAGTAGAGATGATGACGTTTTGGGGTCTGGTGTTTCATATGGGCATAGTAAAAAAGCCAGAAATTAGGCAATATTGGAGTACAGATGTTCGGTACAGTACTCCATTTTACCGTATGGCCATGACCCGGACTCGATTTGAGACAATTCTTAAATTTATACATTACACCGATAATGCACAGTGCCCACCCAGAGATGATCCCACCTTTGACCGGCTATTCAAAGTCAGGCCGGTCATTGATCATTTCAGTGCCAAATTTGAAGAGGTGTACATCCCTGAAAAATTTATTTGTATCGACGAGTCCCTTATACATTTTAAAGGAAGGGTTAAATTCCGCCAGTACCTTCCCAGTAAGAGGGCAAGGTATGGCATAAAAATGTACAAACTGTGTGAAAGCACCTCAGGGTACACCCACAGGTTTAGGGTTTATGAAGGGAAGGATTCAAGAATTGAACCGCCAGAATGCCCCCCCTCCCTCGTAGGTGTTAGTGGGAAAATTGTCTGGGATTTAGTGCACCCCTTCCTGGATAAAGGTTATCACCTCTATGTGGATAACTTTTACACCAGCATCCCCCTGTTTAAGGCCCTTGGTTCAAGAGGTACAGCAGCTTGCGGTACTGTGCGCAAGAACCAAAGAGGCCTCCCAAAAACGCACATTGCCCAAGTAATGAGAAGGGGTGAAAGCAGGGGAATATGCACCGAAAATATGTTGTTGGTCAAATATAAGGACAAGAGGGATGTCCTTATACTGACAACAATTCACGGAGACAGTACCACCTCCGTCCCTGTACGAGGTACCAGTACCCACACCTCAAAACCTAATTGTATCCTGGATTACAATAGGTACATGGGCGGAGTGGATCTTTCAGATCAGGTACTGAAGCCGTACAGTGCCCTGCGGAAAACAAAAATCTGGTACAAGAAGGTGGCCGTGTATATCATCCAGATGGCACTGTATAACGCTTACGTGCTATTCCGTTCTACCGGCCAGAGGGGGACATTTATGCACTTTCAAGAGGAAGTCATAAAGGGCCTAATATTTGGGAACCAGCAGGCAGAGGGCCCCAGTACTTCTAGTACTGGCCCCCGTATTGTACCAGGGCAGCATTTTCCTGATGAAATCCCCTCCACTGGAAAAAAGGGCAGGACACAAAAAAGGTGCAAAGTTTGCTATAAAAAGGGAATAAGAAAGCAAACTATTTTCCAGTGTGACACTTGCCCCGACAAACCCGGCCTATGTATAAAGGAGTGTTTTAAAATATACCACACATCTATGGAATATTAGGTTCATAATTTCACCGTGCTTCGGGGGTCTTGCTAATGCCACATAGCACCCACCATTCATTCCACCAGAATCTGAGCCGCAAAATCCAAAAATCACTCCTTCCCTTCTGAGTCCTGCCATGCACCCAACTGGTATTTTTTGGTCACATGTGAGGCATTGCCGTACTCGGGAGAAATTGGGGCACATATTTTGGGGTGCTTTGTCTCCTTCATTCCTTGTGAAAATGAAAAATTTTGAGCCAGAACTGCATTTTTGTGTAAAAAAATGTAATTTTTCATGTTCACTGCCCACTTGTATCAAAATTGGTGAAACCCCTGGGGGTTTGAAATGTACACTATACCCCTAGATGAATTCCCTGAGGGGTGTAGTTTGCAAAATGGGGTCACTTGTGGGGGGGTTCCACTGTATTGGTGCTTTGGGGGTCTTGCTAATGCGACATAGCACCCACATCATTCCACCAGAATTTGTGCTGCAAAATCCAAATATCACTCCTTCCCTTCTGAGTCCTGCCACTTTTTGGTCACACATGAGGCATTGCCGTACTCGGGAGAAATTGGGGCACAGATTTTGGGGTGCTTTGTCTCCTTCATTCCTTCTGAAAATGAAAAATTTTGAGCCAGAACTGCATTTTTGTGTAAAAAAATGTAATTTTTCATTTTCACTGCCCACTTGTATCAAAATTGGTGAAACCCCTGGGGGTTTTAAATGTACACTATACCCCTAGATGAATTCCCTGAGGGGTGTAGTTTGCAAAATGGGGTGACTTGTGGGGGGGTTCCACTGTATTGGTGCAACATAGCACCCACCATTCATTCCACCAGAATCTGTGCTGCAAAATCCAAAAATCACTCCTTCCCTTCTGAGTCCTGCCATGCACCCAACTGGTATTTTTTGGTCACATGTGAGGCATTGCCGTACTCGGGAGAAATTGGGGCACAGATTTTGGGGTGCTTTTTCTCCTTCATACCTTCTGAAAATGAAAAATTTTGAGCCAGAACTGCATTTTTGTGTAAAAAATGTAATTTTTCTTTTTCACTGCCCACTTGTATCAAAATTGGTGAAACCCCTGGGGGTTTGAAATGTACACTATACCCCTAGATGAATTCCCTGAGGGGTGTAGTTTGCAAAATGGGGTCACTTGTGGGGGGGTTCCACTGTATTGGTGCTTGGGGGGTCTTGCTAATGCGACATAGCACCCACCAAAATTCCACCAGAATCTGAGCTGCAAAATCCAAAAATCACTCCTTCCCTTTTGAGTCCTGCCATGCACCCAACTGGTATTTTTTGGTCACATGTGAGGCATTGCCGTACTCGGGAGAAATTGGGGCACAGATTTTGGGGTGCTTTTTCTCCTTCATACCTTCTGAAAATGAAAAATTTTGAGCCAGAACTGCATTTTTGTGTAAAAAATGTAATTTTTCATGTTCACTGCCCACTTGTATCAAAATTGGTGAAACCCCTGGGGGTTTGAAATGTACACTATACCCCTAGATGAATTCCCTGAGGGGTGTAGTTTGCAAAATGGGGTCACTTGTGGGGGGGTTCCACTGTATTGGTGCTTGGGGGGTCTTGCTAATGCAACATAGCACCCACCAAAATTCCACCAGAATCTGAGCTGCAAAATCCAAAAATCACTCCTTCCCTTCTGAGTCCTGCCATGCACCCAACTGGTATTTTTTGGTCACATGTGAGGCATTGCCGTACTCGGGAGAAATTGGGGCACAGATTTTGGGGTGCTTTGTCTCCTTCATACCTTCTGAAAATGAAAAATTTGGAGCCAGAACTGCATTTTTGTGTAAAAAAATGTAATTTTTCATTTTCACTGCCCACTTGTATCAAAATTGGTGAAACCCCTGGGGGTTTGAAATGTACACTATACCCCTAGATGAATTCCCTGAGGGGTGTACTTTGCAAAATGGGGTGACTTGTGGGGGGGTTCCACTGTATTGGTGCAACATAGCACCCACCATTCATTCCACCAGAATCTGTGCTGCAAAATCCAAAAATCACTCCTTCCGTTCTGAGTCCTGCCATGCACCCAACTGGTATTTTTTGGTCACATGTGAGGCATTGCCGTACTCGGGAGAAATTGGGGCACAGATTTTGGGGTGCTTTTTCTCCTTCATACCTTCTGAAAATGAAAAATTTTGAGCCAGAACTGCATTTTTGTGTAAAAAAATGTAATTTTTCATTTTCACTGCCCACTTGTATCAAAATTGGTGAAACCCCTGGGGGTTTGAAATGTACACTATACCCCTAGATGAATTCCCTGAGGGGTGTAGTTTTCAAAATGGGGTGACTTGTGGGGGGGTTCCACTGTATTGGTGCTTGGGGGGTCTTGCTAATGCGACATAGCACCCACCAAAATTCCACCAGAATCTGAGCTGCAAAATCCAAAAATCACTCCTTCCGTTCTGAGTCCTGCCATGCACCCAACTGGTATTTTTTGGTCACATGTGAGGCATTGCCGTACTCGGGAGAAATTGGGGCACAGATTTTGGGGTGCTTTTTCTCCTTCATACCTTCTGAAAATGAAAAATTTCGAGCCAGAACTGCATTTTTGTGTAAAAAATGTAATTTTTCAATTTCACTGCCCACTTGTATCAAAATTGGTGAAACCCCTGGGGGTTTGAAATGTACACTATACCCCTAGATGAATTCCCTGAGGGGTGTAGTTTTCAAAATGGGGTGACTTGTGGGGGGGTTCCACTGTATTGGTGCTTGGGGGGTCTTGCTAATGCGACATAGCACCCACCAAAATTCCACCAGAATCTGAGCCGCAAAATCCAAAAATCACTCCTTCCGTTCTGAGTCCTGCCATGCACCCAACTGGTATTTTTTGGTCACATGTGAGGCATTTCCGTACTCGGGAGAAATTGGGGCACATATTTTGGGGTGCTTTTTCTCCTTCATACCTTCTGAAAATGAAAAATTTTGAGCCAGAACTGCATTTTTGTGTAAAAAAATGTAATTTTTCATTTTCACTGCCCACTTGTATCAAAATTGGTGAAACCCCTGGGGGTTTGAAATGTACACTATACCCCTAGATGAATTCCCTGAGGGGTGTACTTTGCAAAATGGGGTGACTTGTGGGGGGGTTCCACTGTATTGGTGCAACATAGCACCCACCATTCATTCCACCAGAATCTGTGCTGCAAAATCCAAAAATCACTCCTTCCCTTCTGAGTCCTGCCATGCACCCAACTGGTATTTTTTGGTCACATGTGAGGCATTGCCGTACTCGGGAGAAATTGGGGCACAGATTTTGGGGTGCTTTTTCTCCTTCATACCTTCTGAAAATGAAAAATTTTGAGCCAGAACTGCATTTTTGTGTAAAAAAATGTAATTTTTCATTTTCACTGCCCACTTGTATCAAAATTGGTGAAACCCCTGGGGGTTTGAAATGTACACTATACCCCTAGATGAATTCCCTGAGGGGTGTAGTTTGCAAAATGGGGTGACTTGTGGGGGGGTTCCACTGTATTGGTGCTTGGGGGGTCTTGCTAATGCGACATAGCACCCACCAAAATTCCACCAGAATCTGAGCTGCAAAATCCAAAAATCACTCCTTCCCTTCTGAGTCCTGCCATGCACCCAACTGGTATTTTTTGGTCACATGTGAGGCATTGCCGTACTCGGGAGAAATTGGGGCACAGATTTTGGGGTGCTTTGTCTCCTTCATACCTTCTGAAAATGACAAATTTGGAGCCAGAACTGCATTTTTGTGTAAAAAAAATAATTTTTCATTTTCACTGCCCACTTGTATCAAAATTGGTGAAACCCCTGGGGGTTTGAAATGTACACTATACCCCTAGATGAATTCCCTGAGGGGTGTACTTTGCAAAATGGGGTGACTTGTGGGGGGGTTCCACTGTATTGGTGCAACATAGCACCCACCATTCATTCCACCAGAATCTGTGCTGCAAAATCCAAAAATCACTCCTTCCCTTCTGAGTCCTGCCATGCACCCAACTGGTATTTTTTGGTCACATGTGAGGCATTGCCGTACTCGGGAGAAATTGGGGCACAGATTTTGGGGTGCTTTTTCTCCTTCATACCTTCTGAAAATGAAAAATTTTGAGCCAGAACTGCATTTTTGTGTAAAAAAATGTAATTTTTCATTTTCACTGCCCACTTGTATCAAAATTGGTGAAACCCCTGGGGGTTTGAAATGTACACTATACCCCTAGATGAATTCCCTGAGGGGTGTAGTTTGCAAAATGGGGTGACTTGTGGGGGGGTTCCACTGTATTGGTGCTTGGGGGGTCTTGCTAATGCGACATAGCACCCACCAAAATTCCACCAGAATCTGAGCTGCAAAATCCAAAAATCACTCCTTCCCTTCTGAGTCCTGCCATGCACCCAACTGGTATTTTTTGGTCACATGTGATGCATTGCCGTACTCGGGAGAAATTGGGGCACAGATTTTGGGGTGCTTTGTCTCCTTCATACCTTCTGAAAATGACAAATTTGGAGCCAGAACTGCATTTTTGTGTAAAAAAAATAATTTTTCATTTTCACTGCCCAGTTGTACCACAATTGGTGAAACCCCTGGGGGTTTGAAATGTACACTATACCCCTAGATGAATTCCCTGAGGGGTGTAGTTTGCAAAATGGGGTCACTTGTGGGGGGGTTCCTAACTTTTAGCATCTTATGGTGCCTTGAAACCTACATGGTGCCTAAAAAATAATCTCATAAAAAGGAGGCTCCAAAATCAAGTAGGTGCTCCTTCTATTATGAAGCCTGTGGTTTGGTCACCGTGCACACTAGGGCCACATATAGGATATTTATGAAAACAAAAGAATTGGGGGAATCAATTTTTAGTCACATTTCTCTAGTAAATTGTACTGTGTTCCTTATAAAAATGTATTAAAATTGCAAATCTGCAAAAAAAAAGAAATTTTGAAATTTCACCTACACTTTGTTTTAATTCCTGTGAAACACCTAAAGGGTTAACAAACTTCCAAAATGCTGTTTTGAATACTGTGAGGGGTGCAGTTTTTGAAATGGCATCATTTATGGGGGTGTCTCACATACAAGTCCCTCAAAGTTACATCAGAACTGAACTGGTCCCTAAAAAAATCAGTGTTTGAAATTTTCTTGAAAATTTGAGAATTTGCTATTCATATTGTAAGCCTCCTAGTGTCCCAAAAAATTAAAAGGAAGTTGAAATAATGATGTCAACATAAAGTAGACATATGGTCTATGTTAGTTATTCACTATTTTGAGTGGTAAGATTATTTGTCTCACAAGCAGAAAATTTAACATTTAGCAAATCGCTAAATTTTCCATTTTTTCACGATATTTTGGTATTTTTCACAAAAAAACACAGACTGTATCGACCCAAATTTACCACTAATTTGAAGCACAATGTGTCACGAAAAAACAATCTCAAAATCACTGGGATAAGTAAAAGCAAAAAAAAGTTATCCCCACTTAAGTGAGACATGTCAGATTTGAAAAAAAGGGCTCTGTCAGGAACGCAAAAACTGGCTCTGTCAGGAAGGGGTTAGTTTGAAACCTTTACAGTTCCCGCAATGGTGGAAGCCTCCATTATTTTGGTGGGTTTTTGTCTGTTCTGTGGGTACATAACTTGCAGTGATTTCTTGTTTAAGGTTTTTTGCTTTTTTATAAATTATCCTTGGTCTTTCAGGAATGATGGTTTGTAGTGCTTCATCCAATTGAAGGATGTGCCAGTTCTTTCTAACCATATCTTCTATCTGTTTGGAGTTGCTGTTATACTGTGTGATAAATGCTGTCGTTTGAATTTCGGTGTTTTCTTTGGTTTTATATTTTAGCAGTTCTTCTCTCTTTATCTTACTAACTGTGGTGGTATGTTTCTGCAGTTGTTTTTCTTTGTATCCTTTTGCTTGAAAGTTGTTTAGCATTTTCTTACTTTGTTGTTCAAATATCTCTTGTTCTGTGCAGTTACGTTTCAGTCTTCGCAGTTGTCCTCCCGGTATATTATTTATCCATTTTGTGTGGTGATTACTGGATGCAGGGAGCATGTTGTTGCCTGAAACTTCTTTGATGTGTGTCTTTGTATTTATGATGTTGTTCTTTATATAGATTTCAAGGTCTAGGTATATGATTTCTTGCTTGCTGTTTGAAGTGGTGAATTCCAAGTTTATGTTATTTGAGTTCATATATTTAGTGAACATTTTTAAGTCTTCTTCTTCCCGATCCCAGATGAAGAAGACATCGTCGATATATCGACGCCAGACGACAAGATGTTCTTTGTAAATGTTGTTATTCCAAATATTGTCGTCCTCCCATTTTGCAACAAACAAATTTGCATAACTTGGGGCCAGGGGGGTCCCCATTGCCGTGCCACACAGCTGCAGGTAGAAGGTATCATTATACCAGAAATAGTTGTGGGATAAAATGAACTCGATATTCGCCATGATAAAATGTATTTGTTCATTATTGAGGTCTGATTGTTCTGACAGATAATGACGGGTGTGATCACATCCTTTGTCATGTTGAATGCAGGTGTACAAGGATTTGACATCTGCTGTGCAGAGGATATAGTTTTCTTTCCATGTATTGTTTCAAGTAGTTGCAGGATGCTGGTGGTGTCTTGTAGATAGCTTTTTTGTTGTGAAACCAATTGTTGAAGAAAACTATCTGTGTATTTTGATAGATTGGATGTAATTGATTGAAGACCAGATATGATTGGCCTGCCCGGTGGATTTTCAATGTTCTTGGGTAAGAAATAAAAGGTAGGAATCTTTGGGTTTTTCTGTGTAAGGAATTTGTGTTCTTTTTCATTTAGTATTCCCATATCAAGTCCTTCCTGAAGATGTTCTGAAAGTTCTTTATTGTATTGATTGGTGGGGTCTGATTTTAGTATTTTGTATGTAGTGGTATCTGAAAGGAGGTTTTCGGCTTCTCTCTCATACATTTCTTTTGACATGATGACGACGCCTCCCCCTTTATCGGCCAGTTTGATAATAATTGAGTCGTCCGACCTTAGATCTTTTATTGCTTTTTTTTTCTATTTTTGAAAT
Source organism: Crinia signifera (assembly GCF_055691185.1). Classification (NCBI taxonomy): domain Eukaryota; kingdom Metazoa; phylum Chordata; class Amphibia; order Anura; family Myobatrachidae; genus Crinia; species Crinia signifera. The sequence goes on along the minus strand of NC_139220.1, from coordinate 52,136,512 downwards.
GTTTCTTTGTATTTTTTGGGTGTCCGGTATTTTTTCAATTTCAGCTTCCATTAATTTTTCAAAGGTACTGATATGTGGTCCTTTGAGATGAGTTTGATTAAATGTTGACGTTGGTCTCAGTTCTGTGTGTTTGAATGGTTCTGTAACTGTTGTCTGTGGACGACTGTTTTCTTTCAATTTGAAGAATTTCTTTATGCACAGCTTGCGAGTGAATTTCTGCACGTCCATGTATAAGTCAAATTTATTGATTTTGGATTCAGGTGCAAATTTTAAACCTTTCTGCAAAATGGAGATTTCTGTTTCAGTGAGAGATTTGTTGCTTAGATTGTATACAGTCAGTTTTTGTTCCTTGTTTTCTTCTTCTCTTAGACTCTTTTTGGTTTTTCCACTTCCTCTTGAGCCTCTGTGTCGATATTTTTCTTTTGTTTTTTGTATATCGCTCCTCTTTGGTCTGGTGGTTTCTTGATGCCGTGTGCTATGTCCACTGGCGTAACTAACGCTCAGCAGCCCCTGCCATGGCGGGGGGGGCGCAGACGCCAAGGGGGCGCAGGGTCACGGGTGATGCCGGAGACAAGATTCCTGAGTGAGGTGCAGCAGCCTTCTCTCCGCCTCTGGCTGTCTGCGTGAGGACGCAATGACAGGGTTAATTGAGCGTCCTCACACAGACAGCCACAGAGCTCCCCCTTCCACCTTGCAAGCTCCGTTATCTCTTCTGGGCTCCCTGTAGCCAGCAGCGCTGGGGCTTCAGAGGCTGTGTGAGTGCTGACAGCAGTGCTCGAAGTTTAAGTGACCTCACACACTTTCACCTTTCCCGGCCATGAACGGGAAGTGAACTGCAGGACGGCTTATGTGTGGCTATGTGTGCTCAGAACATGACAGCTGAGCACACAGCCTGCACAACAAGCCAAGCTAGATTGCATGTGTTGCACTTGCCCTGTATATTTAATGACATGGCCGCCAGGGTAGGAGGGGGATGCGCTCTGGTGCACTTAGGAAGAGCAAGATGCAGACACCTTCTTCCCGGCACCAGAAAAAAGATCTCTGCTGTGACCCGGATCATCTCTGCACTATTGCCTGATAGCAAGCACCTTCACAAATCTGCTTCGATGTGCAGCAGCACTAAGATGTAAGTCCCAGTGTGTTTTAATTTTTCTTAATTATAATTAAATTATAATTTTATTTACTATTTATTTTTTACCATAACCCACCCTCTTGACTCACACTAATTAAGTGTTCAAAATTGTGCTATGGGGCCCATACAGTTTATAGTAATGCCTCTGGTGACACAGCCACACAGCTGCTAAGGGTCATTTCATATAGGACTGGCCCCTCACAGATTTTGTGTTGTGCCCCCTTTGCCCATTAATTTTAAAAGTGGTTGTATAAATGGGTGCCTCACCCTTAATAGAAGGCTCCCATAATAATTTATTTTTAAATAATTAAGTGGCACTCCAGCTGTAATGATCTGCCACAGTCCTCTGTGAAGGAGCAGAACCTTTTTTGCATAAGAGTATTAGAGGGAAGGAGGGAGGGAGAGGTGCAGGGTTAATAGAGGGAAGGGGTGTATTAGAGGTACAAGGATGATAGAGGGAAGGAGGTATGGAGAGGTGCCTGATTAATTCAAATTTTTTTTTTGGGGGGGGGGGGGTGGGGGGCGCCAGAATTATTTTTGGCAGGTGGGAGCAAAATTTCTAGTTACGCCACTGGCTATGTCTAAAAAATCATAATTTTCATCGTCAGAGGTTTCATTTTCTGTGTCAACTTCTAGTTGTCTCTTTGTAGTTTTCACCCTGGCTCCTTCTCTTTCTTAATTTTTTCTTTGAATCAGTTCCGCCAGATTAGTTCTTATGAATATACGAGTGGCACCTTGAAGACTAAGAACCCATGAGGTTCCCACCAAAAACTATGACAACACATCCGTCCATTAACTTCCTGTTTCATCAATAAAGTTTTGAATAAAAAAAGCGGAATTTTAAACAGACTGCATCCTTGAAAAAGTGCCCGTGCGGCATGAAACGCGTTGGAGCAGACATACAGCCCACCTGCCATACCACATCTGAAGCACCCAGCAGCAGAAGATCTCGGAAGCCGTGCCGGGACGCCGGCGAAGAACGGGACCCGACAGCTGCTTCCCCGCTGCCATACGGGAGAAGGTAAACAAAAGCCGCGGCTTAACATCGCAGCCTCCGTGCTGCACCGCCGGCTTTAGATAGGGATAGACAGGATCACGGGCAACTCCACCTATCTCACAAAAGAGTGTAAACATTGGTAAAATCCAATCTTTTAACGCACATTTCTTTTACAGGTGTCCACTCGCATTTTTTTTTTTTTGTATTTCTATTTTTATTTATTTTTATTTTAATTTTATTTTTATATTTATTTTATATATAGTTTAAACATAGAGCGCTCCAATACCTTTATTACAAAAAGCAACATGTCGTCGGCAAAGAGACAAATCTTTAGTGTTGTATTTCCCACTGTAATGCCCGTGAACAGTCTTAGTGAGAGTGTTAAGAAAAATGCAGGAATGCCAAAGTGTATTAGGAGAGGGTGTGTGACATCAGTTCCAGGCCAGATAAGCCTGTATTTATTGCAGCTGCTATGTAGGCTTTTGATGACTGGTGCCCAGTGGAAATCATTTGGTGCCAGCGCCTTGCGATGGTATTTGTACATTTTTGCTTGGCTGCGAATTCCTTGCTAGCCCTATGCATCCATTTGCACAGCGTGCCCATCAATTCGCAATGTGGAATTTCAATATAGCGGGGTGGTGTCTACCTATTCGCTGACCGCTGCTAATTCGCTTAGCACTGTTCAGGACTGAATCGTCCCAGTGCGTACAGAAGGTGCACACTGAAAATAAGGTTGTATAATACCTGTAGTAGTAGTAGTGCCTCTAAAACACACAATGGGGTAATTCAGACCTGATTGCACAGCCGGAGATCAGGTAGGCACCGCCCAGCTATAGTGTGAATTAATGTGTATGCTGGGTGAATGGATGTATATGCCTTGCCAAGACTTTGCAGACGAGCAAAAATGGTATCTTGGTATTGTGCCACCAACTTCACCACCTCCTATTTCTATTTCTATATCCTATGACTAGGATTAAGGGTGATTTCAATGGGTATCTGGCATTCTGGGACCCTTTTTGGCACCAAAGAGGGCTTCCATGGTTTAAACAGATTTATATGATAGATTTGCACCTCTTTCCTTCGAGCATCTTGCCAAACCTTAGAATTGACTGGTCCCACTGCCTCTATGATCTCATAAGGGCTTCACCATTGAGCATACATCTTGCTTTCAGTAGTGGGCACCAGCACTAGCAACTTGTCTTCCGGGTTAAAGGACCGGTTGACTGTGGTAACGTCATACCTATGCTTTTGAAACTGGTGATTTCTTTCTATGTGTTCATGGAGGAATGGTACAATCTGCCTTAGACGGCCGAACAATTGGGAAACAACCTGAACATTAGGTTCTTGGCATAGTTGTGAATACAAGATCAAGATAATGGGCCTCCTAATGAGTAGCGGAGTCAGTCTATTGGGAGAGGCTGAGAGAGGAAGTTATGGTCCTTACACACTGAGCGACTTTGAGCTGGAAATCACTCAAAACAGCATGTTTCAGCTCAAAGCTGCCCAGTGTGTATGGCCTGGCGATTGCCGGGAAAGCCGTTCATCTGCTGGTATTACAGGATGAGCGGCTTTGAGGTCGACTTTGCATAGCTCTGTGCTATGCAAAGCCATCCTCCCCCGCCATCAGTGCCGGGCAGGGGGAAAGCCCTTCAGTGTGTATGCACTAAGCGGCTTTCCCCCTAGCGATGAACGCGATCATCGCTGTTCTTACGCGCTGGGCATAGTCGTCCAGTGTGTATGGACCTTTAGAGTAGGTTGCAAGCATGAGCAGCAGATTTTGGGATGCCAATAGCAATGTTGAAATAGCCCATGATGATGGTGGAGATGTTAGAGGAAAGTTAGTGAGGGAGTCAGGCAGAAAAGTCTTCCAGAAATTGTGTTGGTTGCCCAGGTGGTTGATAGATAGCTGCAACATGCAGTGAGAAAGGAGTGTAAATCCTTATAGAATGTATTTCAAATTATGTGAATGTGAGTGATGGAACCTGTGGAAGAACTGTGTATGTGAAGGATTGGGACAGTAATATACCTACCCCACCTCCTCTACTGTCACCAGGCCTGGAGGTGTGTGTGTGAAGTAGAGACCACCGTGTGTCTGATTGTGTAAGCCATGTTTCTGTTACAGCCAGCAAGATGAAGTTGTTGGATATGAAGGGGTCATGGATGAATATTAATTTGTTGCCAGCAGAACATGCATTCCATTTGGCACATGTTAGACTTCTGTATGTTTATTATAGCAACCACTGTTCTCAACTGTGCTTATAGATAGATATTGTCAGTGTATGTCTGATAGTTGTTGATAAAGTTTTTCAGGTACTTCCTGTTTCTCACTCACTGATTTTTATGCAGTAGCTGGTGATGCAGCAAGTCCAGAGTGCAGCATGTCATCCAAGTTATATGTTCATCATTAAACGTTCTTCTTGCAAATCTTACAGCATCTACTTGTTCTAAATGCGTTCCTGCTAACAGGTTATGGGCCCAGGACTGCAGAAAGAGAAGTAACAAGAGTTAAAAGTACTCAAACAGAAAGGCGGAACCCAGAAGAGACATGGCTGCCGTTAACAGTGCCTCAGCCAAATTCACAGTGATGAATCTGACTAACCAGAATTACCAGACATGGAAATTCAAAGTAAAGATGCTGCTTATAAGAGAAGGTACGTGGAAATGCATACAAGAACCTAAACCTAACCCAGTCACAGAGGAATGGACTGAGAGAGATCAGAAAGCCCAGAGTACAATCTCTCTCAGTATAGATGATGATCAGATCGTGCATATATGTAACTGTGACAGTGCAAAAGATATGTGGGATGTGCTGCAGAAAGTGCACGAGAGAGCAAATTTAAGCAATAAGCTATATTTAATCAGAAAGCTGTATCAGTCTAAACTGCTTAAAGGCCAGGACATGCAGGATTATATAAGATGTACTCTAGAAATGGTAGAGCGTCTGCGTTGCATAGGAGAAGAAATAAAAGACTTTCATATAGCAGCCCTGCTACTCAGTGGTCTCCCAGATAGTTATGAGACACTTGTAACTGCGCTAGATGCCAGACCAGACGATGAACTTACATTAGAGTATGTGAAAGGCAAACTTGTGGATGAATATAAGCGCAAGACTGAGAGCACAAATAAGGATGAAGGATCCTTAGCAGAATCGGCATTAAAGGTGCAGAACTGTTTTCAGAAATCCACTCAGAGACATGAAACACGTGAATGTTTTGTATGCAAGAGACCCGGTCACTTAAAGGCAGATTGTAGAGTTTGGAAAGCCAGAATGGATCAGTTAAAGAAACAAGATGCTAAGTGAGAAGCAAAATGTGCTATAAAAGAGCCAGGAAACACTTCTAATGCTGAATTTGCCTTTCATAGTAACAGCGGTACATAAGTGATAAATGCGTGGTGCATTGACTCAGGAGCTACAAGTCATATGACTAATGATAAAAATTTCTTTACTCAGTTGGACCAAAGTAATTCAGAAAGAATAGCTACAGCTAATGGACAATACATGGTTTCAGGAGGAATAGGGGAAGGTTATCTTTACTGTCCAGTCTCTCCAACATTTACCAGAAAAATATTTATGAAGAATGTACTGTATGTGCCCAATCTTGACACTAACCTGCTATCAGTGAAAAAGCTCGCCAAGCAAGGACATATTGTGACATTTAAAGGTGACAAGTGTATTATTACAAATGGAAGCCACATTCTTGCAGAAGGAACTATCAAAGATGAGCTATATCAGTTAAAGTGCAGAGAAGTTGTTAATACCGCTAAGCAGGAGCATGTTAACTGCATCCATGTATGGCACCGTCGTCTAGGGCACAGAAATCCAGCAGCAATAAGAAAACTAGCCCAAGAACAGCATGCAAATGGTATCAAAATTGATCCTTGCACACAAATGATGAAGTGTACCAGCTGCCTAAAAGGGAAAATGACAAGAAAACCTTTTCCAAAAGCAAGTAATAGTAGAGCTGAAAATTGTCTGGATATAATTCACACAGATGTATGTGGACCAATGAAAAATATGACCCCAGGACAGAAAAGATATTTTCTTACATTCATTGATGATTACTCCAAATTCACAACTCTTTACCTGCTGCAAAGTAAGGATGAAGTCTCAGAAAAACTTGAAGAATATCTTGCCCAAGTAAACAACAAGTTAGGAAGATTTCCAAAAATAATGCGTGCAGATAATGGCACAGAATACAAGAGTGGCAAAACACAAACCATTCTGAAAAGACATGGAGTTACATTCCAGACTACGGTACCATATAATCCAGAGCAAAATGGTGTCGCTGAAAGAATGAATTGGACACTATGTGAAAGTGGGCGGAGCATGCTCTTTGATGCAGATTTGCTAGCAACTTACTGGGGAGAAGCAATCATGACAGCCTGTTATCTCCAAAATCGTTTATTAGGTAAAACAACTGAAAAGACTCCATATGAACTATGGAATGGAAAGAAGCCTGACCTGCATCATATTAAAATATTTGGAAGTAAAGCATTTGTACATGTTCCAAAGGAAAAGCGCTCAAAATGGGATGCTCGAGCAGAGGAAGGAGTGCTTGTAGGTTACAGTGAGTCTCAAAAGGGATACAGAATTCTACATAAAGAAACCAACCAGGTGACAATAAGTAGAAGCGTTATAATTGATGAAAACTCAGTGTATCTTACATTTGAAGAAATGACACAGACAGTGCAGCTTGAAGAACAACCACCGTCAGTAGAAGAAAATAATATTGAAGTTGCTATAAGTGATCCTGTTACTGCTGAAGAGGAAAGATTACCTCTACCTCTAGTCAGGAGTTCTACAAGGTGTAATAAGAATATTCCACCAAAGCGACTATCTTATCTTGCACGAACAGCACCAGAACCTGAACCAGAATCCTGGAAAGACATGCAAAAACTGCCCACTAATAAAAAGGAAAAATGGATTAAAGCAGCTGATGAAGAAATGGAATCTCTTAAACAGCTCCAGACATGGGAACTTACAGAGTTACCTGTAGGAAAACATGCAGTTGGATGTAAATGGGTTTTTAAAACCAAATATGACTCTGAAGGTAAAGTCCACAGATTTAAAGCAAGATTAGTAGCAAAGGGCTATACTCAAAAATATGGTGAAGATTATGGGGGAAATTTACCAATATGAAAAACCTAGTTTTTCGTATTGGTATTTTCCCTACGACTGCATACGACTGTTTAAGTCGTATGCAAAGTCGTGTTCCGGAGGATCAGTTACAAAGCAGTCATATACGACTGCTTTGTAATCCTCCGATGGTGTAATGATTCGTATTAGCGGCCGTATATACGGCCGCTAATACGAATGTTTCTGGCAGTCTGCACGGATCAGTCAGATCCGTGCAGGCTGCAAGGTGTAAAAAAAAATAGAAAAAATAAATAAATAAAAAAAAAACCGGCGTGGGGTCCCCCCCACAGCCGAAACCAGCACCAGGCTGAAGGAGCCGGGGCCGGTAATTAAAAATCAGGGAACCCGACAAATAGGGGTTCCCCGATTTTTAACAACCAGCCCCAGGCTCCAGGTCCGGGGCTGGTTCCCAAAATACGGGGGACAAAATGACTAGGGGTCCCCCGTATTTTAAGAACCAGCCCCAGGCACAACCAGCCAGCAGGGTAATGTCACAGCCGGGGGACACTTATAATATAAGGTCCCGCGGCCAAAACATTCTCCCTACCGACCAGTCAGCCTGGCCAGGGGCCCTGGGGGAGTGGGGACCCCCCCAATGAAGGGGTCCCCCCCCTCCAGGACTTACCTGACCAGGCTGAAGCCTGGTGCTGTCCTCGATGCCCCTGGGCGGTGGGCATCGAGCTGATAAATGGTGTAAAAAAAAGATGAACCTATTGTTTTTTACTGTGGCACTACAAGTGCCAGCAAGCCTCCCCAGCAAGCTGGGACTTGGAGAACCACAAGTCCCAGCCTGCTGGGCATTAAAGGGCCCGCTGGCACTTGTAGTTCTACAGTTAAAAAAATAGTGCACAAAACACACTGATACACTTTTAAAATAAAACTTTATTACACACAAAGCCCACACATACTAATACTTACCTATCTTCTCTCCGTAGGTAGCCCTGATGTCCTGTGTCGGCGTCTTCTGGTCCTGTGTCATCTTCTTCCTCCATGTCGACCGTCGCTGTCGCCGTCCGGATCCGACGAAATCCATTTGGGAAGCTGTGGAAGGAAACCATACTCACCTGTCCCAGCGCGACGTAGTCCAGGTAAGGGTCTTTGCAAAAAAACAAACCGACACCCGAAACCAGACCGGACTGACGGAGACGCACGGTGTTTACATCGTGCGGCTCCGCCTCCCGAATGCCGCTATTGGCCGCCCTGCGGCCTAGCGGCCAATCAGGAGCCGCTAGGCCGCAAGGCGGCCAATAGCGGCATTCGGGAGGCGGAGCCGCACGATGTAAACAAACACACGTGCGTCTCCATCAGTCCGGTCTGGTTTCGGGTGTCGGTTTGTTTTTTTGCAAAGACCCTTACCTGGACTACGTCGCGCTGGGACAGGTGAGTATGGTTTCCTTCCACAGCTTCCCAAATGGATTTCGTCGGATCCGGACGGCGACAGCGACGGTCGACATGGAGGAAGAAGACGACACAGGACCAGAAGACGCCGACACAGGACATCAGGGCTACCTACGGAGAGAAGATAGGTAAGTATTAGTATGTGTGGGCTTTGTGTGTAATAAAGTTTTATTTTAAAAGTGTGTCAGTGTGTTTTGTGCACTATTTTTTTAACTGTAGAACTACAAGTGCCAGCGGGCCCTTTAATGCCCAGCAGGCTGGGACTTGTGGTTCTCCAAGTCCCAGCTTGCTGGGGAGGCTTGCTGGCACTTGTAGTGCCACAGTAAAAAACAATAGGTTCATATTTTTTTTACACCATTTATCAGCTCGATGCCCACCGCCCAGGGGCATCGAGGACAGCACCAGGCTTCAGCCTGGTCAGGTAAGTCCTGGAGGGGGGGGACCCCTTCATTGGGGGGGTCCCCACTCCCCCAGGGCCGCTGGCCAGGCTGACTGGTCGGTAGGGTTAATGCTTTGGCCGGGGGGACTTGCATAAAAAGTCTCCCCCCGGCTGTGGCATTAGCCTGCCGGCTGGTTGTGCCTGGGGCTGGTTCTTGAAATACGGGGGACCCCTAGTCATTTTGTCCCCCGTATTTTGGGAACCAGCCCCGGACCTGGAGCCTGGGGCTGGTTGTTAAAAATCGGGGAGCCCCTATTTGTCGGGCTCCCTGATTTTTAATTACCGGCCCCGGCTCCTTCAGCCTGGTGCTGGTTATGGCTGTGGGGGGGACCCCACGCCGTTTTTTTTTTTATTTATTTATTTTTCTATTTTTTTACACTGTAGCCTGCACGGATCTGACTGATCCGTGCAGGCTAAAACGCAAATAGGACAGGAAAATGGTGTTCTATTTTCCTGTCGTATTTGCGTGGGTGTTTCACACCTCTAAGCAGCCGTATTGTCAGTACGGCTGCTTAGTAAATCAGAAACCACCATTCTTTTGAATGGTGATTTCTGTCGTATCCTATCGATGGTGTAGGGCATTCGTATTTGTAACTACAAATACGAATGTTCCATCTTTAGGACTACGAATTGTTGTATTTTTGGGATTGTAAATCCCGAAAATACAAATTCGTAAAAAAAAGGTGTATTTCTCCCTACGAATACACCTTTTTTCTACGAATCCATTTTGGTAAATGTCCCCCTATGATGCAACTTTTGCACCAGTTGCGAAACAGAGTACTTTCAGAACCTTGATGGCCATAGCTGCTTTAAGAAATATGGAAGTAAGGCACTTTGACATTAAAACTGCTTTTCTCAATGGTGATATTGAAGAAGAATTGTACATGGCTCAGCCTGAAGGTTATATAGTAGAGGGCAAAGAGCATCTTGTCTGCAAATTCCAAAAATCTCTCTATGGTCTCAAACAATCAGCTAGAGCATGGAACAGTAAAATAAATGAAGTTTTACTAAACGAAATGTTCACAAGAAGTAAGGCAGACTCATGCCTATACTCCAAGTTTGAAGATGGGAAGTGGATGTATCTACTCTTGTATGTGGATGATTTGATTATTGCCCATGAAGAAAATGAAGAAATCAAAAAGTTAAGTGAAGTTCTGAATTCACACTTTGAAACTAAAGATCTGGGAGAGGTGACATACTATCTAGGAATCCAGATACAGCGGAAAGAAGATGGAAGTTTTCTGCTCAATCAATCTGCTAAAATTACTAAAATTCTCAATCAGTTTAAAATGTCAGAGGCTAAAGGTGTGACTACGCCAATGGACGCAGCTTATCTCAAACTGGAAGGAGAAGATGATCTCTTGCCCAATAATGAACAATACAGACAAGCAGTGGGGGCACTTATATATGTGGCAACCACTACAAGGCCAGATATTTCAGTTGCCATGTCTCATCTTTGTAGGCGTGTGAGTAAACCTCGTCAAAGAGATTGGAATGCAATCAAGAGAGTCATGCAGTACCTTAAACACACACAGGACTTGAACCTGACATTGTCAGAAAAAGGAAATCTTGAATTGACAGGATATGTGGATTCAGATTGGGCAGGTGATTACAAGGATCGTAAGTCAACAAGTGGCTACCTATTCAAGGTTGGAGACAGCCTAATATCATGGTCCAGCAAAAAGCAAATGTCAGTTGCCTTATCATCAACAGAAGCGGAATACATCTCAGCAGCTTATGCCAGTCAAGAAGTTGTTTGGTTACGTCAGTTACTACAGGATTTTGGAGAGTCAGTAGCAAAACCAACGGTATTGTTTGAGGACAATCAGGGATGTATAAAACTTGCAAACAGTGAAAAGATAAATGCTAGAACCAAACATGTTGATGTGAAGCATCATTTTCTACGTGATCTAGTGGAGCAAAATGTAATTCTTCTTGAATATTGTGAGACTGACAATATGTTAGCTGATATTATGACAAAGCCAGTACCAAGGCCAAAGTTTGAGGATATCAGATCTAGAATGGGACTTGTTTGAGAAGCAGTAGTTGAGTGGGGGTGTTAGACTTCTGTATGTTTATTATAGCAACCACTGTTCTCAACTGTGCTTATAGATAGATATTGTCAGGTTATGTCTGATAGTTGTTGATAAAGTTTTTCAGGTACTTCCTGTTTCTCACTCACTGATCTTTATGCAGTAGCTGGTGATGCAGCAAGTCCAGAGTGCAGCATGTCATCCAAGTTATATGTTCATCATTAAACGTTCTTCTTGCAAATCTTACAGCATCTACTTGTTCTAAATGCGTTCCTGCTAACAGCACATTTTAGTGATTTGGAGAATAAAGAAATACATTTGATGTTTATGAGGTTAGCTGTAGAGTTTGGAGTCTATGAGTGGGGCAAATAGTTGGTGCCTGTGTTTGGTGAAATGATAAAATAAGCAGTAGAGAGAGATAAGTGCAGATGTAGGAGGTTTGTGAATGGTTGTGGATGTTATTGTCAATGTAGAGAGATAAATAAAGATCTCATTATGTTAATAAGAGGAGACTGGATAATTGCAGCAGCAATGTGTATAGTGGGGTGAGTTGCAGGGTGAGTAAAGGATGTGATTTTGTTTAAAACCCCAGCATAGTGTAGCTTCAATTAAGTAAGTATCACCTACATATTGCAAACACAGGTATTTACAAATTGCAAGCAAGTTATGATATAATCCTTATAGCATATATTATGATTCCAGCTTTGGATTTCAGAGCTAACACACCTACCTAGGACCACTATTCCCTTGTGGTTGTCTGAACTTTTAAGAACCTACTGCTGGGCTGTTTAATCTGTTCCTGAGTGTATGAAGGAATTCACTGTTTTGATGATCATCTATCTGTTTTGGATTTCATATCGGATTCTTGTTCAAATAACTCCTAAGAAGGAGATGCTCCTACCTACCCTTATGGGTATATCTAGATTGACACCTTATTAGTATCATTCATTTTGAGACTACTGATGAAGTCACCTAGTTGACGAAATGCGTTGGGATAGATTCATATGTTTTGATCACATGCTGTGAATGAACCACATACAGGATTCGAACTGAATTGTATTTGTTTGTTTTTATCTTTTGTATATAAAATATTATGAAGGTAAAACCTGTTATAAATAAATATATTTTATATGATATGCATATTAGTGTATCACTCTGTACCCGCTCTTTGTTCATATATATATATATATATATATATATATATATATATATATACGTTTTCAGCGTAGCGCCGGCAGCAGCATTACGCTAAGTTTGTTTAAAGCTACTTTATCAGCGTAGTCCAACGGCTGCCTTACTGCTGTAGTTAATTTGAAGCTACGTTATCAGCGTAGTCCAACGGCTGCCTTACTGCTGTAGTTAATTTGAAGCTACGTTATCAGCGTAGTCCAACGGCTGCCTTACTGCTGTAGTTAATTTGAAGCTACGTTATCAGTGTAGTCCAACGGCTGCCTTACTGCTGTAGTTAATTTGAAGCTACGTTATCAGCGTAGCTCATGGGCTGCCTTACTTGTGTAGTTTCACCGCAGAAGCTTGAACTACATTGTCAGCGTAGTTACTCCGTGGCAGCCCAGCGCTGACAGGTCATTGTGGCACTTGTAGTTCCACAGAGAAATAGCCCAGCACACCGCTAACAAAGGGGGCGTCTAAAGTAGACACCCCGGCAAAGGGTGCATCTAGTCAGGGCCGGTGCAAGGCTTCTAGACACCCTAGGCAAAGCTGCATAATACGCCCCTGCATCCCCAAATATTCGCCGCCCAGCCACTCACCTACATGTTTCATTTCTTTAAATATTACTATATTCATTTTTAGATTTCTAAATAACATAAACTTATATAAAAATAATAACAAAAACTTTAAGACTGTAGGACCACCATGTAATACTCAGAGCATTTTGTAGCTCACCATACAATACGTGGAGCATTGATTGCCTGCCAGACAACACAGAAAGCATTTGAATGACCACAAGACAATCCTAATAATGCTATACCACATACAGTGACACTTGTTTATGTTACACCATGTGTAGGAATACATTATCACTGTACACCATGTGTAGGAATACATTATCACTGTACACCATGTGTAGGAATACATTATCACTGTACACCATGTGTAGGAATACATTATCACTGTACACAATGCATTGGGACAGTTATCATGTTACACCACATGTAGGACCATTATCATGTTACACCACATGTAGGACTATTATCATGTTACACTGTCTATAGGGACCCATCATCATGTTACACCATGGGTAGTCTCCCGTTATCACATTACACATGTGTAGGAACCCATTATCATGTCACACCGCACGTAGGGACCAATTATCATGTAACACTGCATGTAGGGACCCGTTATTGTGTTTCACCTCATGTAGGGAGCAGTTATCATGTTATACCATGCTTAGGGACCCATGTTATGAAATATAGAAGTGAGACTGTACACATAACAATGTCCACATCACACACGTAATAATTCAATCCCCCCCTCTCTCCATACAGCCTGCACCTGAGTCGAATCAAAGGCCGAATCCCCGCATCAACCTAATGATGTAGGGAAGTTGGCAGTGTCATTTCCAGGGAGGGAATGTCCAGCGGGGCACTGCAGAATTACTGCCCGTGATTGTAGTCAAATCTCCAGGGAGGGAGGGAGGGGAGGGAGCGGCTGCCCGAGGCTGCATGCGAATATGACTGCCCGGGGCTGCATGCATTCGCTGGGGAGGAAGGTGAGGACTGGAGGTGAGGGAGCAGCCGGCGGGCGGGGGGGGGGCGGGGGGGCTGGGGAGGAAGGTGAGGACTGGAGGTGAGGGAGCAGCCGGTGGGGGGCTGCATGCATTCGCTGGGGAGGAAAGTAAGGACTGGAGGTGAGGGAGCAGCCGGCGGGGTTCCGTGGGCATGTCTGCCTGCGGCTGCATTGAAATTTACATGAAGGAGGTGAGGGAGCGGCCAGCGAGGTTCTGGACATGATTGCAAGCATCAGATGGGCGCAGTGGGAGGATGGGAGCTGTGTTCCGCGGCTGTAGGCAGGGGACGGATTGGGGTAGAAGTACTACTTACAGTAGGATGGAGCACGAATAGTACAAAAGAGCATCTCAACTAAAAAATAATCAAGAAAAAATTAAACGGCAGCGTGCGGCACCGCCCTCTAGTGGCCAGCGCCCTAGGCAAATGCCTAAAGCTGCCTAGTGGTGGCGCCGGCCCTGCATCTAGTACTTAGACGCTATAGCATCTAAGTACAGCGCCGGCAAACCGCTAACAAAAGGGCGCATCTAAAATTTAGACGCTCTAGCAAACCGCTAACAAGGGTGCATCTAAATTTAGACACTAGAGCGTCTAAATTTTAGTCGGGTATAGGGGAGCATTATTATTCCAAAAAAGACACAGACCAAAAAAAATTGAAAAACACTAGTAAACCTGTCGACAATGACACTTGTCAACGTAACAGCTGTCGACCTTGTTTATTCCACTATCCACTCCAGCCTGAAGCGTGGCGAGCGGACGCGGTACGCCTCCTACCGACCTTTTCATACCCCCACTGCACGTCGGCGTGGAGTTGATTCTAAGTGTGGCGAGCGCAGCGAGCCCCACGAGGGGACTCGAGTAACTTCACATGTATTCCGTGTCCCCTCGCGAGGCACGCCATGCTTTATAAAATCAACTCCACGCCGATAGTGGATAGTGGGGGTATGAAAAGGTCAGTAGGACGCGTACCGCATCCCCTCGCCACGCTTTAAGCTGGCATGGATGGTGGGGGTGTTTCAGGAACACATTCACACCTGCCATATCATACATCTGAGACAGAAATGACGACATGTGTTAACTGGTAACTGGTTTTTAGTTAAGATTAAGAAGAAGAATCAAGGAAAAATTATCAAATGACAATACAATGAACAAGAAGAAGAAAAAAGACACAAAAAATGAGAAAAAGTAATTCCTCGGAAAGTGCACTGGCAGTAACAGCAGCCGAAGTCGACGCAGTTGTCTCTGCCTCTACGTCGTCGCCTTTCTCTGCCTGGGGGAGCAGGGTCAGCGCGTGCAGGATGCGCTGGAATGGGTCTTCTGAGCCAAGGGTCTTTTTCCAGATGAACTCCTGCAATTAGGAGTCCAGCTGATGGCGCGCAGTGCCCTTTGGTGTTTATTGCGCCACTTGCAGGAACCCCATAGCCTCTCAATGTTCTGGGTGTGATCCCTGCTCTCCGGATCCACAAAGTGGTACCGGTGGTTCAGCCTGCTCCAGCTTCTCCATCTTGTAGGCCCGCCAGCAGTCGGTATAAATTGTGGTCCCCGGTTGCATGTGCCTCTCGATGGCAGTCATGAGGGTGCTGGCATCACGTCTCACGACTGCCGTTATGAAGCACTCTCCGGTCTCCCTGGAGATGCCCCCAAAGATCCACTGTTGGGGCAGCATGCGACCAACATGGCTCTTTTGTTTGGCGAACAGGCTCTCGTTCACTTCAGCAATGGTGCCTGGGCCGTCAATACTCTGGTGAGGCTGTGACAGGAGGTCGACGGTGCAGGCCTCCCGCATCAAGGTATTATAGAGTATGGTTGTCTTCTGCAAGATGGCCAGGTGTCGCTCGCAGAAGCGGATGCTCGTCAGCTCCTCCTCCCTGCAGAAGATGAATCTGACCAGGGTGACAAAGGTCAGATGGCACCCTCTGAACCACTGCGCAGCCCTGATGCTGACCTTCTTTCTGCAGCTGTGGATATGGCAGCGCCACATCCACTCCCTGACACTCAGCCTAATAGGGTGCCCATTGGGGCAGGTCTGGGTGTCGGGCAGGAATTTGTGGCTCTGCAAAAATGCCACCGACTCCTCCTCCGTTTGTGGCAGGTTGTACAGTGTCAGCTTTTCAGCAGCCATGACTGAAATATGTCTGACTTTTAGGGAATCTAACAGCTGACTGACTACGCTAATTGCATACCGCTCAATCTACCAGCTGACTGACTACGATATGCTGTCCGCGGGAACACTACGCTGCATCTGACAGGGATGCTGGCTACGCTAAGCGGCCGCTTGAACACGCTAACTACGTAACTGCCGTGCAAACGACTGGCTATGCTGACTAAGCTGGTCGACAGCATGCTATTTATGACTGACTATGCTAAATACGCTAGTCACTGGAACACTACGCTGGTTTTGACAGGGATGCTTACGCGACTACAGGGACGCTACAATATAGTCGCGGGAACACTACGCCGGTTTTGACAGGGACGCTACGTTATCAGCGTAGCACCGGCAGCATCGCTACGCTAACCTGATTCTGAGAGGGACGCTACGTTAACTACATAACTCGCGCCGTGAAACTACACAAGTACCGATTGTTATTTCAAGAAGCCTACCTCTATATCGGGCTGTCACTACCCAGTTTGTTTAATCACTGTTGATTTCAATTGTAAAGCACAACGGAACACTCTGCGCTATATAAGAAACTGTAAATAAATAAATAAGTAGCTGGTTCAGAGTTCCGCCTGCAAATCCATTCATAAGCCTCTCACCATCAAATGATTTCCCAGTGTGTGCGGTATGTGCATAGTGCTGGACTTACTCGGTGGCTGTGATAGAATCTGTCGGATCGGGGTTGATTTCACACGCCCTTCCCTCAAACGCCTGGGCACGCCTGCATTTTCCCTGACACTCCCAGAAAACGTTACCGCCCCCAAACACCCATTTCCTGTCAATTACCTTGCATATGATTTTAAAAAGTAGCAGGCTTTCATCGCAGCAAGGCCTCGTGCACTTGTACTACAGGCTGTGCACATGCGCAGTGTATCAATAATCACCTGGCCTGCAAATTCGCAGCCACGCCTAATTAGGTCTGAATTAGGCCCCATGTGTCAGCTGTCATCTTTTTCCGTATCAAACATCTAACGAGACTTGTCAAAATAATATCAGTCTTCTCTAAGATGGATGCTATTTGCCCAATCATCTGCATTTCGGGGGTAATCCTGCACCTATTTGCGCATGCGCAAACCCGAGGAGCGAACGGCTTTGTTGAGCCGTTGCTCCAGAGGAGGTCCAGAGGAGGTCTGACTAGGGAAATTCCCAGCATTTTATGGGCATCCACATGAAAACGCTGGGCGTTCCCCTGGGAACACTGGCCGGCCGATGCCTGCCGGGGGCGGGCGGCTGACCTCAAATAACGTCAGCACCGCCCCCTCTTTGGCGGACACCATTCAGTTCAGGGGGAGAGAACTCATTCATTGGTCGGCGAGCATAAAATGATTTCTCTCCCTTTTCAGCCACATGTGAGGCATACCTCCCAACTGTCACGATTTTAGAGGGACAGTCCCGATTTTCGGGTCCTGTCCCGCTGTCCCACCCGCGGCAGGCATTGTCCCGCTGCGGGGGGTGACAGTTGGGAGACCCCCAATCTAGTAGAATAGACGCTGTGCGCATGCGCACAGCGTCTATTCTCGTATGAAAATGATGGCTAATGATGTCATGGCTAATTAGCATAAGCCGCGCCCTCATTTGCATATGCCCCGCCCCCTTTTCGGACGCGAGTGTCCCTATTTCATACGGACAGAAGTTGGGAGGTATGGTGAGGGGATGTGTTCATGTACATACCCTCGCATGTTACCCAGGTGATTCGGCGGCAGGCATGGAAGGTTTTGGGCTGGGTGGTGTGTGGCATTAAACCTGTCACTAAGCAGCAAACGACCGCTGCTTAGTGTGTGGTGTTGAATCACACCCACAATACAGACATGATGATAGTACATTGATCCAAAAGATAGATGTGGGACTGCTGATTGGCCTAGCATACACAGGGCATAATTCGGCATGGAGCGCTAATCATGTGCGGGCCCTAAAATAGTTTGTATTCCAGGGGCATAACCAGTACTTTGTGGGACCCATAGCAGGGCCGTAACTAGGGGGGGGGCTGGGGGGGCACGCGCACCGGGCGCTGGAGGCAGGGGGGCGCTGGAGGCAGGGTGTCGCTGGTGTGAGCAGCGGCAGCAGCGGGGAGCTAGCGCCGCAGACATAGATGTATGTCTGCGGCGCCGTTGCCACATCAAAGATGGCCGCCGCCATGAAACAACAGACAGACACTAGAGGTGCGCTTGACCTCTAGTGTCTGTGATAAACACAGTGCGCGCCCAGCGATACGTGCTGGGGCTGGAGTCTGGACAAGCCCTGCCTGTCTCTTCATGGGGGAAACTACATCTCCCTCCTCCTGCAGCAGGCACCCCCTTCGTCCTGTCCCTGGATCCACTGGCTACCTGGACACCCTGCAGCTCCCCCCACAAATTGGTGAGTGCCCAGGGATTGACCCCCTGACCCCCCTGTACTCCCTTCCCCCATGTGTGACCCCTGTTACCCCCTTCCTCTGTGTCTGTGACCCTATCTGCCCCAATTTCCCTGGTGTCTGATCCCCTCTTCCCCATATGTGTGTGTGTGACACCTTTTACCCAAATTAAAATGTGTAATGGGCATTACGGTGTGTGCTATAAATTGTAATGGGCATTACGGCATGTGATATTATGTGTAGTGGGCATTACGATCAGTGGCATTATGTGTAATGGGCATTACAGCATGTAATATTATGTGTAAGGGGCATTGCAGTGTGTAATATGCGTAATGGGCATTAGCGTGTGTGGCATATGTAATGAGCATTACGGTGTGTGTCATTTTGTATAATGGGCATCACAGTGTTTGGTATAATGTGTACTGGGCATTACGGTTTGTGGTGTAATGTGCTCTGGGCATTACGGTTTGTGGTGTAATGTGCTCTGGGCATTAGGGTGTGTGCTGGAATATGTACTGGGCATTACTGTGTGTTCTATAATGTGAATTGATACTACTATGTGACCACCCCCCCCCCAAAAAAAAAAATGCCCACCCCCTTCGGCGCGCACTGTCCCAGTTTAATGTCCCCCTTCTGCTGTCTATAAGCACACATAAATGGCTTCTGATTAATGTGTACTGGGCATTACGGTGTGTTCTATAATGTGAATTGATACTACTATGTGACCACACCACTCCCCCCTCCCCCCCAAAAAATGCCCTAAATTTTTAGCGCGCGCCTTCGGCGCGCACTGTCCCTGTTTACTGTCCCCCTTCTGCTGTCTATAAGCACACATAAATGGCTTCTGATTAATGTTTTTCTTTCTGTGCAAAACCAAATGCCAAATGTGTGCCTGCTTCTGGAAAAAAAATAAAAAAAATATTTATATATATATATATTTTTTTTTTTTTGGGGGGGGGGCACTAAATGTATGTCTTGCCCCGGGCACCAGAAACCCTAGTTTCGGCCCTGCCCATAGCAAAATTTTCGAAGGGCCCCCCACCATTGTTACAAGAGAGAGAGGGTGTCAGGGAGAATCAGGGAGTAAGAGAGAGTGTCATAGAGAAAAAGGCAGAGAGACAGGGGGCCAGAGATAAACAGCCAACCAATTAGCTCCTGCCTGACATTTTTGAAAGACAGTCTGTGACATGGCAGGTAGGAGCTGATTGGCTGGCTGTTTATCACTCTCAATTTTATCACTTTTGAAGCTTAGTGCATCTGGCCCAGGGAGTGAGAGAGGGTGTTAGGGAGAGACAGGGAATGAGAGAGAGAGAAGGTTTCAGGTAGAGAGAGAGAGGTGGGGATAGAAAGAGAGTGAGAGACTGTCAGTGAGAGGAAGTGAGTGAGAGAGGGTGCCAGAAGGAGACAGGGAGTAAGTAAAAGTATCAGGGAGAGAAAGGGGGTAGAGACAGTGGGCCAAATGCACTAAGCTTCAAAAGTGATAAAATGGAGAGTGATAAACAGCCAGCCAATCAGCTCCTGCCTGACATTTTTCAAATACAGTGGGCTAAATGTAATAGGATGAGAGTTTCAGAAAGTCAGAGATTTTGGGAGAGTTTTCCCTTTTTTTTTAAAGCGGCAATCACTTACACTGCAAAACCAAGTGGATTCTGCTATATAAATGATTGCTGCTTTTAAAAAAAATGGTAAAACTCTCCCAAAATCTCTAACTTTCTGAAACTCTCACCCTATTACATTTGGCCCAGTTTGTGACATGGTAGGTAGGAGCTGATTGGCTGGCTGTTTATCACTCTCTATTTTAGCACTTTTGAAGTGCATCTGGCCCACAGAGTGAAAGAGGGTGTCAGGCATAGTTGCCGACTTTTGAGCTGCCCTCTCCGGGAGAGGGCAGCCAGCTCTGTCAGGCAGGGGGGCGGGGCCATTTCCAGGACTGGAAAAAGAGGCGGTCCGGGGGCGTGGCCACACAGATGATGCCCTGTTGGGGGCATGTCTACAGCGTCACGGCATTTTAGCCCCACCCCCCGCCGTGCAATGCTGGTATTTCAGTCATTGCACTGCGGGGGGGCGGGGCTAAAATGCCGCGATCGCGGCATTTTACCTGCGGACCCCCCCACCGAGGGACACATCGCAGGAGCTGGGGGGATATGCGGGAGGATTGCTACCCTTTCCGGGGGGACCAGGAGGGGGACCCGATTTCCGGGACCCTCCCGGCCATTCCGGGAGGGTAGGCAACCCTGGTGTCAGGGAGAGAAAGGGAGCTGGAGAGAGAAGATTTTAGCTAGATAGAAAGAGAGAGTAAGAGAGTGTCAGGGACAGGGAGTAAGAGATGGTGTAAGGGAAAGACAGGGAGTGAGACAGGGGGTGAGAGATGGTGTTAGGGAGAGACAGGGAGTGAGAGAGAGAAGGTTTCAGTTAGAGAGAGGGGAGAGAAATAGAGAGTGAAACTGTCGGAGAGAAGGAGAGGTAGGAAAGAGAGAGGGGAAGTGTTGTGAAGAGAGACTAGCAGCAGAGGGGCAAATGTATTAACCAGCGTTAAGTGCAAAAATGCACCTAACGCTAGCTAACTGGGGGGATTATGTTTTCCCTCATTTATTACTAGCGCACCTAACGTGCGCTAGTGACAGCCCTCTGATTTATGCTCGGTGGGACTGTCCCCTGCAATCTCCCCCAGTGATTAGCGTCCGGGGCGATGTATTAACAGCCGCCCAGGTGTTAAATCGCATCGGCTGCTTTTGCCCTGCTGCTTGCTCTGGGAAGTGCTGCAGATCTTGTGTTAAAAGCAAGATTTCGCGAATGCCCATTATAGCTGGCCGGGGGGAAAGTGCGAGTGCGCATGTGCAGGGCTGCCTGGGGAGCCGCTAAGGAGAGACGTTAACACTGGGCATAATGGCTCTCCTTATCGGCTTGGGGGGTTAATACATTTGCCCATAACGGGTGCCCGCTTCTCCACGTTATGCAGGAGAAGCGGAACCCATTATTTTAAAAACGTTATGGCCACCATCATACACCTGCCCCAGAGAGAGTTATAAAGAGAGGTGAGGGGGGAGTTAGAGAGGGTTGAGAGAAAGAAAAGGGGTAAGGGAGAATGAGAAAGCAGAGATATAAGTGGAGAGAGAGGGGGTGAGGGAGAGAGAGCATGGGAGAGAAAAGGAGGATGGGGAGAAAGCAAAAAAGAGGAAAGAGAGGGTGGGGGGGGGGTAGGTGAGACAGAGTTAGAGGGAGGAAGGGGTGAGGATGGGATGGAAGTGAGGGCTGAGGGGGAAGGAGGTTAGGGGAGAAGGTGGAAGAGGATAGGATGGAGAGTAGGGGCTTGAAAGTGTTTGACAACCCTTCCCCCTCACCAGGGACGTGCAGTCAGGGGAGGCAGGGGAGGCAGAGCCTCACCTGTCATAAATCATAAAAAAAATACAAAGATGATATTTACAAACATATACTGTTCTAAATATCCTATTTGTAGTTTTAATTTTTATAATTTATGGTTTGAGAGAGGCTGTGTGAGCGTTGGGAAGCAGCGGTAGCTGTGCCTCCAGCTGACAGTTTAAAACTGTCAGCAGCGGGGGGCAGGGCTAAGTTGCGGGCACAAGCAGATGCTGAAAAGCCCATTGAAAAAGTATGGGGAAACGGCACCTACTCCTCTGCCTCAGTGCACTCCCTTGTCACTGAGACAGATGTCATTGGACAGCGGATCAGTCTGTCACACACTGATAGACTGATCCGCTGTCACACGTGGCTGGGTAGGAGGCTGCTGGACCCATTAACGGCAGTCGAGCTAGCCCAGGACCTGACTGCCAAGATCGCGCTGGTGTTGGGGCAGAAGCCTGGAGCGGAGCCTGCTTTGCTCGCTCAGAATCGCCAGCATAACCTGCAGCCCGGGAGCGCAGGGCGCCCGGGGATCTGGTGCGGGACAGGCTGTCAGGACAGAGGTGTAGATGATGCCCGGCGTTCCCTCCAGGTAACCCGGCCGCTGCTGCGCGGTGCTCCCTCCCCGCTGCCTGGCGCTCCTTCCAGGTAATCCGGCCGCTGTTGCGCAGTGCTCACTCCCCGCTGCCTGTCGCTCCTTCCAGGTAACCAGAGCCGCAGCTGCCCGGCGCTCCCTCCCTGCTGCCCGGCGCTCCCTCCCTGCTGCCTGGCGCTGAGTAACGAGTTGGTGCCATCATGTGCCCCCCCGGCCAGTGCATTAATGCAGCACTGGGGCCACCGCTGCCCCCCTCAATTACATCCAGCTCCTACCCCTTATATCCTGCAGCGTCTCATATTGCTGCTGCGGCCGGACACACCATTCTCCTCCAAGTCAAGGTCTCCATCAAGCTCTGAGTCCCCACAGCTGGTCCCTGCTCAGTAAGTGCAAGTAGGCTGATTAGCATACCTACTGAGGTCTAGCTGTGTATTCTGACCCTTCTGTGTTCTGTCCTTATGTCCCCCCCCCCACACTTTTTTTCTTCTGTACCTGCCACACCCCCCCCCCTTCTGCATTCTGCACATGTGTCACCCCCACCCCTCCTGTGTTCTGTGCCTATGTCACTTAACCTTGTGTTCTGTCCCTTTGTCACCTCCTCTCTGTTCTTTCCCAGCCGCCATTGTCACCTCCCTGTGTAAGGGGGAGGGGGGCGCGCAGGAAACTCTTTTGGCTTGGGGGAGCAAATTTTATAGTTACGCCACTGCTCCCCCATCCTCTACTGTCACTCTCCCCATCCCCCGCTGTCACTCTCCCCCATCCCCCACTGTCACTCTCCCCACATACCCCTCTGTCACTGTCCATAAAAGCTCCTGCCTCACCTAACACTAACCTCACCGCACGTCACTGCCCCTCACCAGCTGTCAGTGCCGGGTCTCCCACTCACCCTACATTGGCAGCTGCAGCTCTCCCATGCACCAGGTCTCCTGTAAGTGGCTCAGGCATCCCCGGTGTGCTGTGTGTAGGGGCTCCTGCAAGCGTCTCAGGCAGCTGCCACTCTCCTGTGTGCCGGGCTTCCTGTTGGGTCTTCATCGCTAAAGTGGGAAAAGCGCTAAAAAATTAACATTACTTCCCTCTTATTCGGGATGTGTCCAGTATGAGCCTCTTGCAATATTTTTTTGTCGAATATGAAAGACAAAAAGGAAGAGAGCTCCGCCCTCATATAATACTGATATATGCACGTGTCAATAAAGTATATCTGATAGTGTGGACCTGATGTATGAAATTAATACAGTCAGGGGGTTCCCCCTTTCAGGATACTCACTCTAATCAGTTTTAATGCAGCTTATCAACAAATATCAGACAGGTCGTGTGTACACAGAAACTTTTATCCTACAGAAATGGTCAAATGGGATTCCCCCTTTCCAGGTATTCACTCTTTGTCGACTTGAATGTAGCGCATAACAAAGGTTCTCAGACTCCTTATTCCATACAGTGACAACAGAAATCCACCAGCTAAATCTTCCCTTTCTCATGTCTTTGATCCTACATATTATTTACTATACTAATATTATTTTCTTTACATCTTTGTGTTGTGCGAATTATATAAACATGTTATTTCTATCTTCTGACAGCAGAGGGCAGCAGATTGCCTGTAATGCATATTGGGGCATACAACAAATAACATTACAACACAACCTATTGAGCAGGAGGAATGTCATGTGACTGTCAGCATCAGGGAAGTGAAACATTCATGGGCTGAAAGTGGTTGCAGCAAAGCAGTAGGTTATTTCCTCTATACATTGCTATGTCTTTGTGCCAGTACTTTATCTGCATATAATAAGCCTGAAGAACTGGAAGCGTCAAGATTGCTGATAGATTAAGCTGCACCCTCTCTGCTGTTACCGTGCGTGACTGAAGCCTCTAGTCATAATGGGAAAGATATATTTTTATTTTTTCGTTGCCTGTATCGCCTTAGGGCAGTTTAATTTGGTGACAACCACAGGATTCCTGGTGAATCGAATCCCATGGAGGATGACGGCGGTAAGTGATAATAATAATACACACTTTTACTAACACTTTGTGTTATGCACAGTGAAACTTTACTGTAACCCTTTTCACAAGAACACAGGTTGTTCTGTTTCATTTGCTCCCCGGCGCGCTGGCTGTGCAATTGTCGATCTGCGTTTTATCCACATGCAACACTGCAAAATTTGCATTGTTGCGTGTTGACCAGAATAAGGTCCACAATGTATTAGCTTAATTGTTGCAGACGTATGAAACCCAACTGAAATGTTCTCATATACACCATGGGTACTTGTGTATTATCACGGCGCTCACGATTTCCATCGTAGGGCATTGTACAACCAAAAATCATCGCATCGCATGCGATCATATCGCATTTGATGTGATGCGATTGGACCCGATTTTTAATTGTACAGGCACCCAGATGCCTGATTCCTATGTTAAATGCCCCCCCCCCAGACACAATTTTGTACACCCACCCTGATGGGTAATGACTATGTTAAATGCCCCCCCATTGTTAACGCCACCCCACTATCAACGCCAACCCGAAGCGTAGCGAGCCCGCGAGGGGCGGCGGTACGCGTCCTCCGACCTTTTCATACCTCCACTATCCACGTCGGCGTGGAGTTGATTTTAATATAGTGTGGCGAGCGCAGCGAGCCACCGAGCCCGAAGCGTGGCGAGCCCCGCGAGGGGACGCGGATGACTTCACATATATTCCACGTCCCCTCGCGGGGCTCGCTGCGCTTGCCATGCTTCGGGCTCGGTGGCTCGCCACACTATATAGAATCAACTCCACGCCGACGTGGATAGTGGGGGTATGAAAAGGTCGGAGGACGCGTACCGCCGCTTCGGGTTGGCGTGGATAGTGGGGTGGCGTTAACAATGGGGGGGAATTTAACATACTCATTACCCATCAGGGTGGGTATACAATTAAAAATCGGGTCTGGGGGGGCATTTAACATGGGAATAAGCCCAAATCGTGCATGATCGCGTCGCATCATGCCATTATAATGGCATGCGATGCGACGCGATATTAAAATTGTATACTCAGGCTCAAATCGGGTCCCATCGCATACCTTAATTAGTGGTATGCGATGCGATGCGATAGGCGCCGTGATAATACACAAGTACCACACCATGTCGTTCCCTGGGTAATAGTTATCTTTTCTCGCCCTGTCAGTGGATGAGTCTCCCTGTCAATCAGGTTTCTGTGTTTTCCTTGGATTTCCCGGTATCATGCAAAACACACTGTTTTATTTTGTAAAAACACACAACACAAAATGGTTGCAGAAATGTGACGATAGCAGTGTGTTCACAACTCTCTGGGGTAAATTTACTGAGGTTGGAGTTCTATTGAAAATGGGATGTTTCCCATAATAACCAATCAGATTCTGTTTATCATCTACTAGAAGGTGCTAATTAAGTAGCAGAATCTGATTAGTTGCTATGGGCAACATCCCATCTTCAATAGAACTCCCATCTTCAAATTTACCGCTACCTATTCTAAAAACCTATTGCTCACCAGCATTTTTGTGTCACGTTTATGTGTAATCCCAGTTGTGAGCTCATGCAAGGACCGCAACAAGGCGCGGTCGCGTCGTGCCACTGCCCAGAGCTTAGGGAAGCCAGTGCAGTTGCTGACCCATGTCAACTGTATTTTGCATGCAGGATTCATGGAATTATAGCACACTGTAGCCTTGAAAGCCTTTCGCCCATGTATCAAGTGATAAAGTGTTGAGTGATAAACAGCCAGCCAATCAGCTCCTACCTGTTATTTTTCAAACCCAGCCTGTGACATGGCAGGTAGGAGCTGATTGGCTGGCTGGTTATCACTCTCCATTTTAGCACTTTTGAAGCTTGATACATCTGGCCCTTAGTAGGCTTTGGGAGCTCAGCTCATTTCATGGTGCCAACAGCATTCCGGCACAGGGCTGCATAGACAGTCCATAGGATGTTCCAAAGCTTCCTAAGGGTGGCTTTTAAATGGTCCTGGAATCCTGCCTCCTCATTGTAATGTCAAAATACCTCATGTTCAGGGGCAGGGCCTGCACATGACAAATTTTCGCACAGCAGTAGAGATGGCCATTGTTTCCATTGCCATCGATGGTTGCCATCGATGGGAATAGTGCAACTGGTCATCCATAGTGGCATATTATGCAATGGATGACCATCAATGTTTTTACCTATCAATGGTCATACATTTTCTTTGACTGTTTAGCCTGTGGGCCAATCAAACATGGGGGTTGGGCTTTATGGATGTCGGAGGCGGAGCTATGCTCAGTGTCCCGTCCCCTTGGGGAAAAATTAAACAAAAAAAATATTTGTTTATGCTTGACATCAATGGAGGGAAACCATCTACTTCTCCCTTATCGATGGCAAAACTATTCTACATCGACCATAAACCATCAATGATTCCGGATCATCGATGGTCGATGGACATCCCTACACAGCAGTGGGCGTCTCTATGTATAAGAGGATGTCTTAATCATTAGCATGCCTACTAAATCCCATGTAATTGTGTGCACATTGCAATGGGCCCATTGTGTGATTACATTAGTATAGCTCCCAACAAGAGTGATCTCAATATTAGGATGGTGGGAGTGGCCATACCATATGGCCCTCCCCCAACCTTCTGGTTCGGTTTTTAAAGAGACATTACATCTTTTATTCCATACATTGTGTAGACACCTCTTCTTTAGTGTACTGCAGCGCAACACCTCACAAATCCCCACAAAATAAGAAGGACGTCCTGATCTCTGGATAGTACTTATAAATCAGGATTGTCCAGAGAAAGGGGGTTCATTCGGGAGGCATGTAATAGAGAGGCGAGGGCATGTTGTGATAATGGCAGTATCATTATTTGTAAATTGGGCAGAATTATAATGTAAATAGGGGAATGAGTGCAAGTGGTAAAACTGGGACTGGGCATTAGCTAGTGAGAGAATGTGAGCACCCAAACAGCCCAGAGCATAGATATAAGGCTCCTGTTATACTGACTGGGGAAGATTAATGTTCTGTATCATACAGCACATCCAAGTGGTTTCCTTCTGAACAGAAAGTGCCCGCTTCTTTTCCTTACAGGTTAATGGCTTCTCCTGGGCTAACTGCGATGCTGAAACTCTGCCTGGAAAAATAAAGACTCTCACCATTCTTCCAGACCCGTTGCTGATCCCAGGAGAAATGACTGTGTCCACAATCCTGAATACTAGCGTCCCACTGACTTCCCCAGTCACGGTAAGCCTGGCCAGTCACTGCTCATCTCAGTGGGCTTAGAGACAGGAGAACTTAACAATTCCACAGGTTTCATTAAAACTTTAAGAATTCATTTCAGTCTACAAAAATTGTTTCTACAATAATTTTAAGGTGCACTTAAAGTAGTCTGTAAAAGTAGCCTATCCATCACTGGAAGCCAATGACGTTGCATCCTAGTGAATTGTTACACACCATGAATAACAGTAACCATTTTGTTTTCAGTGTGTGGAAATTTTGGGGGAAATGTAATTACCTTTAATGGGTGTGAATTTCGGTTGAAGTGGCACTTAAGCGCCAGCACTGCCACAATATCTGGCACCTCTCGCCAGCCCAGCTGACTCTCAAATTTGCATAAAACTGCTCACAAACCTAATTTGTAAATTACCTTCCAGAACACGAATTTGCATACAGCTGAAATAGCCATATGCAGTAGTATTCATTCGTATTAAGAATACGAATACGAAATATCGTATTCATATTCTTAGTAAATTTCCCCCATAGAGTACAGATGACATTTGCATGGCAGAACAGTTAGATTTTCACACTGAAAGCTACGTGCCTAACTTCTAATTGGCTTAAGCAAGACTAGTCCGATCTCATTGGCTAAGCATATACAGACCTTTCCAAGTCAACGTAGTTCATCCAATCTCGTTGCAGCATGTTAGGGACCAGGTATATATACTTATTATGGTTTCATTTGGGCCACTTTTTTAATGATGTTCTGACTTAGTATGGCATCGCATACTTGTTGCCTGTGACGCCATATTTTTCCCTTGATGGGACATACCAGAGTATTTGATATTTCCTGTCCCAGCACCATGTTTCCAAACACATGATGGCGCAGCTGGAATCAAGTAAAGAGGGTGGCATCGCATGGAAAAAGTGGGAAGTCTATTGTCTACCACACACACTGCTCCCATTGTAGTTATGCCACTGATGAGAATGGGATGCGGTCATTTGGTTTACAGCATGATGGTCGACAGTCATTAGGTCGACATGGCTCTAGGTCGACATGGCTCTAGGTCGAAAGGTCATTAGTTTGACAGGTCATTAGTTCGACAGTGTCTAGGTCTACAGTCAAAAGTCAAAGCCCCCTTTGGAGCAGGAGCCCAGCGGCAGAAAATTCCATTGCCTTCCAGAGTTACACCTCAGAGTGTCAGCCAAACATGTCTGCATGTACTTTCAGTGAGCTGTGGTGCTACGTCAGTTTACAGGCCGTTGCAGGAGAGATTTGTTTGGGGGATTTCCCAGAGGGTGTGGTCACCAGCAAGTTGTTAGACAGTTATTAGGTCGACATGTGTCTAGGTCGACATGCAGGATGGTTGACATGAGTCTAGGTCGACATGGTCATTGGGTTAGGTCGGCAGTCAATAAGAGAATCCATGAATGGAACAATTATTGCATTGCCGTTTTATGAGTATGTCTGATAATACGCAAGCATGTCCAGGGATATTAAGGGCGGGTCTCTGACGTGATTGTCAGCCTCGTTCAGCCTATCTCAGTCGCAGATTAGTGGAAGTCTCAGTGCTACTCACATTTGCACAGACGGCATAGTCCCTTTGATGTTCTGGGATTGGCGTATGGATCTGCAAGCGGATAGCGATCTGCGGCTCATTTGCAAATTTCTGCAGCCTGTTTTCTTTTTCTGCCTGTGAGCGGTGGCTAGCCAACCACAGTCACCTGCAACATCTCAGGTTAGCAATCTGAATTAAGCCCTGAATACCATATTCATGTAAACATATGAAGGACACTGGCAGAACTGGACGTGTAGTTTATATATTTTTTTTATGTTTACCTGAAAACAGTTCAGATTTTTGTTCAAGAACCAGCGCAATGTATCATAAAAATATCACCTTTACTTCTGTATTCATTTGGATTTCTTCAAATATATTACCTATAGCTAAAGAGCAATAAATAGTAAGGGTGAAACTTAATAGGATGAGAGATTCAGAAAGGGAGAGATTTGCTAAGAAATCTCCAGTTTTTTTTTTAAAGCGGCAATCATTTACACCGCAAAACCACTTTGATTTTGCGGTGTAAATGATTGCCGCTTTAAAAAAAACTGGAGATTTCTTAGCAAATCTCTCACTTTCTGAATCTCTCATCCTATTAAATTTCACCCAAATACACTCATACTTGCCTACCCTCCCGGAATGGCCGGGAGGCTCCCGAAAATTGGGTCCATCTTGCCCCCCCCGGAAGTTGGGCAAGTCTCCCGAATGCCCCCCAGAGCCCCCCGCCCCCTCCCGGAGGTGCTGAAAGAAATCCTGAAATTTGCCGGTCCGTGGGATGGTATGGGACTAAAATTATGCAAATTGTTTAAGCCGCCTTGTCCCCACCCCCCGACCAGGAGATTCTGTTGTCCTCTCCGGGCTTCTCCCAGAAAGGCAAATTTAAAAGTCGGCAAGTATGCCCAACATGTTTACAAGTGGTTGCATTACATACATTATGAACAGCAGATGCATTACTAATTAATTTTACAATGTTATTGTACTTTGAAGGTGACCAATGTCTACACACAGGGGTGGCAGCCATTTTGTATGCTGAGCCAATACATTTTATCATGCAAGTTAATAAATTTGCTGGGAACTGGGAATCGACATAAATCTCAAGTGACCCGCATGCAGCAATAACGTTTTTCCTCAGAGCGGATAGTGGCATAGTGTGACTGACTTGGCTTCCAACATGACACAGCCACATCCTTATGCCGATCCTGCTTTGAGGCATGGCATAAGTGAGGCTGGGGTGGAATGTACAGTACTATAACTAAAATCATGCCATTTGTACAGGTGTTTTGCAAACTCCAGAAAGCGAATTGATCCAGAGCCAATAGGCAACCCTATCTATAGATGAATTGACTATAAAAGACTATGGGCTGCTTTACGTACAATTCCCCAGCGAGGGATTGCACCCCATGGATTACATTGCTGATGGTAATTTCACTCCAAGCTCATAAACCCTCGGGAGTCCTTGCGATAAAAGACTGACACAAGATACATCTCAGTGATATGATTTCTTCATAACATGTCCGGCTGTGTACAGTTCTTATGGCTTTCCTTTGGTTTATACAGACAGGGGCCCATTCAGACCTGTGCACAGTTCAGAATTTAGCCCCATCCCTGATGGCGGGGGTCTGCGCATGCGCAACAATGCACATGTGCAAACCTCCGGAGCACAAGCCTTCGGCATGTTTTTCACTCGCCAGGGCATGCTCTTAGAAAACGGTGGGCAGGCCCATGGAAGTGCTGGGCGAACACCTTTGAACGCAGACATGGCCCCACTGGCTTGTGGTGGGCAGATGACATCACATGACATCAGCGCCTGCCCCATTTTCGTCGGGAAGCGTCCATCAGAAAAGTAAGTTATAGGCTTGAACAGAGGAGAAATGATTCTATGGTGAGTGACCAGCAAATGATTTCTCCTTTGCGCGGACGAATCCGCTCGCATTGTAGCGCAGGGATTCATCTGGCAGGGCAGCGTTTACCTGCTGGCTAGGCAGGGAATATACACAGCCAAGCGAGCAGGTATGAATTACCCCCATATTTCAAAAACATTCTGACAGATTACTTTCAACATTCGTGGCGAGCCAAGGGAAAGAGGGCACAGATGAGTGTGTGCCACATCTCCCAATAGAGTGCTTACCACAGCCTCTCTTCTCTGAAAACACTGCAGGTGTGTGCAGCGCCATCTGCTGGTGACTGGGACATACCTCCCAAAGTCCTTATTGTGACCATGGCGAGACAGCCCATACAAATCATCCCTGTTCTGCCCAATGGCACCAAAACACTTTTCATGTTGATTTCACTTTTGTGTGTGGTGGCAAAATACAGATGTGCCCTGATACATCTTTGCAGGAGTCACAACCAAACAGCCCCTCTTGGCTCACCCAGACACATGAGAACACAGACCCTCCCTGAAAACACCTGGGCACGCCTGCGTTTCCCTGACATTCCCAGTAAACGGCCGGTTACCATACAAAAAATGACTTCCTGTCAGTCAACTTGTGTACGACTATTGATTTAAAAAAAGTAGTACAAGTTTATAGCTGCGGGCGGAGGGCGGCATCTGATGGACTTGCAAGGCTGCAATTTTCCTTGTGAGACAATCAGAATAAGGCCCTATGTGTGCACTGCATCCTCTGCATCCATCATAGATACATGGCCCAGTGTCACTGGTCTGGTCTAGAAAGTTAATATTATAGTGATAGTGATGAGAGTAAGGAAACCAGAGAACTCGCAGTACACCCGCCCCTGGCTATGCTATAACCCCTGACTAATAATGTATTTATTGTTGTGCCTTCAGATTTGAAGAGTTGGGCAGCTGCTCTTTGTTTCGTCTACTTACTGTACTTATTCTTTTTGTAACTTCTCACTGCCATTAACCACTTATCATTTTACTTACAATGTTTTGCTTACTTCTATTACAGAGCTTCCCTGGGGGCTAGGGAGCGGGGTGTTGAGAAACTCATGAAGCTATGTAATAGGTAGAACTGATGTTTTTATTTAACGGGACTAAGTAAAAACCGGAACCGGATCTGACCCCGGTCAGGGGGGTGCCTGTTCGAGTGTGTCCCATTTGGGATGAGGGGTGGGGGGCGGTTGCCTGTGACAGCTTTCACCGGGGACATGGTGAAGGATGATTACAGTCTCCCTGTATGGTCCGGACGGTTTCAGTTCAGGACTGGACTGGAGTTGGCTACCCCTGCCCCAGGGAAATGTTCAGAGGCAGCAGGATATCCCAGGAGTTGTGGAGAGACACAGCTATTCTGAACACATCACACAGGTAACAGAAGGTCTTGGAATCAGCTGGAACTGAATGGGTTAACCAGCAGCACTGGTATGAGTCAGACTGTGAGCACACTCAGGAACTGCAGGAGGTCGCTGGAGCTGATGAGACATGCAGCTATTCTGGAGACAGCATACAAGTAACAGCAGTGCTTGGAATCAGCTGGAGCGGAACAGGTTATTACCAGCAACTCTGGTAGGAGCCAGACTATACAGCAGAATGTAATTTAGAGTCTGTGCAAGGAAGGATTTAGCACATGCACCAAGTAGCACAGGAAGCAGCTAGGCTATAGCATGGTTGCCTACCTGACCCTCATGGAGAAAATGCTCTGTTCCGGGACTTCCCTGGTAATGTATGATTACCATCACTTGGTGAGATAGGTACATTACCAGGGAAGTCCAGGAACAGAGCATTTTCTCCCTGAGGGCGGGATGTATTAATATACATTACCGCCCTTCGCCTGCCAGCCGCCGCGATGCTGCCGCATATGTACTAACATATGCGGCTAGCATCGGGTTGCGGTGACGGAGACCCCCCCGATACCTGTGATGTGGTCTGCGGGGTCTCCGTCACATCCCGGCGGCTGCCAGTGTCCCCCTGCGTCTCCTCCTCCCCCCTGCAGCCGGATGTCCTCCCGGCTGTGACACCTGCTGGGGGAGGAGGATGGAGGACGGGAGGGGGGGGGGGGGGGGGGGCGCGTGGGTGGCGAAAGAAGCCCATAGGCTTCTATAGGCGTACCCTACAATGCGTTGACGGGGCAGATGGGTAATCGTACATAGGAAAATGCGGTAAAACCCCCGTTTTACCGCATTTTCCCGTTAGTACATCCCGTCCTGAAGGAGAGGGTCAGGTAGGCAACCATGGGCTATAGACTTCATTGAATTAACTATTTCCCAGGTCTCAACCTAATATACTTATAGGACCTGCTGTAAGGAGATAGGCTACAGTATGTGATGTCAGTAATACCCCTTTCACAGAGAAAATGATTTTCCTGGGTAGAGCAGTCCCACCCAGGATTTTCATTAATCCTTTGTGTGTAGGGGTTGACCTGGATCTTAAACTCTGGGTCTCTGACCCTGCAAAAAAAAAAAAAAAACAACGGAGATCCGGAGTTTAAGATCTGGATCAACCCTTTCACTCAGGAGAAAACCCCATGTAATAGAGCAAATATCTGGGTCTAAAGTTAAGACCCGGAGATTTGCTCTCCTGTGTGAATGAGGTCTGACAGCTGTGGGCAAATAACCCGGCATTCTAAAGCTGGGTAATTTCCACTAATTACTGGGTTATTCAGCCGCCGCTGTCTGAAAGCAGTATAACCAGAATTGCCTACCTGACCCTCTGCATGAGGGAGAAAATGCTCTGTTCCTGGACTTCCCTGGTAATGTATGATTGCCATCACCTGTGGTGAAACACCTTTCTTATCAATTACCTAGCTCCCCACAGGTGATGGCAATCACCTGAGGGTCAGGTAGGCAAGTATAGGTATAACAGTGGTAACAGGATTGGCTGAAAGTAATCATGTTAGGGCTATTTCACACACTCCGGCTCCTGCCGGGCGGCGGAATCCTGCACGGCCAAAAGTGCACAGTAGTTGTTAATGGACACTATTATGTCCATTCACACGGGACGGCCATGGCCTGGCCGCCCGGTTGCAGCCGGATCCCACCACTGGAAGGGACGGCTGCCGGGCTGTGGCCATCCCCTCCATTCTAAACTGCTGTGTGCTGCGCAGCTTCCTGGCCGTATGGGTTTACGCCGCCCCGGCAGGAGCCGGAGCATGTGAAATAGCCCTTACTGAATTTAAGATGGCCACGCTCATACTTGGAGAATGGTTGGAGGGTTTGTATGCAGCGTAGCTGAGGCCTGCAGTAATGGTGGAGAGCAGTACCCTGGATCACAGGGAGAGACAGCCACTGATAGGACAGGAGAAAGCGCCAAAGTATTGCAGTCCTAGGGGGACCCACACTGCACCCATTTTTAAAACTTACCCCTCTGGAGTCCCGCTGGAAAAAAAATGGCAGTGGCAGTAATTTTTTTGGGAGTTCTGCACATGCTCAGTAGAGTCTGAGCCCCCTAGTCCTCAGACTCTACTGTGCTGTGTACTAGTGCAGTGCTGGCGGGAAAGAGGAGCGGGCCCAAACGGAGGAGGCTTCACATGGGCCTCCTCCTC
This sequence comes from Crinia signifera, assembly GCF_055691185.1. NCBI lineage: Eukaryota > Metazoa > Chordata > Amphibia > Anura > Myobatrachidae > Crinia > Crinia signifera. The sequence goes on along the minus strand of NC_139220.1, from coordinate 52,101,991 downwards.
CTCTCTTAACGCGCCTCTGAGTACTACAAGTACCGTAGCACATGCTTGGTCTTGCTAGAGGGCTCAATAAATAGTCACATACAAGTCTAATTTCTCTGATCAAGTGCTGTGGAATCCTATCTGCTGTTTTACCTGGCAGATGTAAAAGAGAAAAAATGGCTTTGCAATCAACTCTGAAGGACCCCGGATAGTAGGCGGCCCTTATTCATTTCACCCGCTTACTAGTGCTATGGACAGAACAGGGAGCATAAATCAGCAAATCATGGTTCTATTGCGAGGGGGACTACAGTATATGAGACTCTCATCATCTTTGTCCTACATTCTCTCATAGGGCGGGATGTACTAAAAGGAAAATGCGGTAAAACGGGGGTTTTTCTGCATTTTCCTATTTACCATTAGCCGTCCGCCCCGTCTCCGCTGGGCAGGATATTGCCACCCTCTGGGTGGCGATACCTTATAGAAGCCTATGGGCTTCTATCGCCGCCCACCGTCCGCGCGCCCCCCCACAGACCGCATCACAGGTATCGTGGGGGTCTCCGTCACCCCAGCCCGATGCTAGCCGCATGGCAGCATCGCGGCGGCTGTCAGGACGAAGGGCAGCGATGTATATTAATACATCCCACCCATAGACCTTTGATTTGCAGCACTATGCCACGCGGAACAATGGTTTGGTATTGTGCTAGTTAAAACAGTCTGCTAAGCAGAATCATGGATTGTTTTATTTAAACAAATGTTATTACTTAGCATCACACCTGCTGTACTACAGTGCTCAGAGGAGTCTTCTATTCTAGATCTTTTTTGCACAAGTACTTTGTGAGTAATTCACAAGATCATTAAACAGTCTGTACAGTAATGGGGCTTCACAGGTAGCATTGTGTGTGGATGAGCGTTCTGACTAATAAGCAGTGCGCAGGTTATCAATTGCCGGGAGATAGCGGTGAAGTATGGCCATTATCTGAGAGATGTAGTTAAATTAAGTAAAATCGATCAGAAACATGTCTGTATATCACCAGTGGCAGATTCAGGGGGGGGGGGCACCCGGGCACATGCCCCCCCCCCCCCCCCCCCAGTTCCAACGAGCCCAGCCCCGTGTCTCTAGCCCCCCGGGAACCGGAGATATCGCCTGGCAAAGCTGTAATGTTTTTTCCCCATAGGATAATATGGGACCCGTCAATTCCGACCCCCACCCGGTTCCAACGACTGCCAGTACTCCCCCTGGCATCACAGAAGCTTGTGGTTGATCTCATTCAATTCTAATCGCTGGGCCTTCAATATGATAACAGGCTGGTCCATATCGGTCAATCGGTTCCAGAGATATTGCATGTAAACCGATTTCTTTATTTTTTTTTAAATGTCATTTCATGGCTGTTCATGTTCTTTGAGGGCAGATTACTCTGGAACCAAAGGTTCCAGTTTCACTGGAACAAAATCATTCAAAGCCCACTCAAAAGTTTTTCAATATGATACTTGTCTCATGTAAATGGGTCAGTTGGTTCCAAATATATAGCCAGTTAAATGAGATAACTGGTTAAAGGGGGGAGGGGTGGTTTTCTCTCCCCCTCACACCAGAAAATGCAGGGACTAGGCTGGTGTAAAAGGGGCCAACCTGGGAATGCATTTTCTGGTGTGAAAGGGGTATTATTTCAAATAGCCGGGCCTGAATACAGCCAGGCTCTGCCACTGTCAGTGGCTATCACCATTTACCGCGAGCATGTATTCCCCCTTGGCAATGAGCATGTAATCCCACATGGCAACGAGCATGGAACCTCTGGCAATGAGCATGGAACCCTTGGCAATGAGCATATAGATAAGCAGCACTTATGTAGCATAATTTTTAATAGGCATTATGGTGTTTGGCATGATACATAATGGACATAATGCCTTATAACTTAACGTGTAATGGACATTATGGTGTTTATTTTTAATGCACGCCTTTGGTGGACAATGTCCCTGTTTATGAAGCGTATTGTGAATTCTGGTTCAATCCGTATGGCATTATGTGAATTTTGCCTCAATCCATGTGGCATTATGTGAATTTTGGCTCAATCCGTGTGGCATTATGTGAATTTTGTCTCAATCCGTGTGGCATTATGTGAATTTTGTCTCAATCCGTGTGGCATTATGTGATTTTTGGCTCAATCCGTGTGGCATTATGTGAATTTTGGCTCAATCCATGTGGCATTATGTGAAATTTTGGCTCAATCCATGTGGCATTTTATGAATTTGGCTCAATCCGTGTGGCATTATGTGAATTTTGACACAATCCATGTGGCATTATGTGAATTTTGGCTCAATCCATTTGTCATTATGTGAATTTTGGCTAAATCCATTTGGCATTATGTGAATTTTGGCTCAATCCGTGTGGCATTATGTGAATTTTGACACAATCCGTGTGGCATTATGTGAATTTTGACACAATCCATGTGGCATTATGTGAATTTTGTCTCAATCCGTGTGTTATTATGTAAATTTCGGCTCAATCCGTGTGGCATTATGTGAATTTTGACACAATCCATGTGGCATTATTTGAATTTTGGCTCAATCCATGTGGCATCATGTGTAAGGGGCAAGTATAATGGGGTCTACTATTTTGTTGCATAATGTGTAGAAGTTGTATATGGTGTTGTACACTACATTCAAGGCCACGCCCCCTGTTGAGTGGCCACATCCCCTTTTCCGGAGCGCGCATTCTGCGCGCGCACAACTACATCCTTCACTTTTGTCGCCATGGTGGGCCTGCGTATAGAGATGGGTCGTTCGCGAACTAACCGGATCTTTTGAATGGATCCCATTCAAGAACGAATGAGCCGCCGATCCCAAAAAGGTGATCCGTTTCAGTTTACAATGCATTTTCCTGATCTCAGTGCTGCCACCTGTGGCAGCTGAGATGTACTACCTCTGGAGAACTGAGTACAGTGCTCTGACTACAAGTGATAGAAAGATTAGCTGCTGCTGCCAGGGATGGCCATCGGTGCAGACCCCATCGATGGTTGCCATCGATGGCGATTCTGCACCCAGCCATCGATCAGTGTTTTTACTCGGTCATGTATATTCCACCTTTTTTCTTAAAAGTGAGCCGAGGATCCATCTAAAAGACACGTATCTTTTCACTGAGAGTTCCGTCGGATCCCGGCTCAGCTTAATGATCCGTTTTGGCCATCTCTAGCTGCTTACTTTAAATGCCAGCGCCTATTTTTAATCCCATTCCCATCCTCTCTCTGCCGCTCTCTTAGCATGTACCCTGGCACCACTAACACTGCCCCTCCCCCACCTAAACCCTCTTTTAACATGGTGCCCCCCCTGTCATTTTATTCTGGATCCGCCCCTATATATCACTATGTGTGTAGGCCCCATAAGGGACGCAATATATCAAACGGACAGAACCATATGCACCTCAAGTGGGGCAAATGTAACATGTGCAGAGAGAGTTAGATTTGGGTGGGGTGTGTTCAACTGAAAGCTAAATTGCAGTGCAAAAATAATGCAGCCAATATTTACCCTGCACAGAAACAAAATAACTCCCCCAAATCTAACTCTCTCTATACATGTTACATCTGCCCCCCCCCCCCCCTGCAGTGCACATGGTTTTGCCAATTGTTAAAAAATCTGCCATGTGATCAGTTTTGAATAGCCTCCCTTGCTTACTATACCAAAGATGACTATGGCCCTTATTCTGATCGGTGCGTACTTTCCCGAATTCTTACGTAGCGGGCCGCACGCCACGCTGTGCGGACATCGTCCGTAGAAACGCTCACCGAGCCTCCGCATTCGGACGGACTCACTGTTTAAGAAGAGGGCGTGTGTACGGAAGACATACAAACCTTGCGTGTGCGGTGGACACGAACAGATTCTGCACGGTCTTACAGCGTAAGCACGGTCTTACCGCGTCAGAACGGACGGGAACCTGGCCGTACGCACCGATGCAGTGTATTTACGCACAAATCACCACTATTATCAGAACACCCAAATCCTGCCATGGTACCTTTTAATTTGTTGCATGTGAGAAATAACATGCTTTCCATTTTATTTTTGACTTTATTGTAATAAATGTATATTTTTATCACCAAATGTGTGGTTTAATTGTTACATGTAGAAGTGACATGTCTATTTCTATTAGTGATAGTAAGTTCTGTCCATTGGTTGCAGTGTAAATGTGTGTGAAAACTGCAGCATATATGTGTGTGCTTAGTAATGGTCCATTTAAGCTGCAATGGTTCCAATTGAAGCACCCACAAGCGTGTAATTAATGAGTAATGAGGAAAGGAGTGGATTGTAATGTGTTCAGCTGACATTGGTTGTAGTGATTGGGCGTTCCGATTGCCTAGCGCATGAACGAGTGGTGTCCACAAAGCAATACTTGCTTATGAACACCGCATATTTCTAGCCTTTTTGTTCGCGTGCAGTCGGTGTGCTGTCCGAATGCACGCCTACCAAAATGAGTGCACTCCCTCGTGCACGCCCATTTTTACACCCAGTTTAGCCCACTTTGAAACTACGCCCCTGTGTAGTTCCGAATGACGCCCATAATACGCCCATATTTCCCGAATGATTGCGGTGCACATTTCTGTACGGTATTAGTGAGTACAAGTACGGAGACCATGCGTAGCACATGCGCATCGCGTTCCCCACGCATGCGCAGACGGCTAAAAAACGCCATCCGTAAGAATTCGGGAAAGTACGCACAGACCAGAATAAGGCCCCATATGACAGATGGAAATGCTGCGTCATTTTCTGCAGTTGCAGAAATCATACAGGGTCACACTAGGAACACACTGCTGTTCAGCTGATCATAAACCTTAAACCTGATCAGCCGAGTCTTCGTAAAACTATGACCATTGGCCGCACAGCATATCATGCATGAATTCCCTTGGCATGCACACAGAGCCAGATTAAGGTCTAAATGGGCCTGGAGCTGAAAATGATCAAGGGCCTATTATGCGCAATAATAGGGGTTGCGGCCAGCATCTAATAATGTGGGGGATGTGACCAGTGTTCTGTTTGGGTGGTCTGCTCATGGGTGTGTCTCTATTTGTGTAAATACTTTTAACTAATTATATATACCTGGAAAATGCAGGGGGCTGGCATAAGAAAAATGCAGGGAGATATATTGGCGGGTGCACTCCAAAGGTGCACCCGCAGGACGCCGATGTCCTAAGATACTTTCGGGGTGAGACGGCACTCCAGTTATAAAAAAATACTGAAAACCGAAACTTGGTAGACAGTATGTCCCACCACATTTGGGAATGCTGAGAGCCTATAGAAAGCCACCTTAACGTCCTGCCACTCGGACTCACAACGTGGGACTCTGATGTGTGCACCACAACTTCTTGAAAGCAAGTAACACTTGAGTGAAATGCTTAGAGAAAGTGGCTTGTGAGACCCCCAATGACCATGAGGTCACAGACTGAGTGGAGACTGTGGGCAAGAAGTAGAGGGCACACATTCATTTCTGCAGCCCAGACACTGCATAGTTGGCACCCCCATAAGGGTCCAAATCATCTCTCACCTGCTCATATAAGTTCAAAAGGTTATTACGGTTCAGCCGAAACATCCCCACAACCTGTTGATCAGAGAGGGAGTTCAGGTACAGCCTAGCACGATACCTATGTGAAGCACGCAGTACTCGGGGTACCTGGATCTGGCGTGCAGCTTGCTCCCTCCTTCTGCACAGCTTCTCCAAATGATGAAAGTCACAAACAGCCAGCTCCACACTACTCTGCACAATCTCCATCTCTCAAACCCTCACAGGTGTCCTTAATGAAGTTGGGGTATATGTAGGGGAGTTAATGATTAAAAATGAGGACACCTGTGAGAAAATTAACCATTTCTGCACTTGACCAAAGTTGCTTTTTGGTCAATTCGCCCATCAGCACCTGGTCTGCACCAGTGGGGATTTTTAGACACTTTTGAAATGCGAATTCCGTTTGCGCATTCCATAAAATAAGCAATATGTATACTTTTGTATGGGAAAACATCTGGATGCGATAAAAATGTGAATTGAAACCGGCAAGTGAGAAAGTGCGAGTTATCACCCAAAATGTGCGAATTACGGGATTTAGCGCACCCGATTAAGTACGCGATTTCGACAAAAAGTGCAATAACCCCATTTTGTTGCCTAAAAATCGCAAAAAAACCCCCAAAAAGCGCATCTTATTAAATGTCACCCTCCATGTCTGGAAATAGGATTTCCCCACTTGGGGTATGAATATAGGAAGTAGGTCCGCCTCTCCACATGCCTTGAATAAGAAACCTTTTTGGTTTTGAAACGCTTTGGCCGTGGAGAGAAGGGTGGACAACACTGGACATCACTGGGACAAAGGCTCCAGGGACACCTGTGATATAAAACCAAGTGCCTGATTTGTCTACAAATGCTTTGTGGACCATTTTACTCGGTGAGAGTCTGCTGTGATACACTCTTGTTTTTATGTTAAATTGTTTGTTGTGAATAAAAAAGCGGTATTACACTATACCAGCTTCATTTTCTTTCATATACTACAATTGGAATTGGAAGCATTGGTGACTTGATGGTGACGTTACTGCTCCCTAACAAGTGAATTGTGTCTACCTTAAATAGTAGACCACCTTATAGGGTATGAGTCTCATCTACTTCAAAATTCCTCCAAATGAAAATATATGCATAATTGCAAAAACTGTATTACACTATTGTGGTTTTTCTGTTCCTTTATTTTGGGTGAGAAAATTAATGAACGTGAAAAAAATCTCTGTTGGCACCAAGAATTTGTCGGTATCTTTTCTTGTATTTATTCAAGTGGAGTTACCACTCCCCCAACTAATGTTAGCACAAATCTCTGCATGTGTATGTGCTCCCCATGGGCGATCTGTACACCAGAAAATCGCCTACCCTAAATAGCTTAGCAAAATTGCTTAGCATACATCTCTACGTGTGTATGCCTCTTAAAACAGTAGTGAAATGCAATATACAGATGTGTCCTCATACATCCAGCCTCAACACGCCATGCAGCACGAGATAAGTGAGCCACCTGGTCACATGCGTCTTAGTAGCATCTGAAATGTAGACATGTGAAAATGTTAATATTCTGCAAGGACTAGATGGGTAGGATTGGGCTATGAGATGGGAGGTTAAGGATAGGCTATAGGAGGGTAAAGGGTACATTTACTAAGATGGAAGTTCTATTGAGGATGTGATGTTGCATATAATAACCAATCAGAGTCTCCTTCTTACTAATTTAGCAGCTTTTAGAATCTAGAAGACAATAGATAGAATCTTGTTGCTATGGGCAGTAAAGAGAAACAGTTGTCTAAATCGCTAGGGAGTCTCGCAGTGTGTAGTGTAGCCCTGCAGCCACTATGCTGGAGGACTGTCAACCTCCAAAAAGTACCACAAGAAAGAAAACAGCGTGGGGCGCTCAACGGTACACACAAATATTTAATAACATTTATTAAATCTAAAAACACAAAATAACATAAAATTACACTAAAAAATGTTTTATAATGATAAAAGGTTCATATATGCACATATGGGCTTAATAACTCTTATTTGATCGATAAACCAATAGCTGGATTAGCAGTTTTAGTCCGTTTTGGTAAGTATCACAATCTACTGCAATGGCTGAATAGTTCTTGCTCAATTAGTAGGACCAAGACTCAGCTGTAAAGTGCAATAATCGCAATCTATCCAGCATCCAGTGTAGTCTGCTCAATGGACCAATACGAATATTTAGCTCCAAATAAGAATGTGCATTACCTCTCAAGATTCCACATAGGTAATTAGTCCAGGCAGCAGGTGTCCGTGTATTTGTAAATGGAAAGGAGTGCCTGCATCTGTGAGCTCACACGGCTCACCAATTTAGTGCAGTCTGTGTCGTAGGCTGTGCCGTTCTCCTCCTATCCACATGGAGGTCACCCGGCTCTGATATCTGTCAACCCAGCTGAGATGTAACAGCTAGCACCGCTTCTCCTGCCGGACTCACATTGTGCAGAAGCGCTGTCAGAAGCTCTGCCACAGCGCCGGCAGCGCAGATGTGAACGCACCAGTCGGGTCCCTTGTGGCAATAAATATGCTTGCGGCCGGGTGTCAGTTTGACCAGACTCCTTAGGAAAACTCATTTCTCCACTCCAGGGTGGCGTTCTCAATTCCAGAGATGTCGTCCTCATCCTTTGATTCCTCACCCTCTTCAGTGTGTACTTACTCATCCTCACAGATTATCAATTCATCCCTGCTAGACTCCACAATCACAGGTCCCACTGTAGTCTCTGGCGGCAATTGCTGGTCTTCATTCAAGAATTGATAATTAATTTCGATGAACATCATCTTCTCCACATTTTGTGGAAGCAACCTTCTACACCGCTCACTGACCAGGTTCCCTACTGCACTAAAAACTCTTTCAGAGTACACACTGGAGGGGGGACAACTCAGATAAAATAGAGCCAGTTTGTACAAGGACCACCAAACTGCCTTTTTTTCCTGCCAGTAGAGGTATGGACTGCTTGACATGTCTACTTGGATGCTGTCACCAAAGTAATCCTCCACCATTTTTTCAATGGTGACAGCATCCAATGCAGCGACAGTAGACATGTCAGAAATCATTGGCAGGTCCTTTAGTCCGGACCAGATGTCCAAACTTGCTCCTGCCTGCCCGGCATCCCTGCCAGCGGGTTGTGTTGGAAATTTCAGCTGTTTCCTCGCAACCACAGGTGTGGGAGAAATGAGGGAGGAGCTCTTGCCGTGTCATGGTCCGCTTCAGATGACAATCTCCTGACCAGCAGGTCTTTGCACCTTTGTAGACTTGTGACTGCCGGAAACAGAGACACAACATACTCTTTAAACCGAGGATCGAGCACAGTGGCCAGAATGTATTCCTCTAACAGACCACCCTCATATCCTGACAAAGCGTATGGAGGGCTTCATCCATAGGAGCTACATGCTTTGCAGAATTGCAATGCTTTAGCTCCTCCTTCACTTTCTCCAGCTGCTTCTGCAACAGCCTGATCAGGGGAATAACTTGACTAAAGCTGTCAATGTTGGAGCTGACTTCATGTGTGGCAAGTTCAAACTGCTGGAGAACCTTACACAACACTGAAATCAGTCTCCACTGCACTTGAGTCAGGTGCATCCCCGCTCATCTGCCTATGTCGTAGGTGGCCGTGTAGGCTTGAATGGCCTTTTGCTGCTCCTCCATCCTCTGCAGCATATAGAGGGTGAAGTTCCAGTGCGTCACCACCTCTTGTTTGAGGTGATGGCAGGGCAGGTTGAGGAGTTTTTGCTGCCGCTCCAGCCTTCGGAAGGCAGTGGCAGAATGGCGAAAGTGTCCAGAAATTTTGCGGCAAAATGATACGCCATTAACCCCACTCCCAGAACACAATATACCCCCCTTGCCAGCACACATAATTATACACCATCCCCCCTCTCAGCGCACATAATTATAGGCCATTCCTTGCAGCACACATAATTATATGCCATCCCCCCAGCGCAAATAATTATACACCATTCCCTCCCTTCTCAGTGCAAATAATTATAAACACCCACAGCCAATGCACATAATCATACACCACCCATCCCTTCCAGCGCACATTACTCTGTGACCCCCAGCAAAATAAGCTGACACTCCCTTAGCACACTCTGTTAGTGTCGTCGTCTTCCCCCCACTACACTAATCTGTGGCACTCTCCGCAGAAATCACCACCAGGACCCCCCCCAAAAAAGTAGTTTTTACCAGAGTCTCTTTTGTGCCTGCTATTCAGCTGCTCCACTCGTCGCATCAGCTGGGCTCCTCCAGTCCAGTCTCCAGTGACTGTGCACCATGTGAGTCAAGAGAGGGGAGGAAATGACGGAAAAGGAGACGTGGGAGAGGGGAGGGCCGGGCGATGGTCTTGCATGTATGTCAGTACCTCACAGTTGAGACAGGGTGATAAGTAGAGAACTCTGACAGTGCCGCTGCTGCCTGTGTGACAGGCGCCGCGGCAGCGCAGACTGGCAGCCAGTAGCGCACAGCAGGGTATTCTCATACCCCGTGCGCTACTGGCTGCCAGTCTGCGCTGCTGCGGCGCCTGTCACACGGGCAGCAGCAGTGCTGTCAGAGGATGCAGGGAGTGGCTCTCCAGGCCTGCGCGTCCCTGCACCAGCACCACATACCTTGCTGTGCGGGTAGCGACGGCCCTAGCCACCGTACACGAGACACATTTTAATGGAAATCCCCAGCGCTGTCTGCAGGGGATCTCAGAGGCAGACACGTAGCTGCGGTCCCCACTCTGCGGCCCTCCAAGTAGGGTGAGCGGCCGTTTCTGCAGGGCATTAGGGCCAGCCCACTGGAATCTGACCCGGTGTCCCGGCATGCCAATCCGCCGCTGCCTATGGGCACCTTCACAGTCCATGTTTTAACCCCTTACCGCCGCAGCCTGTTTTTGCCTTCCTGACAGAGCCCTTTTTTTCAAATCTGACATGTATCACTTTATGTGGAGATAACTTTTTATTGCTTTTACTTATCCCAGTGATTTTGAGATTGTTTTCTCGTGACACATTGTACTTTAAGTTAGTGGTAAATTTTGGTCGATACAGTCTGTTTTTTTTTTGTGAAAAATACCAAAATGTCGTAAAAAAATTGAACATTTTGCAATTTGCAAAATGTTAAATTTTCTGCTTGTGAGACAAATAATCATACCACTCAAAATAGTTAATAACTAACAAAGACCATATGTCTACTTTATTTTACCATCATTATTTCAACCTCCTTTTAATTTTTTTGGACACTAGGGGGCAGCAGAGACAAAATTATACACAGAACACAGAAAACGCTGCAATTGGCTGTTCACATTTGAACAGCCAATCACAGCGATCGCCGATGGGGGGGGCATCGCTGCCCCCCCTGGGCCACGAGGGAAGATGTCTGCTGTCAGGGACAGCAGCCATCGTCCCTCTGTCACCGCGTCTATAGACGCGGTGACACTTTAAAGTCATGACGTACATTTATGCCATGCATCCCGACCATGACGTAAATGTACGTCAAATATCGGTAAGGGGTTAAGGATATCCTGGCTTGAGTCCAGTTGTTTATATTCAGTTGACTGATGTAATTCTGTTCTCTCACATGGACATCCTTAAACCCTGGACAGTAATTGCAGAATTTGGGAAATTCAGCCTACACTGTTTTTCTGAAGATCATGTGGTGTTAATTCCAAGATGTATCGCAAGACCCGTGACACTGACCCACAATATCATGTAATATTTTGGAGCTCTATAAATCATGATAAAAATATTATGTTATACTGAATCAGCTAATGTTAGCCCACATTTATACATATGTAAACAAGTGTAAAATAATGACTTGGAGACATATTGGCGATGAAAAGGGTCAGGTTTACTAATTAATAGCTGAAGTTTACCAGAGTTTAAATGTTCAAATTATTAAATTATCAATGAGTTGGATTTAGTTGTCAACACTTTATAAATAATTAGCAGCTTAGCAGCTCTTCCAACACACCCATGAGGTGGCTGCTCAATGTCGTTTTTTTTTTTGGGGTGTCGCCAGTAGCCCTAATCCCCAGCTTGTTCACGTCAATTCCCTCCAGTTTCAAAACAGATAATTAAAAGAGAAAAACACTGTAAACATGTAACAACAATTGTTGGAACTAGAGGGATCAGTGACAAGTCTTTTAATTGTTTGAAAAATTCAAAAACTGTAAATTGAAAAAAAAACCACTCTAAAAGTGTAAAATATTTTGAACTTTAAAATTAAACAGGAACTTACCGCTTAAGACCATGATCTTATGTTTGGTTGTTCTGCTTTGCTGGGGAGCCGTCAGTAAAGGTGGGAGAAATGATCTGGGTTCAAGAGTCTCATGCGGCACAGAGGGCAGATGTTGTTGACCTGCAGCCATTCTGTCAGACAGGGAACATGGAAGGTGTGGTGACAGTACGATACAGCCATTTCTGTACCTACCCCAATGTCAGAGATGCAGATGGAGCAGTACTCTGGTTCCTCTCCGTCTGCAATGGTGCGCCTGCTGTAGGTGGGGAGACGGGACAGGACGAGCCGCATGATGCTGTCCAGCAGGAGCTGATCTACTCTGTCTGCAACTGCCTGATGGTCTCTTCCTCTTCGTCCAGATCTTCCTCTTCCCGATGTTGGTCCAGATCTTCTTGCTGACTGACTCTCACGGGATGGTCTGCGGCGTCCTGACCTCAGCCATGGCTCTCTGGTGTTCTGGCTGGGTCCATCTAAAACGATATTTCACATATTGTAGATATAACAAATAGCCATATGTAACATGTGAGGATCAGATATTGCTGGTGTACAATAAGACTTCCAGCAGTAACATGATTTATATATTATATTGCTATACAACTGAAAAACAGAGCTGTAACAGTATGAGTGTATGGATGCAGGCCCCAATGCTTAGCGGTTCCTGATCTGTAACTGACAGCATGGGAGGTGCCAGCCAGTAACACAGGGACACTGGCCAGCCACCACTACTATAATCCCTCCCACTACAAAGGACAACTGCTAGAGATGAGACATTGGTCTAAGATTTAATTTACTAAACAAACATTTTACTGACCTTCATTTCCAATCAGCTGGGATAACTCTCGGCAGCTCATGGTAGCCGGAGGCAGAAGGTGATCAAATAAAAAAAAAAAAAGAGGGGAAAAAGAGAAAGAAAAAGCACAGATGTAATTGTGCGCTGAGCTCCACTCACTGATAACTCACTAGGAGAATCACTGTTAGAAAATAATCGCCTGCAAATTGTTCTCACCTGAGAGGCCTTTTCTCCTGCGTCCACATCATCTGCTGTCCAGGAAATGCCAGTGATATTGCTGTGCACTGAGGATTGCAATGTGGCATGCGGGCGGCAGTTGGTGATGGTCATGCGGCACATCACATCTACAGTATACCCCACATTATTCTCTTCCCTCTTATGTTACACAGGGGGACAGGTGGAAAACCACCAAGAACAGGGTGTTTTAAGGCATATACTCAAACTATCTCACATCTGCTGCCAGGACTACTGGATTGTACAGAGCCACATGGAAATGCACATACAGAGTATATACACACATTGGTCTGGGTTTGTCAATCGCACAGATACTAATCACCTATAAAGTACCCCTTTATTGGTGTCTATCTACACAGATCATGAGTCATTTTTCTGGGGTGTGCTACCACTGGACAATAAGCAGGGGCTGGCTGGCAACTTTCCAGAGTTCAGAGCACTGGCCCATAAGTAACAACGCATCATTAAATGGCGGCTTTTCGGTAAAAAAATATGTATTAATAAAAAAAACAAACATAATAACGACACCACAGGCTGCTCCCCCTGTATAATAACAGGACACCACAGGCTGCTCCCCCTGTATAATATCAGAACACCACAGGCTGCCCCCCAGTATTAAAATAACAGAATAGGACACCACAGGCTGCTCCCTCTGTATAATCATACCAGAACATCATAGGCTGCTCCCCCTGTATAATTATACCTTACACCACAGGCTGCTCCCCCGCATAATAACAAGAAGACACCTCAGGCTGCTCCCCTATATTCAAAGATCAGGACACCACAGGCTGCTCCCTCTGTATAATTATACCAGGACACCACAGGCTGCTCCCCTTTATAATTATACCAAGACTGTCCTGGTATAATTATACAGGGGGAGCAGCCTGTGGTGTCCTGGCAAGACACCACAGGCTGCTCCCCCTGTATAATTATACCTTACACCACAGGCTGCTCCCCCTGTGTAATTATACCAAGACTGTCCTGGTATAATTATACAGAGGGAGCAGCCTGTGGTGTCCTGGCAGGACACCACAGGCTGCTCCCCCTGTATAATTATACCTTTCACCACAAGCTGCTCCCCCTGTATAATTATACCAAGACTGTTCTGGAATAATTATACAGGGAGAGCAGCCTGTGGTGTCCTGGGAGGACACCACAGGCTGCTCCCCCTGTTTATTTATACCAGGACACTACATGCAGCTCCCCCTGTATAATTACACCAAGACTTTTCTGGTATAATTATACAGGGGGAGCAGCCTGTGGTGTCCTGGCAGGACACCACAGGCTGCTCCCCCTGTTTATTTATACCAGGACACCACAGGCAGATCCCCCACCCCCATTATAACACCCAATACATAGTACTGTAACTTGCTTTTAGGCCCGGGTCCGTGCTCCACTGCTGCGGCTCCCGTCTCTCTGCCCTGCCTTGCTTCCCCACGCTGCGGCTCCATCCTCTGAGTAGCAGTCCTTCGTCCACCGCGGCCTGCCCCTTCCCCCCTAGAGGCACGAGTGGTTGGCCAGGAATCAGGCCAACAAGAATGTCAATGTAACAGGCGGCCGGCCTGGGACATGTGAACATGTCCTCATGCAGGAGGCCGGCGGCCATGTTCCTGTAGCCGCGGCATGGCCTACAGGAGTTCTTCAAAATGTAAAATACAAGGCGGCCCGAAAATAAGTATTACAAGACTGGGAATGAAAAGAATGTCCTATTGTGGTGCACTAATTTATCATTATCATTTAATACTGTACATTGGACCACAATAGGACATTCTTTTCCTTCCCACTTCTTATATACACACACACACACACAGAGAGAGAGAGAGAGAGAGACAGAGACAGTAAATCAAGTAAGGGGGAAATAAATGTAATAGGATGAGGAAATCAGAAAGTGAGAGATTTGGTAAAATATCTCCAGTTTTTAAAGCTGCAATCATTTACACTGCAAAATCAAACTGGTTTTACAGTGTAAATGATTGCGCTTACCAAATCTTACCAAATCTCTCACTATGTGAATCTCCTATTTCATTTTACCCCTTGTCTATAAAGAAATAAATTGACACATCGTAATAAGTAAGTTCAGCCTATAGCATTGTAGTGATGTATGTAGGTAAAAGTAAAGTTTCCCAATCCATTCAGATTCACCATACAGTTGAAACATCTCCCACATCCTTAGAACCAAGGTTGGACTGGCACACAGGGGAACAGGGAAACCCCTGGTAGGCCCCATGTCCTGTGTCCACTTAATATATATATATATATATATATATATATACATACAAGCCTCTGGGTCAGCTGACCACACCCCCTCTGACTGGCCACACCCCTAAACATGGGCCCTTGTCACTACATTCCCCTGGTGGGTCCGTCATGGCCCAGTCTGCCGCTGCTTATAACAGTTATCTGAGAGTATCACATACTGGTCATAATAATAAATGATTGCAATGTCACTGACGGTTCTTCTGTGTATGAATGAACAAATCCCTGTAGAGCAAATCTGCAAAGCTGAAGCTCAGAAACTGTCGTCCAAGCATACTGTTCTGCAGAATAATCATACAGATAATGTCACTATTCTCATAAACGATCAGCAGATGATTAGATAATACTGTAATACAAACCAGCGGCAGGAGGCAGTAGGCAGTAGGCTGGAGATAATTATTCAGCTGTAGTAGTAATACTGGTGAATGATCCAGCCAGGGAGCAGAAGATTGGAATGGTCAGAGGCATTTGAAAAATATAAATTTTGGGAGCATCATAGTATACCATAGCCAAGCCACAACATGTGTAGTTAGGAACACCGATATCCAGAGCCAGATTAAGGTCTAAATGGGCCTGGAGCTGAAAATGATCAAGGGCCTATTATGCGCAATAGTAGGGGTTGTGGCCAGCATCTAATAATGTGGGGGATGTGACCAGTGTTCTGTTTGGGTGGTCTGCTCATGGGTGTGTCACTATTTGTGTAAATACTTTCAACTAATTATATATACCTGGAAAATGCAGGGGGCTGGCATAAGAAAAATGCAGGGAGATATATTGGCGGGTGCACTCCAGGACGCCGATGTCCTAAGATACTTGCGGGGTGCGGCGGCACTCCAGTTATAAAAATAATACTGAAAACCGAAACTTGGTAGACAGTATGTCAGCACCTTTTATGTGGTAACCTAAGTTTACCACACCATATACCCCTTATACAAATCATGCAACACAATAGTAACCCCCTTATACTGTACTTGCCTCTTACACATTATGCCACATGGAATGAGACAAAATTCACACCGATTCACACTATGGCACACAGATGGAGTCAAAATTCACGTTGTGCCACACAGATTAAGGCAACAGTCACATTTTGCCAAATGGATTGAGCCAAAATACACACTATACCAGGCATGTCCAAACAGTGGCCCTCCAGCTGTTGTGAAACTACACGTCCCAGCATGCCTTGACATAGTTTTAGCATTCCCTAATTGCAAAACTGTGGCAATGCATGATGGGACTTGTAGTTTCACAGCTGGAGGGCCATAGTTTGGACATGCCTGTACTATACCAAACAGATTGAGCAATAATGCACAATATGCTTCATAAATAAGGGCATTGCGCGCCAAAGGCGCACATTAAAAATTTACACCATAATGTTCATTACATGTTAACCCTCACACCATAATCTCCATTACGTATTATGCCAAACACCATAATGCCTATTAAAAATGATGCTACATAAGTGTTGCTTACCTACATGTTCATTGCCAGGGGTTCCATGCTCATTGCCAAGGGGAAATTCATGCTCGCGGAAACTGGGGGACAGTCTCCGCCGGGCAGAAATGACTGCCATTAACAGCCGGGCAGAGAGCAGGGGGCTGCCCGGCTGTATTCAGAGCACTGCAGGTCCCGGCTATTTGAAATAATACCCCTTTCATACCAGAAAATGTAGCGAATATGGTCCCAGGATCATGCAGGGACATTCTCAGACTGGCCCCTTTTACAGAAGCCTAGTCCCTGCATTTTCTGGTGTGAGGGGGAGAGAAAACCACCCCGCCCCCTTTAAACAACCAGCTATATCTTCGAAACCAACTGACCCATTTACATGTAGCCTTCGAATGATTTTGGTCCCGTGAAACTGGGCCGTTTGGTTCCAGAGAAATCTGCCCTCAAACAACATGAACAGCCATGAAATTACATTTCAGAAATGAAAAAAACAAACAGTTTTACCTGCAATATCTCTAGAACCAATGAACCCATATGGACCAGGTATCAGATTGAAGGCCCAGCGATTTGGGTTCGACTGAGATCAACCTCGAGTTTCTGTGATGCTGTAGGGGAACTGGCAGCCGGTGGAACCGGGTGGAGGTCGGAATTAGCGGGTCCCATGTTATCTTATGGGGAAAACGTTCCAGGTTTTCCTGGCGGTATCTCCGGTTCCCGGGGGTTAGCGACGCGGGGCTGGTCTCGTTGGAAAGCCCTGACCCTCAGCTACAAAATGGAAACTATTTGGAGAGTGGGCCTGGAGCTATAGCTCCATCAGGCCCATTGTTAATCTGGCTCTGCATGCACATATGTGCCCTTGCAGACTTATTGGGTTCTACCACTTACCCCATATTGCACCTGTATAGGTGGGGCAGGGACAATATGTGGCCAAGGACAGTGCGGTCATGTTCACACAATTACAAGCACGTGCAGCCTGGGGCCTTACAAACTGGTAATATGAGTGGTTAGCAGGGCGCTGCAGATAACAGGGGAAGGTGGCCAGCTTGTGAACCCCTTGTGCTTGGCTGTTTGCCCGTGCTCTGCTGATGTTGATGGCTGATGTCTTCATTCCATGGGCATATAATATCCTTTTTTTGTTGCATATGACACAGGGTGTATCGCATCCTCCGTTACCACAGAGGGTGTGTATGATTAGGTGCTGTATTATGGCAAATGTGTTTGAGGCACATCATTTCAATTATTTAAAACATAGGCACAGGCTGGTCTTTAGTGTATGTGATGCCTGGCATAAACCAGCTTCAGGTAGCTGCTTATGGTTGGGAAGAAATTACATACAACTGTGTACCAGGACCCATGTGGGAAAAGGACAGAAGGTAACAAACATAAGGACATTTTTACACAGAAAGGAAAATCACTACAGGGGAGAGCAGAGAGTGCCGGATGACTCAAACAGTCAGGATTCTGAAGGTCCTTTCTCTCGACATCAGAATCCAGACTGCTAAATGCCCGTCAGTCCGATCCCGACTACCAGGGGCTATTTTTTAGTAAGTAGAAAGAGTTTTTCATGTTGTTTGTGTCAATGTTTACACCTGAGTACAAGGACGCCCAATCAGTGTACCGCTTTGCTCGTCATGCTTCGCACCAGCCTTTACCATTGCCAATCGGAGGCCACGTGGATGCTAATGCAGGAAATAGTCCAGAAAATTACAGAAAAGAAAATTGTGAAAAACATGTCGACCTTTCCATGTGTCAACCACTGCCATGTGTTGACTTTTCACCATGTCGACAATATGTATGTCAACCCTAGGTTGTCAACCTATTGTTTTTTGAACTAGACATTGTCGGCTATCCGGATCCCTACACTAACAACCCTGACTACAGTGGGGCGTTTCTGATGGGTGGTAACTTGAGGGGAGGGGGCTAGCTAGGCAACAGCTTGCCATAGGCAGCCCCTGCTTCTTAAGATGCGGTTGCAGTGAAACTAGCGGCCATGTTGAGAGCGAGATTCTGTCCATAGCTGTACAGCATGCTATAGTTTCGCTGATTTGGCCTTGCAAACGGATTTGCCAGCAATTGAATTTCCCCTTTGGCTACACAGGATGTCAGGTGTTTTCAGACCCTGGCAACACCTGCGAACAAAATGAGGGTGACAGCCCCTGTTTTGGACAGTGGTGCTCTTTGCCTGCCCCCCCCCCCCAGCAGCGCTGCGGCTTGGGAGCACTGCGAGCGACCACACAGGATGCATTCTACTCATACGCTGAACGGGCCGTGTACTTGCCCACTTGTACTGTCCACCTGCTATTGGAATGGTAAGCAGACTATTGTGAAAATCAGTTGTTTTCTCATTTCGTCCTCATTCTACCTGTCCTTTATTTCAGGTCACAGTGCTATTGTGTTATTCCTAGCAATATTAGGTTCATCATAATTAAACCTTTGCTTGTTTGCTCTTTAGCCACTTAAGATCATTTCAGCTTGCAGGAATGTTCTCCTTATCACAGCAGGGCTTACACACTTCATGGAATAGGCTTAAAGTGCACAAACATTTCAACACACATCAACTGAGCCGTCAGTGTGTTGTCACGTTGTGCTGAACCAATGGCACCGGTTGAAGGAGCCCTCGTGTTTATGTTATTTTGATTTGTTTCTTAAGGTGGTCGTACGGTACGGTGACTTCTCCACTCAAGGAAGTCACCAGCGATCCCCCTCCTTGTGCCACCTGGATATATTGCATGTGATCCTTTGGCAATTAATATATCGAATGTGATCCTTTTGCATGCCTGGCTCAGAAGCAACCGTAGAGATTGCTTACGCAACCGGTGCAACTCACAGGGTCCGGTGCGATGCGCACAGGACCACACATTGCATTGGACCTGCTGTCATTCACCAGCAATCTTGGCTTTTTTCCTGCGATTGATTGCCAGAAAAATCGCAGAAAAAGAGCCCAAATTGCAGTTGAATTTCTTAGAGTATGAGGGCCTATAAGAGAGAGTGACATTGTTTTCAGCAAAGAAATGGTGATAATTATGTAACGTTATCTAATATTGCTGGCATCTGTTCTCTTTAAGAAAACATTGTTTTTTTCTTTGCATACCTTTCCCAGATCACAGTTACGGCTGCAAAAAAGCTCATGGGCGAATGGCTGAAGATCCCCTGCGTGGATAACGTTGGAAGCTGCACCTATGACAATTTTTGTGACATTCTAGAGCAGTTAATTCAGCCAGGACAGGACTGTCCAGAACCTCTGCGTAGCTATGGATTACCCTGTCGCTGTCCCTTTAAAGAAGTAAGTTCCACCTTTATGTAAATTAGTCACTTTTTCCAATCTGTGACTTTCTATATCGGGTGTATGGACATCTGGTGACAGTGACTCCTTCAAGATGGCGTCCGCAACGTAACTTTGTTTTAGCAATCGGCTTTGTCGGGGCGGTAGGCAGCCTACACATTCACAAAATAATTTCTTCTTGGCGATCTATAGCACTTATTTGACTATCAGACCCCACCCACTTATCCATCAGACCCCACCCACAGAAACCAGACTTTTCATATATATATATATATATATATATATATATATATATATATATATATATATATATATATATATGGCTAAGCTCCTCCCCATTTTGATACCAATTAGCTAGTTCATAGTTACATAGTAGGTAAGGCTGAAAAAAGACTTGCGTCCATCTAGTTCAACCTGGTATAGATATCCATTGCTGATTTGGTAGGTTCTGGTATTTTACAGACAAATTATATTTCTTATTTGTACCCATGGATGTTTTTCTCCAGTAAATGTTTGTCCAACTTTGCCTTGTTCAAAGCAGTGGTGGATTTATCCCTCATGGGGCCCTAGGCAATATACCAGTTTGGGGCCCTCCTCAAACAATCCACAGGACTATAATTTTGCTGCTGATTACAGCCGGCATAGCTAGAATACCTTGGCGCATCCACAGTCTAACAATAAATGCTCAGCTGCATGACAAAATCTGAATCAGGCTCTTGGTCTTTTGGAAGTGGCTTAATACCTGCGTCACATGTAAAGTAAACTGACTTCCCACAAAGGCCCTGATTCTGGACCGCTCGCTAAGCAGAGGTCGTTTGCTTCCTAGTAAGCGGCTATCAACTGCCCCCCCCCCCCATCCTGCCGAATCCCCTCGGTACTATGCAAGGGGATGTGTGCAAACACATCCCCTCGCTTGTGGCAGAAGGGGACAGAAAAAATGTCATGGTTGCCGACCATCAAATGGTTTCTCCCCCCTTCGGAAAAAAATCAGTTTAAAATGAGTCCGCCAAAGAGGGGGCGGGCTCTGATGTTCTGTGACATCAGCGCCCGCCCCCGTCAGGCCCGCCTGTGTTCCCAGAGGAACTCTCAGTGTCTTCATGGGGATGCCCAGAAAACGCTCCAGCCCCTGCCGCCCCCTTCTTCTCCTACCTGTATGAACGACTTGGTGCCTTGGTGTCATCAAAGGCGCTCCTACAGCCGCCCTGCACATGTGCAATTACACACATGCGCAGAGCTGCACCAGATGTATCAAGCTTCAAAAAGTGATACAATGAAGAGCGATAAACAACCAGCTCCATCCTGTAACATGACAGTTAGGAGCTGATTAGTTGTTTATCACTCTCCATTGTATCACTTTTTGAAGCTTGATACAGCTGGCTCTCCGTGAGAACCTTGGAGACTGGGACAGGTCCTTCCTGCGTATGTGCCGGCGGCTGAGTTTAGGGTAATCTGCAATGGTTGCTGTGGTTTCAAGGGGCGGAGCCAGAATGGATGCTAGGCAGACGATAGGGAAGTAAGCAAATTCTCTTCCTGTTTCGCATTGATGTTCAGAGTAAGCCATCCTGATATGGTGAATCTGAACGCACAGGATTAGCAAAGTAAGTGTAAGAATCCCTGTTTCGGTAAAGTGTCAGAGGTCCTTCCTTCTTAATATAAAACTTCTTAGCCCAGGCACACATGTGCTTACTGGCTTGTAGAGAAGCACAAGTGTAGGAGATGATGGAGCTGCACAGATGTTAGGAACCACTACACTGCTTATCTAAAGTGGCCCAGACCCAACTCCCTGGCCTACATGCATCCTCTACCATCACATCTCTGCTCTTCCACTGCTTCTTTAGGCCACAGATATTGGCCCTTATTCAGATCTGATCGCAGTACAAATTTGTTCTCAAAATTGACAAAACCATGTGCACTGCAGGTGGGGCAGATGTAACATGTGCAGAGAGAGTTACATTTGGGGAGTTATTTTGTTTCTATGCAGGGTAAATACTGGCTGCATTATTTTTACACTGCAATTTAGATTTCAGTTTTAACGCACCGCACACAAATGTAACTCTCTCTGCACATGTTACATCTGCCCCACCTGCAGTGCACATGGTTTTGCCCATTTTGAGAACAAATTTGTTCTGCGATCAGATCCGAATAAGGGCCATTGTTGCAATATGACCACAGTGTACAATAACAAATATACTAAACTGCGCAATTCTTTTGTTGGTACTTGTTTCCTAGCACGGCCACAATCGCGGTCATCGTGTACCTTAAAGTTAAGGTACACGATGCCCGCGATGGACCCGATTTCCTTTGAAATCAGGTCCATTTTGCCGGCAAAGGCGAAATCGCGGGCATCGCGTCGGTCGCGACCATTAACATTGTCCCCGACTCGACCGACGCGATGCCCGCGATTTTTCCATAGGCTTCAATGTTAAAATCGGGTCGGTCGCGTCGGTCGCATCGCATGCGATTTGGTCGCATGCGATGCGACCGACGCGATTTTTCCGACACGACCACCCCGATGGAAATCGGTGTGGCCGTGCTAGGAAACAAGTACCCTTTTGTTTATCATGTTGTGTTGCAAGATCTTATTGCAGTGGTTCCCAGTCTGTGTGCCGTGGCTTCGGGACACGGGTGTGGTATAAATCCCCGAAGGTCGGGATTCCGACAGTCATTACTCAGACATCGGAATCCCGACTGCACAGTGGGGGGAGCGCAATGAAGCCCCTTGCGGGCACGCTGCGCTCGCCGCACTGCGGGCACGGTGGCGAGCTGCACTTGCCACCTATTTTATTCTCCCTCTATAGGGGTCGTGGACCCCCACGAGGGAGCAGTCGGGATTCCGACGTCGGAGTAATGACTGTCGGAATCCCGACTGTCGGGGAGCCGTCCAGGAGCCACTGACTTATTGCATTCTAAGGAACTGTGCCCTAATACTGATAACTAATGGTTTTTTTATATATATATTTTTCTCTTTAAGGGAATTTACTATTTGCCTGTTTCCAGCTTTGAAGTCCCAAGCATGGCTATACCGTCCTGGTTTTCTAATGGAGATTACCGCATAACTGTTGTTGTCAGCCACGGAGACCAGGAGATTGGATGCGCCCAAATCACATTTTCCCTAGCTGGAACTTATATGCCTTGGGACTAAAGCGAAGTCCATAAAAGAGGAAAATGGGGACCATTTAGTACAGAAATAATGATCCAATATAATAATAATGTCACCAATCCCAGACATAGGGGACATTAATACTGTACATTGTAGGAGGTTTTCCGAGTTTTAAAATATCACTCCCTTTGTGTCATGAGTACCGCCTCACAGGACAGCCAAGACCCGAGTCAATGATGAACAAGATTATAATATTGCATCTATAGTGGTATTGCACATGTGTTATTAGCCATGCAGCACACATGGCTGTGTTTTATGAATTTAACCCTTTGCTGGCAATAATAGTTGTAAATAACTTCAGAATATTGAGATAATGCATAATGTAGATTATTACATGTAGGATTATACTTCAGATAGGATTGGGGCCAGGCAGAATGGTCCTATTTGATACATGCACTGGAGAGGGGGGTCGCTGCCACTTCATCAGTACTTTTTGGTATTATTAAGCCATTGCACTCACAGCAAAAGTACCATATCTCCCGCTTTGTAAGCCGAGGATTCCGCCTGTATTAATTGCTGCTTATCTCCTTGGGAAGCCCGCCGTGTGCCTATACGGGAGACCCATCCATTCATGCTGGTGCTCATCTTTATTCTTTACTTAGAAATAATAATGTTACCTAACAAAAAATAAAGCATTATATGTAAATAAGAATAAAACATTCTGACATAGCTCCTGCCAATCATGTGTCAAAAATCTGAAATACCCGTAGCAGTGTCATTTTGTATTTGATGGAATCGTAAGGGGGTCAATTTGGTTTGTTTGGATGGGGCCGAATTTGGCCCCGTTCCGATGGTTGGTGGACTGCGCATGTGCACGGACTTTTGTGCGCATGTGCAGGTGCACTGTGTGAATGACCGCATCGATTTACAATCTCTCCGGGACGGTGCGGCGTGGGGTGGCGTGTGGCAGTGGGCTCGGGTGTCGCCCATGGGAACGCCCATGAAATGCTGGGCATTCCCATGGGACTGCGGGCGGTACAAAGTGTGCCGGGGGGTGGGAGGCTGATGTCACATGACTTCAGCGGCCCACCCTGTCTTCATCCCACTGCCATCAAATATAAGTCAGTCTCCACAGTCTAAGTATCCACTGACTTATACCATCAAATGACTTTCCCTGCTGCGGGCCCTGCTGCGAGAGGATATGTCTTTGTGACAAATACCCTTGCATGGTTGCGAGAGTATACGGTGGCGGGGCGTGCATTTGTGGGGCGGCATTACAAGGACTTGGTAAGCTGTGAGCTTTGCATGCGAATGGAGGCAAAACATTAATTCGGATGCGTGAGGGGACATTCGCCGCGTGAATGGGGGGGCGGGCATTTGTGCGGGCGGCATTAAGTTGGTTCGCAGTTTGCGAGTCAACCAGAATGATCTCCTTGGTTTCTTTTTGTCTTCAGCTCACATTGTGGCACAGCTCACATTGTGGCACTACCCCGTCTCCTTCCACCTAGTCCTTACAATTATTCAAGTGCATAGTCCTACTTCTGAAAGGTCAGTACACCGATTGGATACAGAACATGGGTGGATTTCAAAATAGGACAGAATTGCAGCACATATAGGTATTCAACTATAAAAAGTAAAAAAAAAACTGCACTTTTCGCTATTTTTAGGTTGAATATACATACAACCTATTCAATTAATTCTCATTTTGAAAAAAAATGAATGGATCTGTAAATAACTTACGATCCACATGGGTTTGGCGAAATTGCGTCTGCTTTCAACTGTTTTTTAGGGCGAGATGTAATAAAGGGAAAATGCGGTAAAACCCCCGTTTTACCGCATTTTCCTATGTACTAAAACCCGTTCGCAGCGATATCGCAGGGCAGGGTATCGCCACCTTTGGGTGGCGATACCCTATAGAAGCCTATGGGCTTCTTTTCGCCGCCCGCCACGTTGCTGCAACCCCGCCACCTCGCCGACCCCCCCTTTCCCCCCTCCCTTGGGCTTACCTTCTTGCAGGTCCTCCTGGACCCCGGAAGGTAAGCCCTTCCTCCCCCTAGCAATGCAGCCGGACGTCCTTCCGGCTGCAGGGGGGAGGAGGAAGCGCCGGGGACAGCTTGCTTAGCTGTCCCCGGCATGAAAGCAGCAGAAGCCGGCTGGGAGGTGACGGAGACCCCCGCAGACCACAGTACAGGTATCGCGGGGGGGGGGGGGGCTCCGTCACCGCATCGCGATGCCAGCCGCATATGTTAGTACATATGCGGCGGCATCGGGGGGGGGGGGGGGGCGTGAAGGGCGGCGATGTATTTTAATACATCCCGCCCTTAGTCTTGTTTCCTGACCCACTTTTGACTTTAAAAAAGTGAACTGCATAATGTTTGACTTTTCTTTTTGTTTTGTTACATATCTACTAATTGTTGTCATTAACATGATTACATTGTATTGACAGTCTCAATATAAATGTAATTTGAAAAAAAAAAAAAAATGAACTGCATCTGCAAACATGACTAAAAACTGTCCGAAAACGGACGTAATAAAATAATAAAGAAAACATTTGTGGCTACTTGAAAAAATGTACTTAATTAAATACCCCCATAGGGCATTAATCATAGGTAGGAGCAATTTGCACCCTGGCTAAATCATATTGCACTGCAGGCGGGAATACAAAGCTGTCCAGCATTCATTCACTTCATTCAAAAGCAGCCTGTACTTTCTTTACATGCAAGTAAATACATCTGCATTGCAACAATGTTTTGTTACATTAGAAAATTGCTCTTGTTTTTATTATCTCCTCATTCTGAATCAGTGATTCTTCAGAAATGTATGTGATACCCCTTTCACACCGCACTTGTTAAACGGTATATTGCCGTTTTTTTCACATTTTAACACGTTTAAGGCTGCAGTGGGAAAGCGCCAGAGTTAATTTACCGGTTAAAGATAACCGGTATTTCAAAACGTTTAAAAAGCAGAGTCCTACATGTTTCAGAGCCGTTTTTTATGCAGTGAGAATGGCTCTGAAATGGTATTTAGTAAAAACAACAGATTACAGACCTGTGATAGGCTGTCCCCTGCATTCTGCCTTGAAACGTGTACAGGGGATTAAACGGGTTGACTGATGTGAATGGTACTTAAACGGTATTTAAAAACGGTAATCTACTGCAATGTGAAGGCTTAGACCCGTTTTAAATACCGTTTAAAAATACCGGTTTTTAAAACATTTTGGCAATGTGAAAGCGGTATGAATTTATAGTTATTCTTAATGCTGGGTGTGTCTTCATTACCAGCCTCAAAGCACTGAGGTCATGGGCTCAATTCCCACCATGGTCCTAACTGTGTGGAGTTTGTATATTCTCCCCGGGCTTGTGTGGAGTTTTCTCTGGGTACTCCGGTTTCCTCCCACAATTCAAAATTATATTGGAAGGTTTATTAGCTCCCAATAAAATTAACCCTAGAATGAATGTGTGTGCACTATAAAAATAACTGGTAATAAATAAATAAAAAGGGAAAAAGTAACACTAGGGAGCACTGTAAATAAATAAGTATCAATATAGTTATTAAAACAGTATCACATTAAAACAATAATCAGCACATTAACAACTCCTATTTCTACAGCCTCAATGAGCACAGTCTGACTTAATTAAAAGTCAATAATACAGAAAGTCTTATTTCACAGTTTGTATTAAACATGCAATGTTAGCATCCTCTAGTAAAGGCAGCGTTATGCTCAACCTCCACAGAAGCTATCTGCAATAAACGGAATATACCTCCAATTAGGGTGTAGACACCCAGCCTGCCAGAGCCATTTGCAGTGGAAGGTTTATTCTACCTGTGATTGTAGGGAACAGCTGCTGGTGATAGGAGCTGTGTGCCCCTCTTTGGCGCTGTAGATTGAAAAAGGGTGCAGTTGGATTTTCGACAGGCAGTGTTGAGCTCTGCAGAAGATGTTATCCAGCAGTACTACCCTTTTTTTTTCAATAGTTTTTGAGATTTTTTACATGTAACATAAGATGCCACCTATTAGGGTAGTTAGGGCAACAGTATAGAGCAGGGCAGGCCAACCTGTGGCTCTCCAGATGTTGTGAAACTACAAATCCCAGCATGCCTTGACACAGTTTTAACACTCCCTTATAGCAAAACTGTGGCAAGGCATGATGGGATTTGTAGTTTGACAACATCTGGAGCGCCACAGGTTGGCCAGGCCTGGTATAGAGCTATAAAACAGGCAGGAGTAAATACAACAATATTATACGGTCGCATGTAAATGAACAGAGTATGCACAACACATGGACACAGAATATCTCCAAAAACTAATTATGATACTGCATTCCCCGAAGGCGCCATTCGGGCATGACCAGACAGAAACAATGTAGAATATATAGGGAAAGGATAATTATAAGCTTAACTAAAGAGTACCCTCCCTTTTAGTAGGAATCTCTTATATTATATTTTGCAGAGCCCATATTTACCTAAAGTAAAAAAAAAAAAATATATATATATATATATATATATATATATATTATATATATATAAAGCCCAACTACCACAAATAAAATAAAATAAATCCCAAAATAAACCTACCTTAGAACCCCCACCCTGTATAACCTACCCCTAATTTAGGCATACCTGGAGCCCCTAAACCAACTAACCCCTACCCCACTAACTACACTATACCATAATCTATACTATCCTGGTTGACCCCTCCCTCCCCGATAAACAAAAGCAGTAAACTATTGGTCCTTAGCTAGACTAATATAATACCAACAGAACCATCAGGATAGAAACATCAACATCGTAGCTAATTAACCCTTCCATCCCACCCAAACTGAAGGATAATAGTAGTATGGACTGAGTGGGGCAATACAAAGGATAATAGGACACCTAACTAACAAGGACTATATATCAATGGCCCAAAACTAGGCTAAATCCAGCTTTCCCACAAGACATGGATATAGCAGCATTGCAGATATACCATTACACTAATTAACAGGATATAATGCACAAGTAGATCTGCGAACATAAAAAGGGACACAAAATAATGAAGGAACATAGCAAAGGCATGCACTGAGGAAATAGGCTTCATCGATAGCTATATGCTGGAAAACATTATTCTGGCCAAAAAGTTTCATGCTTGAGCGGATGGTAACCAGCTGTCGGGCTCCCCCTTGGCAGTTCAGGATGTATAAATGGGCAACCGGCAACCATATATAGCAAAAGTCAGAATCTCAAGGCCTCAGAGAACCGTATAGAAGGAGTCATTGTGGAAACCACGTTTGTGCATGTGGCTACTATATGGTTTGATATACTAGCCTGGCCAGTATTTAAGGTCTTGAAAGGATTGAGGTGTAATAAGTAGCTTGTTTCCAGTCATACGGAGATATTCAGGAATAAGTTCAGGATATTCATACAGCAAAATCAGGAACCGTAGATCCGCCTTTAGAAATAGTGGAGGAATGTCTACGCGGACCAGATTATCATCCCAATATATCATTACGGCATAGGGCCAGATTCTCTAAGCTTCAAAAGTGATAAAATGGGGAGTGATAAACAGCCAGCCAATCAGCTCCTGTCTGCCATGTCACTTACTGTGTCTGAAAAATGTCAGGCAGGAGCTGATTGGCTGTCTGTTTATCACTCTCCATGTTATCACTTTTGAATCTTAGAGAATCTGGCCCATAGTAAGTATCTTCAGATCGGGACAGGTCCATCAGAAAGCACCCATACAGGGTATGATCAGACACAGGAGCTGTAGGAACTGTAATATCATGGCCAGGCACGGCGACAGGGGGGTCAAGCGGGACAGCTGACCCGGGCCCCGCCGATCTGAAGGGCCCCAAAAACAGTAACTCCCACCCCACTCACTCAGTAGTCCTGACTCCTGACGGATGTTGTTCTCTCCCCTCAAATGGCTATTGACTAGCCAACAGCTGAGCTCAGCTACCAGAGTCCCGACACCCTTGCACGGTGGGTGGGCGTGGCTTCATGGGACCCAATGTGGGCGGGGCTAAACTGGACCCGGTCGGGGGCTGAGCTATAGGTGGCTGCTGCTTCCTGCCAAGTCTGCTGCTGCTGCATGACAGAGGAGAGGCTTCTGCAGTCATTTCCAGCCAGGCCCGCCCAGCCAGTCTGCACTCTGCGGATGTAAAGGTAAGGATGATGATGTACAGTATGTGTGTATACATGTAGGGTGGGTTAGGCTGCTGGGGGGTAAGGGTTAGGCCACAGGGTGTGAGGGTTAAACACTAGTGGGGAGGGTCAGAACTAGGGATCAGGACAGAGGCTTAGGAAGTGTGTCAGAATTATAAAGCGCAGGCTGCTGTGTTAGGGTGCACATCGGTGTGATACAGCGCATGCTGAGGGAGCATGTCAGTGTAATAAAGTGCAGGCCGCAGGGTGACGTTGTGTGTCGGTGTCATGGAGCACATGCCGCAGGGTGAGTGAGTGCATCAGTGTGAGAGCTCAGGCCACAGGGTGAAGGTGCGCTGCAGTGTGATAGAGTGCAGGCCACAGGGTAAAAGGTGCGCTTCAGTGTGATAGAGTGCAGGCCGCAGGGTGAGGGAGCACGTCGGTGTGATAAAGCACAGGGCCATCCAGCAGTCCCACACAGGGAAATAGTAGAATGTTAGCTGGAGGGGCAGAAGTAAAGCTGACTAATGCTGATTTCAGACCGCAAAACTGTCTTTGACCAGGTATTTTAAAATGTTTCTAAAAACAGGTTTGCCAGCTAAAACCCCTTTCACGCTGCATATCTTTAAACGGTACTTCAGGGCAGTTTTTGACCCTTCACAACATTGAACCCGTTTAAACCCATTGAAAACAGTGGATGAAAAAAACGGGTCTGAAACGGGTAGGACCCTGCTTTATTAACATTTAGAAATACCAGTTTCATAGAATCAGTAAATTCACTCTGCACCTTTCAGACTGCACAAATTACCGTTTTGAAATGGTAAAAAAACGGCTAAATAACGGGTAAAAAGTGCGGTCTGAAAGGGGCATAATGCTATCTGGTATAAACAGGTCCACTATATGGGATGTGAGTGCAGAGATAGTGGGTGAAATTTAATAGGATGAGAGATTCAGAAAGTGAGAGATTTGGTAAGAAATCTCCAGTTTTACTAAAGCAGCAATCATTTACACTGCAAAACCATTTTGATTTTGCAGTGTAAATGATTGCCGCTTTAGTAAAACTGGAGATTTCTTACCAAATCTCTCACTTTCTGAATCTCTCATCCTATTACATTACACCCATAGAATTTGATGGCAGATAAGAACCACTTGGCCCATCTAGTCTGCCCCTTTTTTAAACCTCAAACCATGTTTGATCCTTATTGCTTTATAAGGATATCAATATGCCTATCCCAAGCCTGTTT
This sequence comes from Crinia signifera, assembly GCF_055691185.1. NCBI lineage: Eukaryota > Metazoa > Chordata > Amphibia > Anura > Myobatrachidae > Crinia > Crinia signifera. The sequence continues at coordinate 52,071,792 of NC_139220.1, read as the reverse complement.
AAATTGTACTACTCTATTTGCCTCTGCCACCTCTGATGTTTCCACTTATCCTCTAACCTTTCTGTGAAGTAATTTTTGCTTTAAATTTCCCCTGAATCTTTCTCCCTCTAGTTTTAGCGCATGTCCTCGTGTTCTTTTGCTCTTGCTTTTCCTGTGAAGAATGTCTCCCTCCTGTAATAGGCATTACAGTGTGTGGCATAATGCAGTGTGTTGCATAATGTGTAAGGGGTATTACTCTAAGATGGAAAAATGGCTGGGGGGGGGGGGGGCAGAAACATACCCTTTCTTGGGGCACCATGTCACCTAGCTACACCTCTGCATAATACAGTTATAGAAGAGAAACTATCCTTTTATATGCAGAGATTCTGAAATATATATATATGCTCTCCACACCCAAAATATTGTTCCTGTCAATAGTGGCACAGATCCGATGCCTACATGTACTAGCGTGACTGTCTGCTGTACTTGTCCTGAGCTGGGGAACTCTGTGCTCAGTACAGCAGCACAACACAGCCTACATATGAAAAAGAAACCACTAGCAGGGTCTTTCAGACATATTTAATGATTACTTTGTGCAACTATAATCTTACATGTAAACCTCAGCCTGTAAGAAAATTATCGCTAAAGATTCCATCAACACAGGGTTGCCTAGTAGTAGTAGTACGTTTATTTATACTTTATGCCTACTTTCTGGCTGCCCTCTCCGGGAGAGTGAAGGCAGTTCAGTGAGGGGTGGGGCCGCTGACTGGACAAGAAAGGGGTGGGGCCACCGGCAGGACATCATGTTTGGTGGAGTGGCCAGCGCAATCGTGGCCACGCCAGTTTCATTCCTTTGAAAACATTGTCAGCCTTAGACGACTAAAACGCGTCAGGATACAGCCACTTTGCCAAATCTATTGGACTTTGAAGCACTCAGCCACATATCCCACTGTAAACTGTGGTCCAACAATTTGTTTGAGGTCCTACTTCCTCCACTGGAACATAGCATTCGGGACACCACCACCTGCTCAACTCTTGGGTTATCTTCTCCACCAGCCTGTGAGCCTGCCCCAAGCAAAGAGGACAGAGATACCATAACACAGTGCCAAGAACCCAGCCAGGTTTATGGATACCCACCAATATAAATTCCAGTTATAAATAAAACCAAGGAGGACGAAACGAACCATAGGACCAATACGGACTCAAGCGGGTGATCACTATAAGTATACTGCTCAGTCCAATATTTTAATCCATTTTGTTTATTTATTTTAACATTTCAATTATTTGGCTAATAATAATTGTATTCAATATTTTAGAATGTATAATAAATATCTCATATTTTTTGTGATACCCAATCGATCCTTTTTAATCTAATTTTTTATCTAATTTTTAAATTGATTGATATTTAGCACTCCACTCCCTTTTCTTCCTGTTTGTCTATATCTTTTTAAGGAACTGACTATTCCTTTGTGTGAGCTGCTTAAACACATACACCCCATTCCTGGCCCCTACTCTTTACCGATTGGTAAATACTCAATTTTTTCTTCTTTAAGAAATCAAACATCACCAAGTATAACAGAAGTCAACTACAACTCTCCAAATATATGAAAAAACTAATTTATTGCATATGTCCAGATGTTTTCATCAGACATGTAATATAATCATTTTTTTTTTTTAAACACTTACCCTGGATTCACTATATTCACGGTCTGTGCAGCACTCCTCTTTAATCTGACTACGACCGTCTTACTGCAGATAAATCTGGATTCTACCACATGAGCACTTTACGTTCAGATATACAGGGAAACCAAAACATAAAACATTATGAAAACATAAATATACCTTTGACTGTGATCATTTGGCTAATATATAACGCACTGAGGGGGGTTATCAAAGACTGGGAACAAGTGAAGTGTAGAGAAATAAACCAAATCAACCAATCAACTCATGTTTAATGACACACCTGTAACACAGCATTTAGGAGCTGATTAGCTGGTATCATCAACCCAAAATTCTATCTACTAAAACAGGGGTGTCCCAACTTTTTGCGACGAGGGCCAGATTTGATGAGGTGAAAATGTGTGTGTGGGGGGGGGGGGGGGGCATTCAGCCTGACATCCTTTGAATCATTAATCACATCAGAATGGTCCCCCACTCTGCCCCCAATAGTATGTCCCCCAGCCTGCCCCTTCACTGTATTTCCCCCAGCCTGCCCCCATTTACTGTATGTCCCCCACTCTGCACCCATTCACTCTGTCCCACAGCCTGCCTCCCTTCTCTTAATGGCCATCAGTGCCTTCATTCACTGTATGTCCCACAGCCTGACCCTCCTCCACTGTATGTCCCCCACTCTGCCCCCTTCCTTCTCTGTATGTTTCCCAGCCCCTTGTGTGATCCAGAGGACAGAGAGGCAAAGCAGGCTCTGCAAGGACAGGAGATGCTTGGGCTCCCGCTGCTGCCCTCCTCCGCTCTGCATGTTACGGGAGCTAGCTTCCCCCTTGCTGCCCACCTCCCCAAACACTGCTGTCACTGTGATTGTGGAGTAGGGGGATATATACGATTGCAGCAGCTGGGGTAGGATGCCAAACACATCTGAGTGTGGCGGCCGGTACTCCTCACTGCAGCAGACAGCAAGGTAAAGGCGCGCTCGCCGGGGCCCCACCTTTAGTGTCCTGTGCTGTGCTTCCCACATCTGATGCTCTGCCCGCTTCCAGATGGAGGCTGCGGGCCGCTTGAAATGACAGCACGGGCCGCAATTGGCCCCTGGGCCTGACTTTGGGCATGCCTGTACTAAAAGGTGCATATACATTGTGCGATTTTGACTTACGATTTACTGCGCATGCACATCAGCCGCTCATTCTTGGTCACAATTACAGTCAAAGTTCCTGACTGCGATGTAGGCGCAGTTTAATCGAAGTAGTTGCAGTTTGAGTGACAGGAAGCCGACGTTTGGGGGTGGAAACCTGCTGTTTCCTGGTAGGGTCTCAGTTGCAGATTAGTGGAAACCTCAGACCTACTCACAATTGCACAGAAGGCAAAAACAAATCGATGGGTATTGCAACATGATTTGCGGATGGGTGGCAGTTAGTGATTCATTTGCAATTATCTCGCAATTTAGCAAGGGGTTTTATCACTTTCTGTCTGGGTGGTGGCTTTCTCCTTGCAGTCCACTTTGAATTCTCAGATGAACAATCATGTCTGAATCCAGTGCCAGATTAAGCCTTCAGGGGGCCCGGGGCACTTTAGACAGGGGGGCCCCCTTGCACTTGTCATTACTGCCCGCAAACTGCATGGGAGAATATTACACTGTCAAAACACAGAGTAAAGGCAGTATAAACTTGGTCAATGGGTAACTGCAGGGGATATATATATACACACACACACCCTTGTGCCCCCATTATAATCCGGCCCTGTCTGAATCAAGCCCAAAGATTATAAGCAACTGAGGCGGTCCTAGGGGGTGGATATCGTTTACATTGTTGATAAATCAGAGAATGCAGCAATGATGCGAAAATATGTTAATGCCTTAGGACAATGGTTCTCAAACCCGGTCCTCAGGACCCCACACACTTCACATTTTCAAGGTCACCAGACAGGTGCACTCATTACTGACTGACACATTTCTAAATATCCACAAGTGGTGCTAAGTATTTGACTTTATTCTGTTAGGAGACCTGCAAAACATGCACTGTGTGGGGTCCTGAGGACCAGGGCTGGTGCTAGGGTGTTCTGCGCCCACCTGCAAAATTTGCGCCCTCCCATACTTTACAAAGAAACAGTGAAAACCAGAGGTACGCTCTGAAAAAGGTTGTGGTCTCATAAGAAATGGACATGGACACAACAGTATCCCCATTACAAATTGCGCCACACGGTAGCACAATCTTATTCCCATTACGCAACATGTAGTGCCCCTGATTCCATATATCATACCTCCCAACTGTCACGATTCCATCGGGACAGTCCCGATTTTCGGGTCCTGTCCCGACGTCCCACCCGCGGCAGGCATTGTCCCGCTGCGGGGGGTGGCAGTTGGGAGACCCCCCAATCTAGTAGAATAGACGCTGTGCGCATGCGCACAGCGTCTATTCTCGTATGAAAATGAGGTCGCGGCTAATTAGCATAAGCCGCGCCCTCATTTGCATACACCCCGCCCCCTTTTCGGACGCTCGCGCGGCTTCGCCGCGCGAGTGTCCCTATTTCATCCGGACACAAGTTGGGAGGTATGATATATGGCTGAGCAATATATCTCCCCCGTGTGTACGGGGCTTAGGAGAGCATTGTGTCCCTCCTGGAGAGGGTCATGTTGGGAGGTAAGGTGTGGGCCTGATTCTGGTTCACTTGCAAAAGCAAATTCTCTCTCTAATGGACAAAACCATGTGCACTGCAGGTGGGGCAGAGAAAATTCTGATGTTAAGAATGTCTCTTGCAGATTCATAGATAACAGAGCCCCCTACTGGAACTTTCTACAACCTACACTGCATTTAATTATATGAGACAAAAAGACTATTGTACCCTTTTGCTGTACTGTGCTTTAAGCAAATTGATTTAATAATATAATTAAAATGCCACCATGTGTGTGGCTACAGGCTGCAAAAGTGCCTCACACCTCAGGAGGCACATCTATAAAAAAAATCACCTCAGATCAAACAGGAAATAGTTCATAACTACGAAAAAAAGATCAAACAAATAAATGTATTAGTTCAAAGACTTACAGAAGCAAGTATAAACTACATTAGCAACATATATTTGAATTTGAGGACAACTACTCTACCTCTTCGCTAGCCAGAAGAGCTGAGGTACAACGCTACATTCAATAGCGCAGCGGGTCTTACAGCATAGCGCACGCCTCTCCTGCACAAGTCTATGGGGAGAGCAGTGCGCACCGATAATCTAAAGAATGCGGAAGTGCTGCAAGAAGCACTAATCCGCCGGAGGTTATAGCATACAGAGAGGGGACAGCGGCGCCGAAAAGGACTCGGGTCCGCGGCGGTGAGTGATATAGCATCCCGCCCCTTAGGCGGGTTTGGGCACTCAGGGATTAAAGTGTTCCGCTGCGTTCACATGATCAGGTGTTCGGGTGCACTCAATCGCATTTTGGCGCTCATGGATTCGGGTGTTCTGGCACATACACATCCCGGCTGTCAGTAAGTTACACCATACCCCATTCCCTGTGGTACCCGCTCTGCCAGGGTGAATGATGGAGAGGTACAAAACCACTGAAGTGGAACTCGGGCGCTTTGAGAAAAGCTGATAGTCAAGGAGGCAGCTGCTTAGAACAGGGGGTAGTCAGCCCTCACACTCTCACAGCAATATTACGAACAATAGAGAAATGGTAGCAGCACTTTAAATGAATGAAAGATATAGGGCGGGATTCTCTAATAACCCCGGGTGCACATCGCCGGCATTTGCATTGTTAATAATCGCATATGCAGTAACATATGCGATTATTAACTCAAAGGCGATGGCCGGCGATGTGCAGTGGGTTCCCCCCTCCCTCCCTGCAACCTTACCTGGCTGTAAGGGCTCCGTTTCCTCCTCCTCGCACTCGGAAGAGGTGTAGGGAGGAGGAGATCACTGGTCCGGAGGCTGCCCGAACACAGGTGAGGAAGGGCATCGCGGATCGGCGCGGGGCGGCGGGGGACGCGAAGGGAAGCCCAAAGACTTCCATTGGGTTATGCCATCTAGAACTGGCGTAACCCCCCACAGTGAAGCCCCGGCAGTGGGGCTTTGCTGCATATGAAAATGAGGTAAAACCCCCGAAAACGGGGTTTTTACGGCATTTTTAGTTTGGTGAATCTCGCCCCAAGGGAGCCATGTACTAAGGTGAAAAAAGCGGTAAAACACCTTTTTATTGCATTTTTCTATGTATGAAAACGCCGCTGGCACGATACCGCATTGTAGGGTATCACCACCTTTGGGTGGCGATACCCTATAGAAGCCTATGGGCTTCTTTTTGCCGCCCGACGCCTCCGCCGCAAACCCGCCAACCCCCCTCCCTCTGGCTTACCTGGTCCAGCTCCTGCTCCTCTGGTAAGCCCTTCCTCCCCCTAGTAAAGCAGCCGGACGTCCTTCCGGCCACAGGGGGGAGGAGGAGGCGCCGGGGACAGCCTGCTTAGCTGTTCCTGGCGTAAGGGGGGAAGCAGGTGGCAGGGAGATGATGGAGACCCCCCGCACACCACAGTACAGGTATCGCTGGGGGCCTCTGTCACCGCACCGCAATGTCAGCCACATATGTTAGTACATATGCGCTGGCATCGTGGCGGGTGGTGATGTATTTTAATACATCTCGCCCCAAGTGAGTGTTAAAAACACATTGGTTTACGGACACAAAAATTTGATTATACGAACACACAATGGAAATAAAATCAATGTAAAGTAAGGAAAATCAATTGTAAATCAATATAAAATACAGGTTCCACATATAAATGAAATCTTCTCCCGTTATAGTCAATTGGCATTCCTTTTCAGCAGACCAGACTGTCATTCCTTTTAGTACATCCCATTGGGACTCTCAGAAATGGAACATGTTCATACAGGTAAGTGCACATGCAATACACCTCCAAATGTGGAACCTGAATTTTTATTGATTTACAATTGATTTTCCTTACTTTACATTGATTTTATTTACAACGTGTGTCTATATAATTGAATTTTTTTTGTGTCCTAAACCAATGTGTTTTTAACATTCACTTGATCTTTCATAATAAATTTAAAGCGCTGCTACCATTTCTCTTCTGAATGATGGAGAGGTCAGCAATGACTGACAGCGCCCAGCCTCCCGTCACCAGGCTCGCACAGATACAGACATTCAGACAAGCAGCACGGTCATCTTCGCTTGTAACATCTTCTGGGGGTACCTGGAGATTCCCCATGAGTCTGGGACACTGTAGCGCTCACATAGGGAGCGAGGAATGCGCCTTTATCAGCTGGCACAGCCGGTGTTGTTGCTGTGCTGTTTAATTTGGTAGACAATAAAGTTTGAGTTAAAAAAAAAAAAAATCCAGCTTATTGCTATAGTTACTGTCTGTCAGCTGACCTCACAGCTCACGTGATCGGTGTCTGCAGCTGTGTAGGATGAGTAGCACAGAGGTGTAGAGAATAACATATGCTGCCGCCGGGAAGCAGGAAGTGTCATAGCACCGATCTGTCACACTCGGGATGTGGGTCTAGTCCGGGACACTGATAATGTGAGTACAGCGGGTGGCAGTGTGATTACAGGGGGTGAGGGTCGGTAGGGTGACAGTGTGACTACAGGGGTTAAGGGTAAGTCGGGTAACCGCATACCTCCCAACATGACCCTCTCCAGGAGGGACACAATGCTCTGCTCCTGCACTTCCCTCTTAATTTATAATTGCCATCACCTATGTTGAAACACCTTTCTTAGTAATTGACCTGTTCAACACAGATGAGGGTAAAGAGGAAAGTCCAGGAGCAGGGCATTGAGTCCCTCCTGGAGGGGGTCGTGTTGGGAGGTATGTAACCGTGTGAGTACAGGGTGCGAGGGGTCAGTAGGATGACCGTGTGAGTACAGGGAGTGTGGGGTCAGTATGGTGGCAGTGTGAGTACAGAGGGTGAGGGTCAGTAGGGTGACAGTGTGATTACAGGGGGTGAGGGTCAGTAGGGTGACAGTGTGAGTACAGGGGCTGAGGGATGGTATGGTGACAGTGTAATTACAGGGGGGCGAGGGTCGGTGAGTACAGGGGGTGATTATTATTGTATGCGAGTCCCTATACAGGGTGCGATTTCAACTAGACACAATGCAATGTAGGACAAAAATACCTGCCTGCACGTACTATCCTTGCCTTGCTATATGTAGTGAGCATCGCATCCCAAGGCAAAATAAACATGGTGCGATTTTGAAATACACACAATGCGATTTGAACGTAAAAGTTGAAATCGTATGTGAGAATCGCATGGTGTGTGGGCACCTTAGGTATGCTGCTACATAACTCTCAGTATAATCATTATGGGAACTCATTTGCATCAAGTTTTATTGCATGCTTGCTATTGCTTAAGAATCCTAAAGGGTATTTCTTTCAGTATGTGTGATTTTATTGTGCTGTTGTTTCTATGGTACTGCAAATTGTCTAGTCTGCACATATGGTAAACCGATAATACTGCTTTCCAGTTTCCCGTTTTTTTATTATAGTACAGACTACACTCACATTGTGCAATCCCCATTAGAATTTGCGCCTAAGATTTAAGACTTATTTGTATAAATAAATGCACTGAATTCAACTATTGAATAAATCACTGTTTTCTATAGAGCCAATTACTGAAGCTTCTAGACAGGAAATCTTTGTATGTTATGTGGCTGGAGAAATGCCCAGTCACCTCATCTCCTCAGTGGTATCACCGCTCTGCAAATATATTTGATTTCTTTGGTGTTGCTGTCTCCATGCTTCAGCTCTGTGCGGGTTCTCTTATTTGTAAAGACAGGATTGTCCTTTGTACCTGATGTTTAGAGTGTTTGTCTGTATATAATATAGAAATTTTATGTCCACCTCTCTGGCTGAACTTACAATATTTGTGAGGCTGCAGCTTACATACTGTAGTAACTAGGATCAGTATACCGAGATCTCGGTGATGTCCCCATAAATAGGTGATATGTTTAACTGCATGGTACTTGTTTCCTAGTAGGGCGCCCACGATTTTGATCGTAGGCATCGCAAGCAAAAAAATCGCGTCGGTCGCGTCGCGTGCTGACAAAAAACCGCATGCGATGCGACCGACGCGATTACCGCGATTTTACATAGGGAACAATGTTAAATGGCCCACAGACCCCAAATACCCACCCTGAAGTGTGAAATGCCCCCCCCCCAATTGTTAACGCCACCCCACGATCAACGTCAACCTGAAGCGTGCCCACGAGGGGCAGCGGTACGCGTCCTCCGACCTTTTCATACCCCTACTATCCACTAGGGCGTGGAGTGAGAATAGAATAGTGTGGCGAGCGCAGCGAGCCCGAAGCGTGGCGAGGGGACGCGGACACCTGTGAAGCCCGCAAGGGGATGTGGATACCTGTGAAGGTATCCGCGTCCCCTCGCTGCGCTCGCCACGCTTCGGGCTCGGTGGCTCGCTGCGCTCGCCACACTATTCTATTCTCACTCCACGCCCTAGTGGATAGTAGGGGTATGAAAAGGTCGGAGGACGCGTACCGCCGCCCCTCGCGGGCTCGCTGCGCTCGACACTCTTCGGGTTGACGTTGATCGTGGGGTGGCGTTAACAATTGGGGGGGGGGCCATTTAACATTGTTCCCTATGTGAAATCGGGTCAATTGGGACATTTAACATTGTTCCCTATGTGAAATCGGGTCAATTGGGACATTTAACATTGTTCCCTATGTAAAATCGCGGTAATCGCGTCGGTCGCATCGCATGTCATTATAATGGCATGTGATGTACACGCGATGCCCGCGATGGGCGCCCTACTAGGAAACAAGTACCAACTGCATTGTACTTTGTTTTCCCTAAAGCCGGGTCCACCCTGGGCAATTATATATCGTTATCGATATTGCATGCATATTATCCAGAGTTTAAGATCAATATTGCTAACGATTCGTGTGGCCGTGGGTTTTTAAACTGCCCCCTCCGTCATCTGTACATGCAGCTAAATCTGCCGATATCACCAGCGACTGCGTGTACGGAGCTGGAGGGGTGTGTGACCTCGCTGACCATATCGGTCAGTGTGTATGCACTATATCGCTCTCCCACACCACCGTCAATATGCGTTAACGTCCTGCAGCTGCTGGTATATTGGCTAGTGTGTACCCAACATAAAAGTGACATAACATAAGTTGGTTGAATTGCTTGAAACCAGGAGTATGGGTTACAGGGTCAACAGTTATTAGGTTGACACATGCATTCGGTTGACATGGTCATTAGGTCGGTACAAGCACTAGGTCGACATGAAAAAGATCAAAACTATTTTCATGGCTTTTTTTTGGGGGGGGGGGCACAAAGCATATAGAGAACATAAGTGTCCACTGTTCATGTCAACCTTTTTCGTGTTGACCTATAGTGGCTGACCTAATGACTGTCAACCTAATGCTTGTAGACCTCGTTATTGGAAGTGGTCGTTGGGTGCCCTGCCAAAAGTTCACATGGCTTTTAAAAGGATTTTTTTTACAAAAAAAGGTGGTATTTCATACCCTACCATCCACTAGGATGTGGAGGGAGAATACTGTGCCGAGAATGGTGAGGCACTGCCCGCAAAACATGGCGAGCTAATACGGTGTCCATGCCAACGTAAGTCGACATAGACAACATTTTTTTCACCATGTCGTCCTAAAGCCCCTGTTGACCTTTTATAGGTATCAACCTATGGCCTGTCAACCTAAGGGTGTGGACCCAATTTATGTTGATCTACATTGGTTTGACCCAATGACCCATACCCCTAGTGACCGCATCCCGAAACCAGTTGCATTTATCATGATGCACTAATGTGTTGCGGCTCAGTGCAGTGTGATGCTTTTGGGTGTAGAGGGTGTTCCAGGGTGGGTTGGATGCTCCCTGAAGTCCCCCCCCCCCCCCCCCAGCTCCATAGCACAAAGAAGACTTCTGCATTTAGCATATCCTGTAAGGGTGCTGTGTTGGTGCTCTTCGGCGTATTAAGTAAGCTCTTCTGGGTGAAAGTTACTAGGTTAAAGGAGGCAATATTTTAGCATTTTATTTATAGACTGGTTACCAGCCCATGAAAGGGATGGAACAAAATGACAGTAATGTCAGCATCTGCAGCTATGTGTGGGCGAATGAAGCAACACTTTACATCTACTGGCCGTCTCTGCGCAAAACACTTGAATTCCACCATAGAGGTGAGGAGCAGTTGTTAGCATTTTGTTCTATACAATATTGCAAAATAATATTTCTGAGCTGTAGAAAGCTATTCATTCTTAATGAACTGCTAACCTTTTAAATATGATTTAATTGCACTGCCATAGTGTTAAAATCACCCCCCTGCAATTCCACACCTTTTATACACCTCGTCAGGAGGTTCACACGACTTGCTGTCCCTGATCCTATCTCTGTATGAATAAACCAATCCACCCTGTGCATTTCTGCACATTAACTCCATAGTTTTACCAGGTTCCCAATTCAATGTTTACTACAATCAGATTCCCATAACTTTCCATACTCCCAAAAGCAATGGGTTAAGCAGCACGCAGCTGGTAAACCTGTCTGATTAGGGCACCGCCAAACCATGCCATTTTTCACTAACTTAAAGGCTGTGAGAGGAAAGGCCTCTCCCACGGCAAATTGGTGCCTGATCGGAGCAACGATTGAATTTCTCTATCAGGTAAAACTATTAGGTAAAACTATTAAGTATCAAACTAATGTCACACGGAGGAGCTGCAGCAGATATCTGTTTATATGTTGTGGTCCATCCATCTCTGACATCAGCTGCAGCCCCCATAGCTTCCTATTGGTGGTGCAGTGCTGTCACATTTACCAGGCTCCAAAAATGGTCTTCCGGCTAATGGCAGTAGTTGCTGTGCATGTGCAGGAGTAACAATATAAGATTTGTACAGTGTATATGTATGTATAGATAGATGATAAATGTCTGATTGTGTGTCCCCGAAACACTGCCATCTGTTGGCAGCCAGTGAAACTACATCTACTAGCTTTGGAAGCATTTGCTTTGAGCGGGTTTACACTGCCATCTGTTGGCAGCGAGTGAAACTACAGGTGACATTTTAATAGGATGAGAGAGAGTTAGAAAAGAACACCAGCAACACCAATGACCCTTGGAACATCTTGATTAAAATAAATGTGCATTAGAGGGTTGATCCGTTACATGGATTTTGATGATAGACAGTTGTGTGTGTGTGTGTGTGTGTGTGTGTGTGTGTGTGTGTGTGCTGACACGCTCAGCAGCTGGGCATAGTTGTAAAAATTTCAGCTACAGTCACACATAGGCTATAGATGTATCATGGGTGTGCAGGCATAATTGCAGGTCATTCCATGCTCAGCATATTTCAGAGGGATTTCTTGCACCAAGACTGAGACAGGCGAAAATACTCAATCTGGTGGACTCGCAGACTTGTGAGTCAACCAGAATAAGGTCCCAAAGGTAATATGTGGCCTTTTTTAAGGTGAGAGTTTTACTTTATGTAGCCACTAAAGTGTATCAGGCTGCCAATCACAGCATTGGTTCCCAGAGCCAATAAGTTATAGACACAAACTGCAGGGCTGTAATGTGTATTTCTTGTTCTCCTAGGAAGTATGGATACCACCAGGCTGAAAAATGAATCGTACAATGACTACAGCTCCACAGAGGGTAGTCCCAGTGAGGAGAGCTCCCCAGGAATCACCAGCACAAACTCCAGATATGGACAATATGAAAGGCTTGGAGAACACGGCAGCAGCAGTACAACGTGAGTGCACTGTATGAGGAAAGTTATTAGTTTGTTAGTACAGTATTGTGCTATTGTAGATGGCTACCCAGATTATGTTATAATTGGGATGCAGAGCTGGGAGAGCGCCTCTCCTTCCCTAATATGCAGACTATAGGTGTAGGCCAGCAGGGCACACTACAGCCTTGATTGGATGCGATACATCTAAAGCACATGCAATGTTTTGCTGAGGGGTACGATTGCGATTTTCTTATGTGCTGCACATAATATCTCCAGATCTGGTACTTGTTTCCTAGCACGACGCCACCGATTTTAATTGTATGAAATCGGGTCGCAAAAATCTGGTCCAACGAATGCAACCAAATCGCATGTGATGCGATCGACCCGATTTTTTTTTTTTTACATTGGAACCAATGTTAAATGGTCCCTGAGACCCGATTTTACATTGGCGCCAATGTTATATGCCCCCCCAGACCCCATTTTTCATTGTATGCCCCCCATTGTTAACGCCACGATCAACGTCAATCCACGTCGGCGTGGAGTTGATTTTATATAGTGTGGCGAGCCACTGAGCCCGAAGCGTGGTGAGCGCACGCGCATTACTTCAGACGTATGCCCTGCTAGGAAACAAGTACCCCAGATCTGATGTGCACGTGACTGCAAATTAAGGGGGTGGTTCTGGTTGGTTTGCAAAAGCAAACGCCTTCTTTAATGCACAAAACCATGTGCACTGCAGTTGGGGCAGATGTAATATAGCAGTGAGAGTTATATTCGGGTGGGCTGTGTTCAAATTGAATTCTAAATTGCAGTGTAAGAACAAAGCAGCCAGTATTTACTTTGCAGAGAAACAAAATAACTCACCCAAATGTAAGTCTCTCTGCAAATGTTACATTAGACCCACCTGCAGTGCACGTGGTTCTGCCCATTAAAGATGCTTTTGCAAACCAACCAAGATCACCCCCTGAATCTGATTGGCCAGTTTTCATCCGAATATGTCGAAATCAGACGATAACTGATCAAATGGGACTAGTGTATGGGCACTTAAAGTTATCCACCCAAAAATATCCTGCCTGTGGACTGGCAACCCCTTTTCAAAGAATTGGAAGATCCTTTTTCCTCCGTTGCTTCTACCTCCTACGACCATATTGCTTGCCCCACAGAAGTAATTAATTTGTCTTACTGTTGGACATGTAGTACAGTACTGCTGCTGGAGGTAGAGACACATGAATAACCTCCAGCTGCAGTACTGCATGTTCAATGGCAGTTATTCATTATTCATTTGTCTCTGCCTCCAGCGGCAGTACTACATTCCCATTGGCAGTTATTCAGTCATTCCTACCTCCTGTGGCATTATTGCATGCCCAATAGTCAGTAGTTTCTGACCCGATAACATGATATCTGTTGGCAGTATCCTGGGATGGTGTGCAGAAATTGGCAAAAAGGCCTCGCCATGGGTCCCAAATTTTTGTTGTTTTAGTGGCTTTAAGTGGCTGAACTCTGTCTATTTGTATGGGACATGCGCAAAAAAAAAAATCTGGGGTGTGGTGCAAGCCCTCCATAAAAACAACTAAATGTACCCGCTCCCATTCCCGACTACAGGACTTTCTTCGGGCTGCACCCACTCTGTGGAATGCCCTCCCAAGCACAATAAGACTCTCCTCCAGTCTCCAAACCTATAAGCGTTCCCTGAAGACTCATCTCTTCAGGCAAGCTTATCAAATTCCAGAACCAGTCATAGAACCTTGCGTTCTGGTGGAATCGATGCAATAAAGAATACAGTATCTATCCTTATGTATCAATGCCTATTTCCCTATAGATTGTAAGCTTGCGAGCAGGGCCCTCCTACATTTTGACTGTCTGTAAATACCCTGTTTTGTTGTATCACTGTCTGCTATTGTAAAGCGCAACGGAATATGCTGCGCTATATAAGAAACTGTTAATAAATAAATAAATAATAGAGCCTGTTTACCTGCAAACTGATCGAATGGCTGTATTGCCTGAGCTGCCAGGCTGATAGGTGACCCTACCAAGAGAGAAGATGCAACCTGGTATCGGAATGTGCTGCGCTCAGCATCTTGGGTGATGGGATGTGGTATAGTGCTCTAATAATCTGTATTGTTAATCACAATGCAAACAAATGTATCCTATCTATCAGTAAAGAATGAGCAATGTCGGCAGATATGGTGGAAAATACTTGACTTTATTAATGATTAAAAACAGTAGTGAACATATATATTTACAGAATGACAATAATATCTTAGAGGTGTAAAAATTCTAGATGACGAACAGATAATAGCACCTGCTGTTGATAACTGTTCTTCTTCTCCTCATCCTAACAATTCCTCTTTAGAATAACAAGTTTCTGCAAAAATAATTTAGCTCCCTTAGAGCTGTAGCAGTCTGAAGTCACAATCACATTGGGGCAGATGTATTAAGCCTTAACAAGAGATAAATGCCAGGTTGATAAAGAGAGATAAACATCCAGCCAATCACCTGCTAACTGCCATGTTACAGACTGTTTGAAAAAAGTCAGTAAGGAGCTGATTGGCTGGACGTTTATCTCTCTTTATCACACTTGAGTTTATCTCTTGTTAAGGCTTGATACATCTGCCCCATTATCCTGATTAATGTGAAATGTATAGACTAGGGGTAGCTAACTCCAGTTCTCGAGAGCTACCAACAGTTAACGTTTTCCATGTTTCCTCACAGAATTGCAAGTGAAGTAATTAGCTCCACCTGTGGATCTTTTAAAATGTGTTAGTCAGCAATGAGTGTACCCAGTGTGAGGTGAGCAGGAAAATGTGAACTGTTGGTAGCTCTTGAGGACTGGAGTTGGCTACCCATGGTATAAAACATTTTTGACAGAAAGTAAGGTAGCCCAGTGCTTCGGTAAGTCCTAGATTTCCTTTATGTCTGTGCCTGTATCCTAATAGAAACCCTTGGATTTAGTGCCCACTTTGGGGAAAATGTAAGGTTGTGAGTTTGCAGTTTTAAAGGTGCCCACAGACGCATCAATTATCGAATGCGTTTTGTACTTTTTAAGTCCAAAACGCATCTTATGTAGAATTATCGGGTGGTGTTTATGGGCTTGTGCGATGCGCGTTCCCGGGAGCCTGATAGTGTATGTCTAAAAAAGTACGTGCTGCACGTACTTTTTAGACTACATCTGAAAATTAACATTACAAACATGGGTTCATCACATCGCATCGCATGCATCCAAGTGCACATCGCATCGCAAGCTGGAAGAAAAATTGTATAGAACCATTGTACAGTCAAAAACGCATAGCACAGTAAAATTGATGCGTCTGTGGGCACCTTAAGACATTGCAGAAATTCTTAGCCTTTTTGTTAGTGTAGGACTTGAAGTGAAATGGGGTCCCTTGGCGATGGGCTGCAAGCTTAAAAGCATTGATCAATTCATGAACTAAAACCCCATTTTTTATTTGATTATTTGTATATTAAGGTGTTAGTTTATTATGGTGAGTGTTGAGCCCCTGTATTTATTAGAGCACGTGGTCATAGGCCACTGCACCCCATCCTGGGAATGCGGTGGTACTCTGTAGCAGTGGGGTGTTCCACTTAAAATAACACATGTAGTGTACCATATGCAAACTCCAGATGCAGACCAACTCAGATCAGCAAAGAGGGAACACTCCAGACTTCAACAAGAATGTCCAACAGAAAAAATTGTTTAATACATGACCGGATTAGTGAAATAATTCAGTTGACATTTTGGAATTTTCAAGAGGATGTACGTGAGATCAATTGATAAAAAAACTTGCCTTTATTCAAATGGCAGTTGACTATCTATGTGAAGTGTCCCAGGATGTTTTAGATTATTCAGCCAAGTCCATGACCGCTGGTATTGTGGCCAGGAGATATTCCTCTGGATTGTCAAGGTCATTTTTTCGGCAATCCAATAGGAGAGGATCCCAGCGCCAGTGACGATGTGTCTCCCCAGTCAGCTATCCCAGTCCCAGGGAGGCGTCTGAAATTTGCAGGGGTTTGGTCCCGCAATATTCAAGACAAGTGGGTATTGGAGATAGTGTCTCGGAGATATCGACTGGAGTTTGTCAAGACCAGTAAAAAACAAGTTTTTGATTTAAAGTGTCCCTCTTTTGGTGGACGAAAAATTGGCCCTAGATTAGAGTATAAGCGATCTTATCAAGTCAGGGGATGTGGAGAAAGTGCTGGAATTGGAAGAAGGCACAGGATTATATTCACAAATTTTTGTTGTAAACAAGGCGTCTGGAGGGTTTTGAACAATATTGGATTTCAGAGCTCTCAACAAAAGAATATGGAAGAAAAATTCCACATGGAAACCATTAAATCTATTTTTCTGGGCATAAGAAGGCAGGCTTTTTTGGTGTCAATCAATTCACAGGACGCTTATTTTCACATTCCAATAAGAAATGTCGATTGGAAGTTTCTCAGGTTCTTCTTACCAAGGTGCTAGTAACTCTCATGGCGTTCCTGAAAAAGAAAGGAATAGTAATCTGGGCCAACTTGGACAACCTACTTATAGCAGGGAGTTCAGAAGAAGAAGCTTCATCGAGTATATATTATAGAATAAAGGTAAATATGACCCTCAGGATACAAGCATCTCTCTTTGAAGTTCCTCTGTGACGGTTTTTCAAAAGGACTGGCTGTCGCGACTCTGAAAGTACATATATCAGCGTTTAGTGTATTCTTTGATAGAAAATTTGCGGATAATGATCTCCTAAATAGATTCTGTCAAGCCATAAAAAGAATCAGGCCTAGAATAAGATCTTTTACTCCCCAGTGGGATCTCAACTTGGTACTGAGTGTGCTGACGTTACCACCTTTTTGAGCCTTTAGACAGAATTAAATTGAAGTACCTGACCTGGACGGTGGCATTCTTGATTGCGATCACTTCGGCATGAAGAGAATAATTCAGGCATTATGGGCACAGGAACCGTACTTAATGATTTTTCCGCACAGAATTGTTCTTAGGACTAAATCCACAGTTCTTACCTAAAGTGATGACTGCCATTTCTTAATTGCATTCCGAACAAAGGATATGGGCCTCTAATAACGCTTTGCTATCTTCTTATAGCCTTCTCCTGCTTTGTGAGCGTCAACTCTTCTCAGTTTCAGTGTTCTACACCATTACTTAGAGCACAGGTCTTCAACCTGTGGCCCTCCAGATGTTGTGGAACTACATGTCCCAGCATGCCCTGACAGTTTTGGCATGCTGTTATAGGAAAAAATGTGGCAGTGCATGTTGGAACATGTAGTTTCACAACATCTGGAGGGCCATATGTTGAAGCCCCATGGCTTTAGAGCAGGCATGTCCAACGTTGGCCCTCCAGATGTTGTGAAACTACACATCCCAGCATGCCTTGCCACAGTTTTGATATTAGAGAATGCTAAAACTATCGCAAAGCATGCTGGGATGTGTAGTTTCAAAACATCTGGAGGGCCAACGTTGGACATGCCTGGCTTAGAGGAACCCATGGTGCTGATTGTTGGTGCAAGATCAGATTAGTTTGGACTTTTAAAACCTCTGAGATTGACCTCACCTGGTCTTTCCAGATGATGAGTGAAACAATCCATGACACTGCCAAGTCTTAGCTGTCCAAAGGGAGTGGTGCAGGGTGCCCAAACTTTTGCAGACGCTGTTTTTTGTTTTCTGTTATTTTGAAAGTGTAAATGATGGAAATAAAATCAAACTTTTTTTGACATGTTAGAAGAATGTCTATTCTGTAATTCGATGCCTCTTGGAGGTTTATCCATCTTTGCTTGGCCTCTTTTTGCACATTAAAATGAATTTTTGCCTGGGGTGCCCAAACTTTCAATCACCGCTGTAAGTTTAAGTGAAGTGCTTCCAGCAGTAACGGCATATAGGGTGAAGAAGCCATGGATAAGTATTTAAAGTGTTGCACTGCTCCAGCATCCAAACCTTCCCTTTTTGCACACCAGGTCCCTTGAGACTCTTGCTTGGTGTCTATTTTGCTGAAAATGTATCTTGGTCACAATGACTATATGCCAGCAGACTATGGGGGTTATTCTAGTTGATTTGCAAGGCTGCGAGTCCACAGAACCCCGCCTTGCGAATGCCCGGCTGCCCGCCCCCCCCCCCCCCCCTCACATCACGGGTTCGCCTGTCCAGGCTGCGGCTGGATGTTTAGCATAAATATCCTTTCGCATGCTGCGGATTCGATGGTTGCCGACGATTGAAAGATGTGGAAGGTGCACACGTATAAAAGTGACTTTTTTAAAGTCACTTCCATATGCGTGCACGCTGGAACGGATATGGGCGGTCAGCTGACATCTGGTGATGACACCCGCGTGACGACCTCAATATCATGATGGTAATGGAGCTGCCCGGCTGCCCTGCCCTTCTCCGCACGCCGTGTAAGGTGCGCGCACCCGGCGAACCGAACTTTCACTGTGGGTGCACTCACCCTGCGTCTGCACATGCGCAGAAACACATCATCAGTCCTCTGTGCAAATGCATGGAGGACTGAACAGATATGAATAAGGGCCTATATTGATTCATTTGATATGAGTCTCTGAATCTGTATACGAAGTGCCACGATGTCACAGTGTCACGGCGTCCTGCGCCCGCCCTCAGGACGCCGTGACACTGCGACTTCACCCTACTTAAGGTAAACACTTTTCTGCTTTTATTTGTATCACTACACCTTGACAAAGGGGCGTATAATCCCCGAAACGTTGGCTTAATGCTGTGATTTTTTTGAATACACCGTTTTGAAAACCTCCCGATTGAGTGCCGCTGTCTGTTATTCCAAAGACCCTGCTACAATTGTTTCCAGAAGGCACCCGGGTAATTGCATATGTGGGTGAGTGCCGGACCGATCTACCAGACTATATATATTCTCTATCACTGACTTCTTTGGTTATATATGTAAAAACGACTAAGTCTATGTACTTTTATGCAGTAACCAGATGATGGTATCAACCCAAACTGAATGATCCAATGCACAAATGCATCTTTTGTCATCTAGCCTCCACATGTAATGAGCTGTGGGACACAAGACACATGATAGTCACCAGCGCGCATGTGACTCAGCCAGCATGAAGTGTCTGTTGCCCCCCCCCCCAATAAAAACAAACAAGCAAACAAACAAAATAGGAAAATATTGTAACACTAGGTGATTCATCGCGCCCTACGGGCGCTCTTCACACCGTCGTAAGGGGCTGCGCCCCCTTGATTTGTAAACGTTTGTATATGAGAAATATGGTTAGAATTGTATGAAAGATGCCCTGTATTGCAACTTAGGTGTCCGCGAATCGCGGGAGGGGGGGTCGCGGAGGGTGCCGCGAATTGCAGGAGGGGGGGTCGCGGGGGGTGCCGCGAATTGCAGGAGGGGGGGTTGTGGGGGGGTGGATGCTGCGAATCTCGGGAGGGGAGGGATTGCAGAGAATGGCGGGAGGGGGGTCGCGGGGTGGGTTGCCGCAAATCGCGGGAGGGGGGTTACGGGGGCGGGGGTTGCGGCGAATCATGGTAGGGGGGGTCACGGGGGGTGTGCCGTGAATCACGGGAGGGGGGGTCACAGGGTGGGGTGCCAAGAATCGCGGGGGGTTTTTGTGTGCCGTGAATCGCGGGAGTGGGGGTTGCCGGGGGGGGGGGGGGGTGTGACGCGAATCGCCACAAGAAAAAATCAACACAGAAAGGTCAACACATGTAAATGTTGACATAAGTGTGGCACTTCATTGGTGTCCATGTCGACACATGAGAATGAATATGAAAACATTCAAAAAATGAAAAAAAAAAACTTCAAAAACTCATGTCAACCTTTTTCATTGTCGACCATAGCCATGTCAGTGTTTTCCATGTGCAATTTAATTCTGGAGCTGCCGCGAATCGTGGGGGGTGCCGCGAATTGCGGGAGTCGCAGGGGTGGGTGCCGCGAATCGCGGGAGGGGGGGTTACGGGGCGGGGGTTGCGGCGTATCATGGGAGGGGGGGTCGCGGGGGTGTGCCATGAATCACGGGAGGGCGGGGTTCACAGGGGTTCCGGTGGGGGGTTGCCGCGAATTGCGGGAGGTGGGGGGTCACGGGGGGTGCCGCGAATCGCGGGAGGGGGGGTTGCGGGGGTGTGTGACGCGAATCGCCACATGAAAAAATCAACACAGAAAGGTCCAACACATGTAAATGTTGACATAAGTGTGCCACTTCATTGGTGTCCATGTTGACACATGACAATGAATATGAAAACATTCAAAAAATGAAATAAATCTTCAAAAACTCATGTCAACCTTTTTTCATTGTCGACCATAGCCGTGCCAGTGTTTTGCATGTGCCATTTAATCCTGGGGCTGCCGCGAATAGCGGGGGGTGCCGCGATTTGCGGGAGGGGGGGTTGCGGGGGGTGGGTGCCGCGAATCGCGGGAGAGCGGGGTTCCGGTGGGGGGTTGCCGCGAATTGCGGGAGGTGGGGGGGGTCGTCGCGGGGGGTGCCGCGAATCGCCGGAGGGGGGGTTGCGGGGGGTGTGACGCGAATCGCCACAAGAAAAAAATCAACACAGAAAGGTCAACACATGTAAATGTTGACATAAGTGTGCCACTTCATTGGTGTCCATGTCGACACATGACAATGAATATGAAAAAATTAAAAATAAATCTTCAAAGACTCATGTCAACCTTTTTCATTGTCGACCATAGCCATGTCAGTGTTTTGCATGTGCCATTTAATCCTGGGGCTGCTGCGAATTGCGGGGGGGTGCCGCGAATCGCGGGAGGGGGGTCGCAGGGGGGGTGCCGCCAATCGTGCAAGGGGGGGTCGCGGGGGGTTCTTTTTGACGCGAATCGCGGAAGGGAGGTCGCGGGGGGGTGTTTTTTCCGCCAATCGGGGGGGGGAGGGTGTCACGGGGGAGGGTTTGCCGCGATTCGCGGGAGGGGGGGGTCGCGGGGTGGTGGTTATGCTGCGAATTGCGGGAGGGGTCGTGGGGGGGTTCTTTTTGCAGCGAATCGCGGGAGGGGGGGTCGCGGGGGTGTTTTTGCTGCGAATCGCGGTAGGGGGGGTCGCGGGGGAGCGGGTGTTTTTGCCGCAAATCGCGGGAGGGGGGCGCTCACCTGGTGGCTGTGGAGTAGCAGTGCTGGGCAACATGGGAAGGCAGTGGGTGTCTGGCACTGTCTGTGGGCTCACTGGGCTGGTTCTCTGTCACATACCTCCCAACATGACCCTCTCCAGGAGGGACACAATGCTCTGTTTCTAGACTTCCCCTTAATGTATGATTGCCATCACCTGTTTTAAACAGGTTAATTTCTCAGAAAGGTGTTCAGCACAGATGAAGGCAATCACACATTAAGAGGAAAGTCCAGGAACAGAGCGTTATAGACACAGACACCCACTTTGAGTGACAGATGTAGCCAAATATATAGGAGATAGCATGCCACATACCACTTTAATCAGCATAGTCTGCTGCTTGTGCGTCTTATTCACATAGTGATGTTAAAAAAAATAATGCATTTTTCAGGGCAAAATGTACTCCCGTTTGTCGTTCATAAACGTACTCACAATTAAGCACAACTAGGAGGGCTGTTTTAATGTGACTGCAACAAGATGAGGGACAACACCTATGTATGTAGAATACATAGTTATAGGTTTTAAATTGTTTTATGGTAACTACAGTGTGATGCTAAAAGATTCTCTACAATGTCCTGATCAGGAAGCGCTTCGGACTTTTCATATTGAAACCCTTTAGAGTTGTCTGGCGAATGTTCATAAAGCTGGGAGGTCCATCCAAGCTTACATGGATTTTCAGTAGCAGTATTTTCTTGAAGGTCTATTCTCCCTTCCACTTCTAAGGCGCTAACCATTATATTTTCACATTACAGATGGTTCCAGACATTAATCCATTTATTGAAAGGGAACATTGGAACTGGCCTCCTCGGGCTGCCTCTGGCCGTGAAGAATGCAGGAATTGTGGTATGGATCATACATTTGAGGTTATAGGGGCCCATACATCAACAAGGCAGATTCTCCATCTATAAAAACTGGTTACAATTCCTAAACTCAAGGTTCCAACCTGTTGGAATTTAACAATTTTTTTTTTCTCTTTTCTATTTGTAACAATCATTAGCACAATGATTGATGTATGGGCCCCGTAAGTTAAGTGAAAAATAGTTGTAACATTGGGGCAGATGTATTAAGCCTTAACAAGAGATAAATCCAAGTGTGATAAAGAGAGCTAAACGTCCAGCCAATCACCTGCTAACTGCCATGTTACAGGCTATATTTGAAAAAAAGTCAGTAAGGAGCTGATTGGCTGGACGTTTATCTCTCCTTATCACCCTTGCATTTATCTCTAGTTAAGGCTTAATACATCTGCCCCAGTATTTGAAACCATTTGGTTGTGTGTTCATATACTGGCCTATTTCTTTGTTCTGTGTCCTTCTACTGTTTTCAACCAAACTTATGAAATCCAGCTTGGAGATTACATTCTTACTCTCCCAAAGTCTGTGAAAAGTACAGTGGTTTTAAAGTAATTTTTCTGTGTTTGAACACCTGTACACTTTCCTTGTCGTCCTGCTGCTATGGATGTCTTGGTTAGTGAAGTGCAATGTTACTACCATGACAACCAGCCACATAACGGTCTGTAGTGAGCAGAGAGGCTTTGGGATGCTAGTCTTGTAATCTCTCCACTACGATTTCTCTCATAAACAACCTGCAGGGAGGTATCTAACTCAGAAATTAGGTGATGCTACCCTCAGGAACAAGCTTGAGTTGTAGAAGGGCATCAAATATGTGACTTTTAATGAAATTGGTACAAGACTTGTGGAGAAAAGTTTGTGGCATTGCAACTATAATTGATGTAATAGACAACAAAAATCAGGATAGGGTAAGTATGTTAACCCGCTGCGTCCCTACGTTCCTAACACTCCCTACCTGCAGCCTAACACTGCCTTCTTAGTGCTTGACCCTAATCTTACCTTCTTAGTGCCCAACCTCAACCCTTCCTGTGTCCTAACCATAACCATACAATCCCACTATTCATAGCCCTCCCTGACATACTTAGAGGTGCTGACAGTCTGGATTCCTGTACCGGTTTTTTTACCGGTATACTGACAGTCAGAATGCCAATTTAGGGGGTATTCAATTCGGGGTCAGGACTGTTAATCTGTCCCGACGGCCATGACCCTGGCCCATTTTGATTTTGCTCAACAGCATATCGCCAGGCGGTATTCAATGTCCCGCCTACCGATCGGCAAAAATGGGGTGTGTCTGCACGAATGGCCATGGATTGTTGAGATTCAGCCGTGATCGCGACAATTCACGGCATTAATAGACAAAACGTGCCCGACCGCTTTCAAAGTCAGGCCCACTCTGTTGATCTGCCTCTTCAATGCTGTCGGCCAAGACAACATTGAATAGGTGCCCGTCTCTATTTCCCCCATTGGGAATAGTGGTGGGATGGATTACCCACCTTAATCTCCAAATGGGCATACAAGTTTAGTCCATTGACAGATACTGTGAACCAATGACAACAATTCTCTTAAGAAGCCACTGACACTATTTTATTTAAAGTGTGCTTGGGATAGGGCCATGATGATTTAGTGTGCAACCTCTGCGCCGTTGCCCCCGTTCAGTCCAGGTCCCATGTTGTTGCGGACTATGATACACACACATTATTCTTCATAAAAAGGATAATAAAAACATAGTTATGCCTTCAGCAAACTATGAACAGGAAATGTTCATATTTAATTTGATCTTTTCCTGGGTTAATGCATCTCCTCTGCGAATGTTTTGTGTTTCCGCAATGTGACTGATATTACATAGTACAATGTACAAAATACCTTCTTTCATTTATTGAGAGGCTTCTTATTAGGGTGACTACAGAAGCAGAAAGCTTTTTAAGTTTGTATGTGCTCCGTGCTGCTTTGATGAAAATTGCCCCATCATCTTTTCCTTTCTGGAAATAATGCACCCAGGCAAGTGTTTTGTGTTTGATGCTTGTTCTGCAACTGGGTAATAAAGACCCCAAACAAAATTGATATAGAGCTAATTAGATACTGGTGGGTATTATGTACAATTTCTTGCTTTGGGAATATTTATTGTTTTACAAAGGGAATGTACAATAAAACGTACCAGCCAATGATCTTTTAGCAGTAGAACCTGAGATTGAATTTAGGGCCTCTCACACACTCAGGACAAAGACATGGAGTCTGATCGTCTGTCGCTATGATTAGATTTATTACATTAGTAAAAGGGAAAACCCATACAGATAACACAATAGATGGTATATACAGTATCGGGGTATTTAGTGTTGAGTCATAGCTGTCCGGCTGGCCCGACAGCCATGACCCTGTCCCGTTCTCGGTCTGCTCGACCGAGATTTTGCAGGGGGGATTCAATGTCCAGTGGCGGGACGAGAAGGGGGCGTGGCCGTGAGCTGCAGCTGGGAGCTCGTCAATTCCTGGTCGTTTTCGAATGAGCCCGACTGCTTGTGAAGTTGGGCTAGCTCTGCCAAGATCCCTGTTCAATGCTGTCGGGGAAGACGGCATTGAACAGGGCCCAGCAGCCATCTCGGGAGATGGCTGCGGAAGATTGGATTTTTGCATAAATAAATTAATGCACAGACATAGGGGGATATTCATTTTGTGAAGCAAAATAAAAATCTATTCAGTACCCCCTTTTACTATGGAAACCTTTTAGGGTATATAATGGGCCTGATTCAGAGTGGATTGTTAAAATGCAAAGTTGCAGATGATAGTGAGTACAAATCATGTAAATCAGTGAATTGCGAATGGGATCACTGACCACTATCCATATGCAAGTCTTTGCAAACCGGATTATCTCTGACACCCCCACTAATCTGTGACGAGACAGGCTGATCGGGGCTGGCTCTGACATCTCAGACCCACTCGTCAACTTGTGACCACTTTGCATTTGCGATCCATACGCATTTTTCCGCTAATCGGTATCACGCATGTGTGATGCATGTATGCGGTACCCATGCACCGATGTTTGATTGCTCCATTTGTGAATTCACTATTTAGTGATGAAATATAAATAGGGCCCAATGCCATAAATACATGTAATTGTTCATGGTCTTTTATTTTATGTCCGGACACTCCACAGTTCTCTGCAGTTGGAATCAAATCCTATTGTAGAGTTAAAAAAAATTAGTACCGTAGAGGGAGGGAGGTGGGGACAAGACATGGCGGGGAAGAATGAGGGACAGGAGGGAGCACAACATAGAGCCATGGGAAGGTCTGGGTACCACAGCATCCGAAGCGGTAGCTCGTCTGTCCAGGTATAGAGTCTTAGATAGTTCCTGCTTAAGTGATTCAAGTTGGGGGGGGGAGGGGGGGGGGGTCTTTAGTGTTCTATGACAAGCTGACTACCCCCAATAGAATAGGGCAGCGGTTCTCGTACCCAGTCTTCAGTCCCCAAAACAGCCAATGTTTTCCCTCTCGCCTAGCAGGGGGACAGGTATATTTATTACAGACACGTTTTAAAGACCTACAGGTGGAGCTGATTATTTCACCTGTGATTCAGCTAGAACTGTTTAAGCGGTCCTGAGGGCCCGGTTTGGGAACCTATAGAATAGGGTATAAAGACTTCACCAAGTTGTCCAAAGACCAGACTTACAGAATTGGCAAGTAGAGAGGCGCCGGTTGGTCTGTGTAGTCACGTAATGTGAGACTGTTATTAATAAAATAATAACTCTTACCACAGCATTTTGCAATGTGTCTGCAGCTGTATAGGCTTGGAATGCAGCCTGCTTGGATGTTTCTGCATTTTGGGTAAACTCCAGAACCCTCTTTCACGATATGTTTTCATTGAACTTATATCAGATTACCCATTTAGGAGTCAATTTATCAAAATATATTTGTGGCTTTATCTCAGAAAAACCCTAGTATTCGGGGATCAGCCGCAAATATTAAGCATTCTGGCATTTTGTGCATGTACAGAACCCCCGGCAGCTGGCAGAGCATACATGCTGCTGATAACATCCCATGATGCAGTGCGATCCTGGGTTGTAATATTTTGCCCAGATGGCATTGAATATACGATCCATCATAAATGGGCCCCTTATTGTGTGTATCTAGTAGTGTTGCAGAGTGTGATGCCTTCATAATACTTGTATAGCAGGAAGACCTTCGGTATTGGTTATTGTAAAGAAATGTGGTAATTGTCTCTTGCAGTTGGGTCCTCTGAGTCTGGTTGTCATGGGTATTATTGCTGTGCATTGCATGGACCTCCTGGTGAAGTGTGCCAATCACATCTGTCAGAGGTAAGCATTGCGTTGCTGCTTTCTGTAATATATTTTCCAATGTAGGTGTTTTGTTCTGAGCCATAAATATACTTTTTGTATATTTTAAAGGACTTCAAAGCTTACTTTCCTTCAGGCATTTGTATTTCGAGTAACACTCAACTTAAAATATGTATGAATGTTAAATCTATTGTTCTAAGACTTTACCCATTTCATATGTTGGTGCTAGTAAGATCACCTTTCATTTAGTTACCATAGGTTTTGTTCTTTTATTTATAATGGCTCTATCGCTTCTCAGAGTTCCCCTGTACAATCACTGGCTTCTCATTGGATGAGCTGTCTGTTAAGTGCCCACCGGGCAAGCAGTATCCAGTCCTATCTGCAATCAGCAGAAGGTGCATCCACAGGAAGCCACGCCCCTTCTTTGCCATCAGCCATATATTTAACCTAGGTGCTGTTACAGTCCCTACTAATAGATTATTATTATTTACACATGCACACAATTGCTATCCCCCTCCATTGAAAAGGTAGGCACAGCCACTGGAGTACTCCCTGTTAATTTTCTTCAGATGTATTTGTCGTCGTTCCCCCCCCCCCCCCCCCCCCCAGAAACAGAATGTACAAACCCATGTTGATGGAAAGTTTTGTCATTTATAACAGAATAGTCACAGTAACTGGCACCATCATTGTGATCACACAGGTGATTGGGAGGTGTCCAGTCTGGCTACAATAAGTGTGGTGAACACCTTTTGTAGAACCAGTAGCTCATGCTCTCACTACCTTCAACCCTCCAGCTGTTGTAGAACTACACATGTAGTTCAAAAACCACTCAAGGACCGACTATTTCCCATCACTGCACTAACGATTTAGAGCGGTCGGCCTATTAGTTAGTGCTTGTAACCTGTTCTGTTACATGCTAGAGATCCATGCAACCCAGTTTATACCTGCTTTGTCTCTATGCTAATATCTTGTTTCTGTTTGAAGGAACCAGCTGCCTTTTGTGGACTATGGAGATGCTGTAAAGTATGGTATGGAGGCCACCCCAAGCCAATG
The DNA here is from genome assembly GCF_055691185.1 of Crinia signifera. Lineage (NCBI taxonomy): Eukaryota > Metazoa > Chordata > Amphibia > Anura > Myobatrachidae > Crinia > Crinia signifera. The sequence continues at coordinate 52,044,199 of NC_139220.1, read as the reverse complement.
GCTAAGAACACACTCCATCTGGGGAAGGTACGGTATAATGTGCTGTGCCTCACCGACCAGTGCATGCATGGTTCTCTGCAACTAAAGGCTGATGTGTAACTGCTTCATATCATTTTGTTCTGTCTCGGAATAAAAATCCTTTCCTTTTTTATTTAGTTAATTTTATGTCCGGTTGAAACTGGAAACATTGTCTTTGTTACTATAAACAAGGTTTAGAGTGTCACATTGCACAACAAAAATGTGGAGAGTGTTAAGCTGACCATACACTACTGCTCGGGATACATTTCATGTGGGCCTTTCACGTGATGTATTACATGCGACCCCCCCCCGCTGCTGGGAGGGGGGTGGTCAGATTCAGGTCTGATGTGCTCTGGACAAAACATCGGACCCAATGGCACATCCGATTTGGGCCTATCAGCTGGAAACGGGTGAAATCCCCCATATTGCTGTAGTGTATAGGGACCTTTTAGAGTTAAGTTTAGTGTGCACCCATGGCCCCTGTGCCTGGAGAGGCGGATCAGGGTTATATGACCCGGTAAGCACATACATAGTGTAATAGGGACAAGCAGGGGAGGATTTAGAGGTCAGGGTGCTACTAGGCTCAAAATGAATGGTGAAGCCCTTTGCCCAATTCTCTTATTTACATTGATTGCGAGCCCTCATTTGACTATTACCAGTTTAATAATATAAGCTATAAGCTTCAAATAAATAAAAATATATTAATGTGGCACTTCTAAAGAAAAAAAAATATATAGATCCTTCAAATAATAAAAAAAATTGCCTTATAGACACCAAAAAGAAAATACATTTTTTTTTATAAGTACGTAAGTTCAGTTCACCTAAAAAAATGCAGAGCGCAAAACTTAGAGGCAAGTAAAAAAAATAAATAAAAAAACAAGCAACGTTATCCTTTTTTGCATTGAATACACAAACTGCGAAGTACACACAATTTCTCATAAGAAAGCAACAGCGAAAAACGTTGATGACCAAGCGGTGAACAGGGCAAAGCTCTCTTTTTTTTATTTTATTTTTGGTGAACCGGGAGCATTGAATAGGGTGAGGAACACTTTTGGAAGGAAGACTGTCCTTCTCGCCAAAAAAGTGAACCTTGCCAGAAAAAAAAGTGAAATGTGAGCATTGAATTCTGCCCTATTTGGGATATAGATATCTAATTGATATCTTTTCAATTTTTATTTTGACCATATGATAACCGTATAGTTATCCATTTATTTCTTTGGAGGGGTGGGAGAGTCAAGCTTATCTTAAACAGGTTTAAGTTCACTGAAAAAATGTTGTGGCATCAAATATTGTGCCTGATGGTTATGTATGGTCACTAAACGATACCTTTTTCATCTGTAATATTTGATTTTATGGAGATGAAGAAATGTAATATTCTAGATAAATCTCTAGTTTGCATCTTTTGGTCTTTTGTGTTCTGTGTCTTCTAGGTGGATTATTGGCTTTTTCCTCATTCTCACCCAGCTAGGGTTTTGCTGCGTTTACTTTGTGTTCCTGGCTGACAATATAAAACAGGTACTGATTTAATATATAGGCTTACATCCGTGCACATTAAATAAAGCTAATTGTAGAGTCAACCAAACAATGAAATAAGTACTTATTTTTTACTTCGTTTGCCTGACCTGTGTGCTCCTATGTAATGCACTGATATTCTGTAGAGCTAGCTTTCTATGTATATTCAAGATGCCACCTTGTGGGAAGTGCTGGCTACTGCAGGCTTTGAAGCTGTACATATTTGGGTTTTGTTGCCTAAGCATTCTGTTGTCATTAAGTTATTTTCAACTTCTGCACTTCTCCAAGGATAATCCAATAGAAATAGAAGAGACAGTCCCTATGTATGCCCATAACTGGCACCTACAAAAAAGAGAACATAAATATGTGCTAAGATATTTCAGGCATTTGAAAGAGAGAAAAAAAAAGTCCTAGGGTTATAGAGGCGAAGGAATCTATTAGATGTTTTCCACCGAACTCCCAGGTCTGACCCGGGATGTTTTACCGAGGATTTTGCCAGGTCATTGTTGCCTTAGATCCCTTATTTTTGGGTTTTTCCGGAATTGCCTAAGTTTCCACTGAACCCCGTAGCATTTGGGAAAGCCCAGAAAAACCTGTGTATGTAATTCGAAAAGATTACATCAGCAGTCAGCGCCCTGGACGGACCAATCAGTGGCTTTTGGAATTACCCGTGTATGAAAACCCAGGTAGGTGCAGTTTCCACGCTTCCTTACCCAGGTTTTAAAAACCCTGCTCGTTACCTGGGAAACAATCCCAGGTCTCTAGACTCAGGGGCTTTTCCTAGTAAAGATTTCCACTGAGCCGATTCTCGAGTATACCTGGCAATTGGCTGGTGTTTTTTTTTTTTTTTTTTCGGCAATGGAAAAGAGGTATGAATCTTCAGCGGTAATTGTAATGGTGCCCAGGCTACTCCACCTCACTACGTAGTCCTGTGTCCCATATTCAAAGAAAAGGATTAAATGCAAATACAAATATCCCTTTTATAACGGGGAACCATGGAATCTTTCAGTTTTTCCTCATTCCGTCAGCCAAAAGGAAAATCCATTGGATGGTGACACTAATACACTATGACCATTTGACACCTATATGCGGATCGGCCATAACTTCACGTTGTGGCCGCCAGAGGTCGAGATAGCTATAATAGGGAATGCAGGACAAGTGAAGCATCAATTGCACTGTGTAGCTTGCAAAGAAATGGGCAAAAAACGTGATTTAACTGAGTTTGAACGCAGGATGATTGTAGGTGCTCGAACTGTCGAAACCAGTATTAGCAAAATGGCTGCACTCGTGAAGTGTTCGAGAGCAGTAGTTATTCATGTTTACAGAGAGTGGACTACCACAAAGAAAACCGAGTCTCAACGTCAGGCTTGTGGTCCTCACAGGCGACTAAATGCTCGATCTGAAAAGAGATTTGCGAGAGTTGTCCAGTCCAACAGAAGAGCAACAGTACGTCAAATTCCTGGGAATCTTAATCAAGGAGCAACTGTGAAGGGCTCTGAACAAACGGTTTGCCTCACATTACACCGTATAGGCTATGGAAGCCGACGATCTGTTTGAAAGCCTCTACTGTCTGCTTGAACAAGAGCAGACGTTTCCAGTTCGCAAAGGAGCACAAGGATTGGACAGTACATGACTGAAAAAGGGTCATGTGGTCCGATGAATCGCGTTTTCAATAACACCATGCAGATGGCAGGGTGCGAATAGGGAGAAAACCGCACGAAAGCATGGGCCCCAACTGCATTGCCGCAACACCTCACGCTGGTGGAGGCAATATTATGGTTTGGGGGATGTTTTCTTGGCATTTTATGGGTTATTTTGTTTCCTGTGGGACAACGTCTGAATGGCCAAGTGTATTTGAGTGTTATCGCAGATCGAGTACATCCTGTTATGTTAATAGTGTACCCTGCCGGGGATGGATACTTCCAGCAGGACAATGCTCACTGTCATAAAGCTGGTATTGTCCGCAGATGGTTTGAAGAGCATGACAGAGACTTTACCTTGCTTAGTTGGCCTGCACAATCAATCCAATTGAGAATCTGTGGGATGAGAGCCATCAGGCCACTGCATCCAGTACCATCAAATCTTAAGGAATTGGAAAGTGCAGTTCATCGGATATGGTCTCAAATTCCTTATACCACCTACCAACATCTCATAGAGTCCATGCCAAGAAGAATCCATGCAGGATTAAGGGCAAAAGGTGGACCAAGAAAACATAAACCAAGTCTTGGCTGTAGTTCCACAAGATAAAATGGGAAAAAAGTGAACAGCAACTAGTGATTACGATTAAAAGCCTCTAATGTTTTTGTAGATTCCTGTTGTCTGACTAATATAATATATTTCTGCCGTTATCCATAATACTGTTTGTGTCTCCTTATAGGTGGTAGAAACCGCTAATGGCACCTCCAATGACTGCAGCTTCAATATGACAGTGGTGCACAGTTCGAGCATGGATTCCAGACTGTACATCTTGTCCTTCCTGCCATTCCTTATCCTGCTGGTCTTCATAAGGAACCTGCGCTACCTCTCCATCTTCTCTCTGCTCGCCAACCTGGCCATGCTGGGCAGTGTAGTCATGATCTTCCAGTACATTGGAAGGGTGAGTATCTCTCCAAATCCCTGACCTATATTCCCAGCACTGTATGGAACATCAAACCTAGGGGCTAATTCAGGTTTTGGTGGAATTGCAATCGCTGCTGCTCTCTTGGAAGAAGCAGCGATAGTTCTGTGTGTAAATGCAGCCGGAAGTGTCTGTTACAAGTAGACGCCTCCTGCTACAGTAGTGATTCAAGCTGTGTCCTAGTACGTATCATTATATCATTGCAACACCATTGGGTGGCTTGTGGCACCTATGGCGTCAAGCAAGCCGGTTGTTGTAGCTTCTGCCAAGATCGTGGCCTCCCCCCCCCACCCCCCTCCTCTCTCCCCTCTCTAAACAGCCTTGAAACACATTCCCTTTTTACAAATTGAGGCGGTGACCACCCCTCTCCTGCCGCCAGGCTGAATCATACTGGCAGTCTGATGCAACCTGTGTTACACGAATGGTTGGTACACTCGGAGAACGGCTCCTGTGGATCGGTACTGTGCTGCATGTGATGTAGAACCAGACCTGAATGGGATCCCTAATTTATTATGAATTTGATATAGGATCCCTTCTCCAATATTTTGTTGACATTCGCACAGTGGGAGAAGAGAAAGGGTTACACTATCGGACGCACTCCTTTATACTGTATTGCGTATTATTGGAGTTTAATATTTAACTTTTATTAAATTCATTTAAAATGTCCCTATGTTTTCATTGTTTTCTGGAAACATGGAACTGGATGTTGTAAGGGTGATATACTGTAAATGGTTAAAATCACAGACATGGACGACACATTTAGCATATATACTGTGCTCAAAAAAAGAGAGAAAGATGTGCAGTGTTAAAACCACTGGCTCTGAGCTTGCTACGTGTCACTTAAATGTTATTACTTATGTTCTTAGGGGATTATTATTGCTAAATGGCAGTTAGCTTGAAGTTCAGGGAGACCTTTCACACTGATACATTTATGTTACAGTTTCTTTATTGAGATAGGCAGTAGAATGCTGCAGATGGAAACAGTATCTTTATACATTCATGATGTGCAAGGGAAAAATGAGTGTGTGTGTGTTCACTTTATACTCCTGGCTGGGTTTCTTCCGGTCAGTTTCTATCTGGACTGATAGTAAACCCTCACAGTAATCTCCCAGTCAGGTTCCCTTCATATATCACTATATATACATACATATATATATCACTATATATATATATATATATATATATATATATATATATATATATATATATATATATATATATATATATATATATATATATATATATATATATATATATAGTAAATTAGTGAGTAGCAATATTCATTTATTGCATGTAATTGTTGTGATCTCACAGTGCTACTGATTTCTAATAGACTGCTCTTACTCAGGCAGTATCTATTTGTGAGAGAAGGTCCCCTTATTAAATCCCCATCAGATATCAGAAATGCATTTTTAAATTAATTAGACACTTATATTTGTAAATAGTGGCATTAGCAAGTATCAAAGCCTTCCCGCACGTGTTTCACCATATACAGGGGCTTTTTAGCCATGTCGACACTGACATGTTGACATGATTAGTATGTTGCCAAAATGTCCCTGTGGTCTAGTGGTGACTTTCTTCCCCAACGGTTCCAGTGGTAGCTGATGAGAGCTCCAAGCAGAGTCAATAGTGCTTCCAGCAGTTAGTATCCCTAACTATATCTAGTGCCTAACCCTTCCCTCCCACATCCTAACCTTAACTCTCCAATGTTGTTCAGTGCACAGTTTCAGCATCTTGTATGCCAACAGTTCATGTAGACCTTGTGAGAATGTCTGTCTACATCAGGCATGTCCAACGTTGGCCCTCCAGATGTTTTGAAACTACACATCCCAGCATGCTATGCAATAGTTTTAGCATTCTCTAATAGCAAAACTGTGGCAAAGCATGCTGGGATGTGTAGTTTCACAACATCTGGAGGGCCAATGTTGGACATGCCTGGTCTACATTCTGCACATGCTGGCATGCTCACTGTTTACATTTAACATTGTAAATTTTGACATTTGACAGACCTCTAGATAAGAGAATAGCATGCAGTACAGACCATACTGGGTTTCCTCTGGTAGATCATGGACCAGCCTCTGGCCTTTACTTTCCAACGGCTAACTGCCAGGCATGTGACCGTAATCTAGCTGTAGATCATGGGTGAGATTCTATGGGATGCGCTAAATGCGCATGTTTTATTCGCGCACCACATCGCCGCAAATCGCACTTTTACAAATCGCACTTTTCAGCCAAAATGCGCATATTTAATGTGATGCGCATTGGAGGCTGAAAAGTGCGAAGAGGGGCGATTTGCGGCGAAGTGGTGCGCTGTATTTAGTCCTGAAAATGTGCGATTTTCATGTCTGAAAATCGCACATTTGCAGGACAGCGCAAAGTTTAAAAAAGAAACCGAGCGCGGGGTCCCCCGCCCGAGTATAACCAGCCCCGGGCTCACTGAGCCGGTGCTGGTGACATAAAATCAGGGTCCCCGACAAATAGGGGTCCCCTTGATTTCATGAAACCAGCACCGGGAAGGACTCTGCTTTTTTTTACCTTTTTTGGAAACTGTAAAATCACTTTGCACTTTTCAGACCGCACAGATTACTGCTTGAAACGGTTAAAAATTGACAAAATACAGTTTTTTTTAGTGCAGTCTGAAAGGGGCATGAGGGAATATGTGCCCATACAATCTGTAGAGCATTTATGAGGTCAGGCACTGCACTGATGTTGGAGAAGTCCTTGCTCGGAATCTCCTTTCCAGTTCATCCCAAAGGTGCTGCATGGGGTTGAGGTCAGGGCTCTGTGCAGGCCAGTCAAGTTCTGCCACACCAAAACTTTATAGCCCTTACTTTGTTCACTGGGGCACAGTTATGTTAGAATAGAAGTTAGAAGCCTAGCATTGCTCAAAATGTCTTTGTATGCTGAAGTGTTAAGAGTGCCCTTCACTTTAGATAAGGGGCCTAGCCCAAACCCTGAAAAACCACTCCATACCATTATCCCTCCTCCACAAACTTAACAGTTGGCATAATGCAGTCAGATAGGTAACGTTCTCCCGGCATCCGCCACACACTGTCCAAGCCGACTGCCAGAAAAGTGTGATCTGTCATCCACAGGACACATTTCCACTGCTCCATACTCTAGTGTCAGTGTGCTTTTCACCACTCCGTCCGACATTTGCCATTGGGCTTGGTGATGTGAGGCCTTCATATAGCTACTTGGCCATGGAAACCCATTCCATTAAGTTCCCGCCGCGCTGTTAATGACATTGCGATTTCTGAAGTCTTCAGCTATGTAGTCTTCATCAGTCATTGACTCCGATCTGTGATTTAAATGATCTTCTGCTTCGTGGCTGCTTTTACTAAATTCCTACCATGCTCGCTGCATGCCTTCAGGTCTCCTTGTCTGCACCTTGTGTCGCCAGTTAACCTACCAGTACATTTTTGGATTGTGGAAGGAAAGGAAATACCCTCAAGCACAGGGAGAATATACAAACTCTGTACAGTTAGAGCCATGGTAACAACCTCAGTGCTGTGAGGCAGTAATGCCAACCATAACACCGTCCGTGCTGCAAACAAAACGTAAAGGATGGCGAGAGTGCAAAAGAGGAAATGACAGGGTGTGAGGTGACGGGTGCAATAGGGGGTACAGTGATAAGGGACGAGGTAATGGAGGGGGGGGGGGCAAAGTAACCTAGCACCAAAGTATGTTGAAAAGATGATGCAGTTAAAATCCCGGCGTTCAGAATCCCGACGCCGGAATCCCGACACTTTCTCCCTCCGTGGGAAAATAAATTGTTTTCAATACAAACGCCTGACGCTAAGGACAGGAATATTATATTCCTTCAAGGTTTTTACAATTGCTTGTGGTGAATAAACATGCGACACATGCACTATGTAAACTATTGTAAATTAGCGCACATGGTCCAGGTACATAGTGCATGTGTCGCATGTTTATTCACCACGAGCAATTGTAAAAACCTTGAAGGAATATAATATTCCTGTCCTTAGCGTCAGGCGTTTGTATTGAAAAGGTTTATTGCCGTATACCCAGTACTACTACTTACAAATAAAGAACAACAATTTATTTTAAAACAGCCTGTAGAATTTTCATTAACCCCTTCATGACAGAGCCAGTTTGTGCCTTCATGACAGAGCCCTTTTTTTCAAATCTGACATGTCTCACTAAAGTGGGGATAACTTTTTTTTGCTTTTACTTATCCCAGTGATTTTGAGATTCTCGTGACACATTGTACTTCAAGTTAGTGGTAAATTTTCGTCGATACAGTCTGTGTTTTTTTGTGAAAAATACCAAAATATCGTGAAAAAATGGAAAATTTAGCAATTTGCAAAATGTTAAATTTTCTGCTTGTGAGACAAATAATCATACCACTCAAAATAGTTAATAACTAACATAGACCATATGTCTACTTTATGTTTCCATCATTATTTCAACTTCCTTTTAATTTTTTTGGACACTAGGAGGCTTACAATATGAATAGCAAATTCTCAAATTTTCATGAAAATTTCAAACACTGATTTTTTTAGGGACCAGTTCAGTTCTGATGTGACTTTGAGGGACTTGTATGTGAGACACCCCCATAAATGATGCCATTTCAAAAACTGCACCCCTCACAGTATTCAAAACAGCATTTTGGAAGTTTGTTAACCCTTTAGGTGTTTCACAGGAATTAAAACAAAGTGTAGGTGAAATTTCAAAATTTCTTTTTTTTTTGCAGAGTTTCAATTTTAATACATTTTTCTAACGAATACAGTAGATTTTACTAGAGAAATGTGACTAAAAATTGATTCCCCCAATTCTTTTGTTTTAAAAAATATCCTATATGTGGCCCTAGTGTGCACGTTGACCAAACCACAGGCTTCATAATAGAAGGAGCACCTACTTGATTTTGGAGCCTCCTTTTTATGAGATTTTTTTTTAGGCACCATGTAGGTTTCTAGGCACCATAAGTGCTAAAAGTTAGGAACCTCCCCCACAAGTCACCCCATTTTGCAATCTACACCCCTCAGGGAATTCATCTAGGGGTATAGTGTACATTTCAAACCCCCAGGGGTTTCACCAATTTTGGTATAACTGGGATGTGAAAATGGAAAATTACATTTTTTTTACACAAACATGCAGTTCTGGCTCAAAATTTTTCATTTTCACAAGGAATGAAGGCGACAAAGCACCCCAAAATCTGTGCCCCAATTTCTCCCGAGTACGGCAATGCCTCACATGTGACCAAAAAATACCAGTTGGGTGCATGGCAGGACTCAGAAGGGAAGGAGTGATTTTTGGATTTTGCAGCAAAGATTTTGGTGGAATGAATGGTGGGTGCTATGTTGCATTAGCAAGACTCCCAAAGCACCAATACAGTGGAACCCCCCCACAAGTCACCCCATTTTGCAAAGTACACCCCTCAGGGAATTCATCTAGGGGTATAGTGTACATTTCAAACCCCCAGGGGTTTCACCAATTTTGGTACAACTGGGATGTGAAAATGGAAAATTACATTTTTTTACACAAACATGCAGTTCTGGCTCAAAATTTTTCATTTTCACAAGGAATGAAGGAGACAAAGCACCCCAAAATCTGTGCCCCAATTTCTCCCGAGTACGGCAATGCCTCACATGTGACCAAAAAATACCAGTTGGGTGCATGGCAGGACTCAGAAGGGAAGGAGTGATTTTTGGATTTTGCAGCAAAGATTTTGGTGGAATGAATGGTGGGTGCTATGTTGCATTAGCAAGACTCCCAAAGCACCAATACAGTGGAACCCCCCCACAAGTCACCCCATTTTGCAAAGTACACCCCTCAGGGAATTCATCTAGGGGTATAGTGTACATTTCAAACCCCCAGGGGTTTCACCAATTTTGGTACAACTGGGATGTGAAAATGGAAAATTACATTTTTTTACACAAACATGCAGTTCTGGCTCAAAATTTTTCATTTTCACAAGGAATGAAGGAGACAAAGCACCCCAAAATCTGTGCCCCAATTTCTCCCGAGTATGGCAATGCCTCACATGTGACCAAAAAATACCAGTTGGGTGCATGGCAGGACTCAGAAGGGAAGGAGTGATTTTTGGATTTTGCAGCAAAGATTTTGGTGGAATGAATGGTGGGTGCTATGTTGCATTAGCAAGACTCCCAAAGCACCAATACAGTGGAACCCCCCCACAAGTCACCCCATTTTGCAAAGTACACCCCTCAGGGAATTCATCTAGGGGTATAGTGTACATTTCAAACCCCCAGGGGTTTCACCAATTTTGGTACAACTGGGATGTGAAAATGGAAAATTACATTTTTTTACACAAACATGCAGTTCTGGCTCAAAATTTTTCATTTTCACAAGGAATGAAGGAGACAAAGCACCCCAAAATCTGTGCCCCAATTTCTCCCGAGTACGGCAATGCCTCACATGTGACCAAAAAATACCAGTTGGGTGCATGGCAGGACTCAGAAGGGAAGGAGTGATTTTTGGATTTTGCAGCAAAGATTTTGGTGGAATGAATGGTGGGTGCTATGTTGCATTAGCAAGACTCCCAAAGCACCAATACAGTGGAACCCCCCCACAAGTCACCCCATTTTGCAAAGTACACCCCTCAGGGAATTCATCTAGGGGTATAGTGTACATTTCAAACCCCCAGGGGTTTCACCAATTTTGGTACAACTGGGATGTGAAAATGGAAAATTACATTTTTTTACACAAACATGCAGTTCTGGCTCAAAATTTTTCATTTTCACAAGGAATGAAGGAGACAAAGCACCCCAAAATCTGTGCCCCAATTTCTCCCGAGTACGGCAATGCCTCACATGTGACCAAAAAATACCAGTTGGGTGCATGGCAGGACTCAGAAGGGAAGGAGTGATTTTTGGATTTTGCAGCAAAGATTTTGGTGGAATGAATGGTGGGTGCTATGTTGCATTAGCAAGACTCCCAAAGCACCAATACAGTGGAACCCCCCCACAAGTCACCCCATTTTGCAAAGTACACCCCTCAGGGAATTCATCTCGGGGTATAGTGTACATTTCAAACCCCCAGGGGTTTCATCAATTTTGGTACAACTGGGCAGTGAAAATGAAAAAAATACATTTTTTTACACAAAAATGTACTTCTGGCTCAAAATTTTTCATTTTCACAAGGAATGAAGGAGACAAAGCACCCCAAAATCTGTGCCCCCATTTCTCCAGAGTACGGCAATGCCTCACATGTGACCAAAAAATACCAGTTGGGTGCATGGCAGGACTCAGAAGGGAAGGAGTGATTTTTGGATTTTGCAGCACAGATTTTGGTTGAATGAATGGTGGGTGCTATGTTGCATTACCAATACAGTGGAACCCCTCCACAAGTGACCCCATTTTGCAAACTACACCCCTCAGGGAATTCATCTAGGGGTATAGTGTACATTTCAAACCCCCAGGGGTTTCATCAATTTTGGTACAACTGGGCAGTGAAAATGAAAAAAATACATTTTTTTACACAAAAATGTACTTCTGGCTCAAAATTTTTCATTTTCACAAGGAATGAAGGAGACAAAGCACCCCAAAATCTGTGCCCCCATTTCTCCAGAGTACGGCAATGCCTCACATGTGACCAAAAAATACCAGTTGGGTGCATGGCAGGACTCAGAAGGGAAGGAGTGATTTTTGGATTTTGCAGCACAGATTTTGGTGGAATGAATGGTGGGTGCTATGTTGCATTACCAATACAGTGGAACCCCCCCACAAGTGACCCCATTTTGCAAACTACACCCCTCAGGGAATTCATCTAGGGGTATAGTGTACATTTCAAACCCCCAGGGGTTTCATCAATTTTGGTACAACTGGGCAGTGAAAATGAAAAAAATACATTTTTTTACACAAAAATGTACTTCTGGCTCAAAATTTTTCATTTTCACAAGGAATGAAGGAGACAAAGCACCCCAAAATCTGTGCCCCCATTTCTCCAGAGTACGGCAATGCCTCACATGTGACCAAAAAATACCAGTTGGGTGCATGGCAGGACTCAGAAGGGAAGGAGTGATTTTTGGATTTTGCAGCACAGATTTTGGTGGAATGAATGGTGGGTGCTATGTTGCATTACCAATACAGTGGAACCCCCCCACAAGTGACCCCATTTTGAAAACTACACCCCTCAGGGAATTCATCTAGGGGTATAGTGTACATTTCAAACCCCCAGGGGTTTCATCAATTTTGGTACAACTGGGCAGTGAAAATGAAAAATACATTTTTTTACACAAAAATGTACTTCTGGCTCAAAATTTTTCATTTTCACAAGGAATGAAGGAGACAAAGCACCCCAAAATCTGTGCCCCAATTTCTCCAGAGTACGGCAATGCCTCACGTGACCAAAAAATACCAGTTGGGTACATGGCAGGACTCAGAAGGGAAGGAGTGATTTTTGGTTTTTGCAGCTCAGATTCTGGTGGAATGAATGGTGGGTGCTATGTGGCATTAGCAAGACCCCCGAAGCACGGTGAAATGATGAACCTAATAATCCATAGATGTGTGGTATATTTTGAAACACTCCTTTATACATAGGCCGGGTTTGTCGGGGCAAGTTTCACAGTGGAAAATAGTTTCCTTTCTTATTTCCTTTTTATAGCAAACTTTGCACCTTTTTTGTGTCCTGCCCTTTCTTGCAGTGGAGGGGATTTCGTTGGGAAAATGCTGCCCTGGTACAATACGGGGGCCAGTACTAGAAGTACTGGGGCCCTCTGCCTGCTGATTCCCAAATGTTAGGCTCTTTATGACTTCCTCTTGAAAGTGCATAAATGTCCCCCTCTGGCCGGTAGAACGGAATAGCACGTAAGCGTTATACAGTGCCATCTGGATGATATACACGGCCAGCTTCTTGTACCAGATATTTGTTTTCCGCAGGGCACTGTACGGCTTCAGTACCTGATCTGAAAGATCCACTCCGCCCATGTACTTATTGTAATCTAGGATACAATTTGGTTTTGAGGTGTGGGTACTGGTACCTCGTACAGGGATGGAGGTGGTACTGTCTCCATGAATTGTTGTCAGTATAAGGACATCCCTCTTGTCCTTATATTTGACCAACAACATATTTTCGGTGCATATTCCCCTGCTTTCACCCCTTCTCATTACTTGGGCAATGTGCGTTTTGGGGAGGCCTCTTTGGTTCTTGCGCACAGTACCGCAAGCTGCTGTACCTCTTGAACCAAGGGCCTTAAACAGGGGGATGCTGGTGTAAAAGTTATCCACATAGAGGTGATAACCCTTATCCAGGAAGGGGTGCATTAAATCCCAGACAATTTTTCCACTAACACCTACGAGGGAGGGGGGGCATTCTGGTGGTTCAATTCTTGAATCCTTCCCTTCATATACCCTAAACTTGTGGGTGTACCCTGTGGTGCTTTCACACAGCTTATACATTTTTATGCCATACCTTGCCCTCTTACTGGGAAGGTACTGGCGGAATTTAACCCTTCCTTTAAAATGTATAAGGGACTCGTCGATACTAATACATTTATCAGGAAAGTATAGCTCTGCAAATTTGGCACTGAAATGATCAATGACCGGCCTGACTTTGAATAGCCTGTCAAAGGTGGGATCATCTCTGGGTGGGCACTGTGCATTATCGGTGTAATGTATAAATTTATGGATTGCCTCAAAACGAGCCCGGGGCATGGCCATACGGTGAAATGGGGTGCTGTACAGAACATCTGTACTCCAATATTGCCTAATTTGTGGCTTTTTTACTATGCCCATATGTAACACCAGACCCCAAAACGTCATCATCTCTACTGCATCTACAGGGGTCCACCTAGCAAATGATGACGTGGGGTTTTGAGCAATAAACTGCTGGGCATATAAATTAGTTTGGTCCACCATTAAATTTATAAAATCATCAGAGAAAAATAATTTGAAAAAGTCAATTTCTCTGAGACCTGTTGAATCAAATTGGATTCCTGGGATGGCCAAAAACTCAGGAACCTGGGGCTCAAAATTGTCTGGTGGTGGGGTCCATACGAGATCAATTATTGGGGGGGGGGTCTCAGCTGCTCTACGGGGGCGTCTTTGAGGGGGTCCCTCATCATCAGAGGAGGAAGAGGAGCTTAAGACAAATCCTTCAAATTCCCCGCTTGCCTCACTGGCTGTGTCAGAGTCAGAGGCAAGCATGGCATATGCCTCCTCCACCGAATACATTCTCCTGGATGACTGGGACGACATTTGGGATGACATTTGGGATGCCATTTATATTTTTGTGTTACTGGTAGTGAAATGTTTCAACACGTGTATAGTGTAGGGGGGGGTACAAACTTTATTTCAACCCGGGGGGTATGTAGTGTGTAGTGCAGAAAAAAAAAAATACAAAAAAAAAAAAATTGAAGGGTTCAAAAAAAAAAAAATGGAAGGGGTTAAAAAAAAAAAATGGAAGGGGTTAAAAAAAAAAAATGGAAGGGGTTAAAAAAAAAAATGGAAGGGGTTAAAAAAAAAAAAGGTCCTGCGCCAAAAATTGAGCACAGATGTTGGTCAGTAACGTCCGTCACTGAACAGCGCTCAAAGGCAACAGGAATTTGATCCAAAAAAATAAATAAATAGATCAACCCTGTGCCGAAAAAGCTGATCAGTGATGTACGTCACTGATCAGCGCACAGTGGCCACAGGACACACACAAAATCACAGTGTGTGTAAAAAAAAAAATGTAAAAAAGACCCCACAGCACTCACAAAAAATAAAAAAAGGTGATCAGTGATGCGACACTGATTACCAGTGAGGGGCAGCAGGTGCACAACCTTTGGTGGTACTGACAGGTATATATAAAAAAAAAAACCTCTGTACCCCCAAAAAGTTGCTGATCACCTCAGATATAGTGATCAGCACAAAAGGCGGGGGCAGCAGACACAAAATTTAGCACTCTCTATCACTCTCTGTCACTATCTCTCTCTCTATCTCTCTATCTCTCACTATCTATCACTCTATGACACTGCAGCAGCAGCACTGACAGGTATATCTATATATAAAAAAAAACCTGCGCCCCCAAAAAGTTGCTGATCAGTTAATTTATACTGATCAGCACAAAAGGGGGGGCAGCAGTCAGTTATATAAAAAATATATAGCACAATCTGTCACTATCTCTCTATCTCTCTCTCTCTATCTCTCTCTATCTCTCTCTATCTATCTATAGCTCTATCACACTGCAGCAGCACAAAATATAGCACTAGGCCTCTCTATCTCTCTCTATCTCTCTCTATCTCTTTCAGTTATATAAAAAATATATAGCACAATCTGTCACTATCTCTCTCTCTATCTCTCTCTCTCTATCTCTCTCTATCTCTCTCTATCTCTCTATCTATAGCTCTATCACACTGCAGCAGCACAAAATATAGCACTAGGCCTCTCTATCTCTCTCTATCTCTCTCTATCTCTCTCTCTCTAACTCTCTCTCTATCTAATAAATCGCAGCAGCACAAGATGTCACAGGATGTCACAAGATGTCACAAGCATAAGCAATATCAATGATCAGGTAAGTATTTTGGATGGGTTCTGGTCAGTATAGGCGGCAGCTGGGCACGGTGACCGCACTGCACGCTATTCCAGACCGGAATGGCGTCTGCAGTGCAGTCCCCGTTAGTTTAAACCCCCCTCCATGGCTGTGATTGGTCCGTCGGTTCGACGGACCAATCACGGCCTTTGGGGGCGGGCGGGGTGAGGTGGGGTGACACCAGTGTCACCCTTACACCCCGCGGTGATTGGTGCTGTACAGCACCAATCACCTCCGATCCCGTGTCACCGGCGAGCGTTATTCGCCGGTGACACAGAAAACGCTGTGAATGGCTGTTCACAATGAACAGCCAATCACAGCGATCGCCGACGGGGGGGCGGCATCGCTGCTGTCAGGGACAGCAGACATCGTCCCTCTGTCACTGCGTCTCTAGACGCAGTGACAGTTTTAAGCCATGACGTATATATACGTCAACGGTCGGGAAGTACTTCCCGGCCATGACGTATATATACGTCAAATGTCGTGAAGGGGTTAACGGAGCGCAGCACCACAAAACTATTCTTTATATCTTGCCCATTTCTTAAACGGGATTAGTCACCCGTTTAGGTGCAGCTGCTAGTTAAAGAATACCAAAAAGATAGATTCAGTGCGCAGGTACAAACCCCTCGTTCTCTATTTGAACTGTATACTTTGACTAATTAGTGGTTATGGGTTGAACCCCTGAATGTGATTATCAGTAGTAGTAGTATTATTTAGTTTTTCAATAAAGTTTTGTCCAACCTTACTATAAATATATACATTTTTTTAATATAGATTTCCATTTTGAAAAAGGACATGCCATTTCCTCTGCTGGGAATACATTATACAATTATCTGGTTGATCCACCTGATATCGGCGGCAAATGGACGATGTATGCATGCATGCAACTGATACAAGAATATCTATTGTCTGGACATGTAGAATCGTCCAGTATGTTCATCTGATACATTTTATAAGAAGTTAGTCGGCTGCATAGGGAAGTGTATGTGCTGCAGCGGCTCGCCAACTAATGTTTCCCACAGTCCTTTACAACGGGGTCTGGGGGAAATGTGTCCCCACTTGTACATTATTATATAATAGGTGTCAGGCTGCCAGATAAAATGTCTGTTGTTTAGACAGGCATTTTATCTGACATTGTACGCCCATCATTTCTAAGATGTTAAGAAAACGGCTAAATGTAAAATAAATGAATAAACCCTAAACAGGACCACTCCCTCCCTCATAAGATCTTGGCTTTGTTTTCAAACCATTACTTTTAATTTTATCCATTTACTTCACATTGAGTGAAAATCATATGATGTTCTGTCATTTTTGTTTTATTGTGGCTGCCTCAGGGAAGGCATTCATGTTTTAAAAGTCTTTATTATTATTATTTTTTTAATTGGTGACTTTCCTTTCTTTCAGGATATCCCAGATCCATCTCAACTTTCCTTTGCAGCCAGCTGGAAGACCTATCCTCTCTTCTTCGGAACGGCCATCTTTGCCTTTGAGGGCATCGGAGTGGTAAGATGCTGCTTTGGTTTGGTGACCTTTTTTAGTGGGAAATGACTGCATAAAATGCTCATTCAGTACCATAGGGGAACCAGTGTGTACTGTATAATGTATATTACTTATAGTGGTGCTAGGATATTTAAGGTCACGTCTTTGCAGAAAACTAGAAAGGGTCCACAAAGTCCTACGAGGGTGCTATTCAGCGCAAATCATGTAATCGGCCTCCTTGGATCATTTCAAAGGTGCGTGAGACTTGGGGAGGGGAGAAATTCGCAAAATCCCAGCAGTAGTATGCGGGGGGCTGTCCATCACAGGCTATGGCCTCCATGCATTCTGAGTCCCACCCTGCAATTGCAAAAACTGGCAATCGCATCGCTATTATGCAAGCAATTTTACTATATCGTGAAGTGCTCACCTAGTACATGTGCCCCCTGGCAGTGCAGCCTAGTTGCATACCCAGTCGCAGCAGCTGTGTGTGAGGTCATGCAGCTGCTACGCCTAGCCCCACAAACTCTTGCATTGTCTTGGCCGCAACCCAACAACACCGCATTGCTGCCCCAGAGTCCTTAGACTGCAATTGTATTTCTGTGAATGCAACCGCAGTTTTAGGGCTCATGCATGCGAAATAGCATTTTCCGCACTTTACTGTTCAGTGCTGAATTAGGCCCCAAGAACAGACATGTTGCATGGCTCTGTCTTCACAAAATTGCAATTTCTTTTGGGGAGGACTAACACAAGTGCCCCCACTCGGTGTTACCGACAACGGACTTATTGCTCATCTACAAGGTTTATGTAAAAATCAAGGTCCATGTATGCACTACTCAAATAAGTGGTAAACTCTTTCTCTGATACGGAAACTGCAAGCATGTAGCAATCATATGAATGCCCTGGTGAGAGACAGGTAGTGACCGTTTGCGAGAGGTGACTCTGGATTCGGAGGTTAGCTACAAACCACAATCGTGTTGTAACTGTTTTAGGGGCGTGTCTCATTATTCAAGTCCAAATCTGTGCGCAGCTGTAAGGGCTCAGGCGAGTTATTTGCGACAGGCGTTCTGTGCAATGGTACAGAGCAGTATTTCCTTTTGTAAATGAAGAAGAAAATGTTAACTATTTCTGTGTATTGTATTTTTTCATAAAGACCGTGCTCTAACTAAAGGTTTTTTTTTCTTCTCTTTTCTATATAATTTTCAATAGGGACTGAGACGTGCGTGCGTCTCACACGCGTCCCAGTATCACGGCGGCTGGGCAGCGTCTCTCTGCCCATCTCCGCTTCAGGGAGATGCTGCCCAGTTCGGGGGGGGGTGGTCGGGGCAGCGAGGGGAACCAGCGGGGGCGCGCGTGCATCTCATGCGCGCACCCCTGGCGGTAGTTGGCCGCTGGCGATAGAATCGCCAGCCCCTGCAAGAACGGCAGCGGCTCCATCTGTACATGACCAAGCCAACCTAGTCCAGACTCACGAGATATCCTGCACTTCCTGTTTCTCTCAGGATATTACATTTACCCGCTGTCTCTGAAGGAAGGGGGCTGAGTAGAACTATTTAAATATGTAATACAATATTAAATATCTTAAAATGTATCATTTCTTTTATGGGTTTTTTTTTGTTTAGGAAAGGAATTCCTAAAATCTGTCTCCCTTCCAGTCAAGACTCATGTTCTTTCCTATGCCCATTCTTGTGTGACATTAGGCCTGTGGGTCAGCTGAGATCAGAGTATGTGTGATATTACATTACCGCTGTTGGCTGGAATGAGAGGTTCCACACGTTAACATTGTAGTCTCCTTGAGCTGATAATTGCACATTTATATGTGCTGGTATCTGTGTCAGTCTGGTGAAGTCTTTATTTAGAGCCTTTGGCTACTGTATCCGGCCTCTGATGTACATATTACCTATGTCGGTTTATTGCTTTGAAAATATCTGTTACATTACAGTAGCTTGTTCTCGTCATTCCAGCATATTTCTTTTGGCTCCTCTGTTTTAATTGCTAAGCTTGTAAAATATTTAATTGCCTAGGTTCTTTTTAAAATGTATTAATTATGTTTTATTGAAACAGGATCCATTTAGCTTAGCTCATGACTGCGCCCTGATGTGTGTGAATGAGATAGTTGGTTATTTTAGATGACGAATATAAAAGCTTAGTTGTGTGTTAATAAAATGAAATATGTGCAATTTGTAATTGAAGTTTAAAGGGCAAATGTATCAAAGCTACATTCTGTTTCAACCTATCAGCTTCTCGCTAGCATTTATCTAATGAATTCCATAAATTGATAGGTAGAATATGCTTGGTTGCTGGGCAATTTTTGGTAGTTTTTTTATATCTATGACTATTTCTTCAGCACTGTGGTTCCAGTTGTTGGGTGATGAAGTAGGGCAAGGACTTGTGACTCCTCAATAAGTATCCATTGTTTTTTGTTTATCCTTCAAGTGGGTCCATTATATAGCTGACTGTTACTGGCTTATAAAGCAAAGGAGTTAACAAGGGGTAGCCAATTTTGGATTACGGCAGGTATGCAACTACTGATCGACGTGGTATCCAATTTAAAAGAGATAGTAGAGATAGTGGGTGAGAGGAGAATGATTAGCAAGATAACCACATCATTATTGGATAACGCTTAACACCCTCTCAAAAAAATGTTGACGGATCTGTGTAGCACTTTTAGTGATAGGTTGCTTCACCCTCAATGATCAACGGATCTGTGTAGCACTTTTAGTGATAGGTTGCTTCACCCTCAATGATCAACGGAGAGAGATCGCAGATCTTTTCTTCCGGCTGCAATTAGAATGTACAACTGTCATGGTCTGTAGTAGACCTACATGTTCTTAGATTCTTGATTTATATTGTTTGGACTTCTTATCTTAACATGTGTGTTATTATTATGCTATTACTCTTATCTGTATTGGAACCTTGCCGTAACAATTGCAAATGTTTCCATTGTGAGACGAATAAAGGAATTCTATTCTATAAAAAAAAAAATTCAGCTCGGAAAACCCTGCGAGGCACGTAATAATAAAAAAAAAAAGATACCCCTCTCTCTCACCCAAACACCCCAAAAAAATTCTGATTATATTATCTGTTATAGGAATGTAGATTAGAACGTATGCAGCAAGTAGAGCAGTGGTTCCTTAACCTGGTCTACAACGCACCTCAACAGACCTGGTGTTAAGAATATCAATGTTTCAGCACCGATGGCTGAAATGATGGATGGATGGATGAGGTACTATATTATCTCCTTACACATGGATGGCCTTCGAACCTGAACTTTTCGTTGGTCGCAAAAAAAGTTAAAGCAGAGATCATAGGCCCCTTGTGCTCACTTGAGTTCAACGGGCGACTGAATTCCGGTACAATAAGCTGCATGTTAGGGTGGGTAGAGGCTCATATGAAAGAATCTCTCACCGTAGTGCTAAGTCTGTGCATATCTATTTCTGTGTAATACAAACCGTGGGTGACGTGATCACAACTACTTAGCAGCAAATGTACATTTCACAGTAGTTAGAAAGGAGGGGAAAGGATTATTTGCCAGTCACACTAGAACAATATACCGCCTTCAGAAAGTTACCCATACAAGTGCTGATCCCCCCCATAACACGAAGCAGACAGTCTTTCCTCCGTTAGAATAAAACGCTATAATTAATGCTGTATAACGCATATTAACTTGCAGCTAAACCTTTAATTGACTGAATATCTCTGTTGGCTGAATTCCATAAATGTAAAATAACCGGATTCTTATTTTCTATGCGACTAACGCGATTAGTTACAGAAATCCGTTCCCTGATTGGCTGAACAATAAACATGAAGGAAAGTGATAGCTGTGTATATATAAAGACAATGATCGCTCCTCTAAGGTGAGGGGTCCCTTGTATGGTCGTGGGAAAGGCTGCCACTCAGCCGTCACTGCAGGCTGCTTCGTGTGATACAGAGTGAATCTATGGGACTGTAGGATGTGACCTGTTTGTTTTTTAAATGGATCCACTGGGAGGTATTCAATCTGGGATTCTGACTGTTGGAACATCACTTTTTCCTCTGGTCCGACACTGACTCCACAGTCGGAATTCAATGTTCCGGCTGTCAGAAAGTCTGTGGATCGGTGAAAACGGCCACGGATTGTCAAAACCGGATATGAATTCAAAAATCCATTTTCGTTTCTGACAAAACAGATACAACTTAAAAAAAAAAAAAAAGTCTGATCTGACTGCCTTCAATGCTTCGGTTAACAATAGCCTTGAATAGGCGAGAGGCGATATTTCCCTGCCCTGATTTTTCCCTCTGGTGGACAAGTTTCTATTGGAAGCTATCCACTCATCTGTTGGCGACAGTAATTCCAAGGGCAAAAATAGATGGCAAACAGAATGCCTGGGTAAGAGTGTGACAGGTACGGTCTCAGGCAAGCTCAGAGGCTAATTACTGCATTAGAGGCACCAAATACCAACCAGTGAGTGAGGATTAAGGAGTCAATACTGCAGGAGACCTAACTGTAGGCAAACAATGTAACAAAGCAATAGCGAGAGCCGGCTGGATGACAGTGTGAATAGAGGGAGGAATTAGTAGCAGAAAGAAAGTATTAATGCCACTCCTATAGGTGATTTGTACATTCCAACATTAGAATACAGGGTTCAGGAAATGGGGCGGATTTAGCATTTTGAAATAAAAGAACAACTTTAAAGGTCAGCTTGGCCACGCCTCTCTTGCCTCTGGATCGCTCTGTACTTATATTTTATTTATAAATCTATGTGGTTGACAGACATAAAACAGGTTAATGGATAAAAGGTAGCCAGATACTTCATATAACATGGCAATAATAGAAGTGTGCCAACCACGGTTTGTTTAAGGCTGTGTACATAATGAACTAAAACACCAATTAATGGCAGAAGGGTGTGAGAAAGGAAAAGGGCACAAGAGCTATAGGCAATCACTATATAAGGCAGCGTTTTTCAACCACTGTGCTGTGGCACACGAGTGTGCTTTGAGCTGTTCTCGAGTGTGCCCCCAGATCTAGAGATGCCCAAACCAGTTTACAGCCACCACCAGTTCAACTATTATTTACTGGTCTCTTCTTTTCATGTAAAGGGCCAATGTATTTTCTTTTTTGTTTCTTGTGGGGACCAGTGTGATTATTTTTCCTGTGGGGGCCAATGTGTTTTTCCCTGTGGGGATCTAATGGTGTGCCTTGGCAATTTTAAATTTTTTTTAGTGTGCTGCAAGGTAAAAAGTAAAAATCACTGATATAAGGACTGATACCAATCATTTTGGAGAAGATTCCAAACCCGAGAACCCAATACATGCAAACATTGGAAACATTCTATAATATAAGTGTTTAATCCTGTTAACTCTATGGCTGCTGCATCTGATCATGGCTTGGGGAACTCCCTTTTGCTTTACAGCATAAGCTGTTTAAAGGGTTATTGGGAGAAGAGTAGGCAGCCGCCTTGCTAATCAGTGCGGTAACCTCTTTCCAGTATGCTGAAATTGGTGACCAGTTCCACCAAATAGGTTTATACAGTACATCCCTATCTCCCTGCACAGTCTCCAATATCTCACAGTATGCCGAACACACCAGCTGTGCAGCACAGTTTTGTTAAAGTGAAGATTTGTTCCCTATTTTCTTCTCAGCGGGGACTTCCATAAGGGAAGGATGCAGTGCCATTCTGAGACAGCATAGAGTGAATGCTAGGGGTACAACAATCAAGTACAAATCAGCATGTCCCTGTTCTCAAAAACTACCAGCTGCATTGTAAAAAGTTGCTGGGGATCTCTACAGTCCCACTGGGCCAGTGATCTCAAAGTGCAGACCTTTGGGGGAGAAACTTGCCATGTCCGTGATCCCAGCTACAATATACCAGGACATCTCCTAAAATACATTATACAGTGTAGGGAGTGTTTTTGCAAGTAACACACAACAGGTTTTTTTTATTTTAAATTCATTATTAGTGAGCTGTTGCTCACCACTCTTTCTTGTATGGGAGTGCAAGGATTTCACTAGCTGTGTTCTGTTGGTAAAAATATTGCACTTTTAAATTTCAGGCATAAGCATATTTGGGAATGCTGCCCTAGAGTATCAACATTTTATCACAGTGCCCCTAGGCTACAGGTTATTTTTAGTTTTTTTTATTTACTTTTTATGGTTATTGGGTGTATTTTTTTTTTTTGGTGCAATCTGTATCGAAATGATAACATGGTACCTGTGTATTAGCAGGGTGCCTGGCTACGCTACGCTGACAACGTACCTTAGGCTACATTGTCAGCGTAGCCTAGCCGGGCGCCTTGCTAATATGTGTGTAGTGCATTATACTTACCTAACATCCTAATGTCCCTGGCACCAGCGTTCCCCTCCTCCTGAAGTCTCCTCCATGACACCCCGGCAGCAGCGTTCCCCTCCTCCGGCAGCCTCCTCCATGACACCCCAGCGACAGCGGTCCCCTCCTCCGGCAGTCACTCGTCACTCCCTGGCGCCAGCAGTGTACGTAATTCAGTGTACTGCCGCTGGGGGATCATGTCATGGAGGAGGCTGCCGGAGGAGGGGGAACGCTGCCGGAGGAGGGGGAACGCTGCCTCCGGGGTGTCATGGAGGAGGCTGCCAGAGGAGGGGAACGCTGCGCCGGGGTGTCATGGAGGAGGGGAACACTGGCGCCGGGGACATCGCTGTGGGGATTGTGATGGACGTTAGGTAAGTATAATGCACCACACACACATTTCAACCACTAACACAATCATATCCCCACTATCCACGTCATACCCCCAGTATCCACGTGTGCGTGGAGTTCATTTTATAAAGTGTGGAGAATGCAGCGAGCCAATGCACGCGTATCCGCGTCCCCTCAACAAGCTTCGGGCTTGGTGGCTCGCTGCACTCGCCACACTTTTTATAAAATTAAGTCCACGTGGATAGTGGGGATATGAACCATTGTGTATTAGCACAGCTCTTGAACAAGCTAGTTTACGTAAGTTATGCAGTTTACGTAGCCAGAATAGTGGTGTATTGGTATTCTCAATACACCACTACGTAATGGGCGCCGTGATAATACACAAGTACCCATAACGCTGGTAAAGTAGATAAATGATGCACTAAGTATCCCAATAATTTAGTTTGGTCATTTTTGATTTTTAGTACATAACTTATTGTAGCTTGTACACCAAAACAATGCGATTCATTTTAATTCCCTATTTTGATACTTTAGCATCTGCCAGAAACTTTTAACAGTACAGGTTGACTATCCTTTATCCGAATATCCCTTATCCGAATTATTCCGAAAACATACATTCCAGAAAGTGAAGAAAAAAAAAACTGGGTACATGATATTTAACTGGCACTACTGGGGACATGATATATAACTGGCACTACTGGGGACATGATATATAACTGGCACTACTGGGGACATGATATATAACTGGCACTACTGGGGACATGATATGTAACTGGCACTATATATGTGCAAGAAAATTATTGCTTGGCATTCAAATTCAATGCTTAAGATAGTACACAAATTTTGTTTCATGTTTTGAAACCTTGTGTTTTGAACAAATAAAATATATTTGTGTGAATTTCATGTGGTTTATGTGTTAATATAATGGGTACTTGTTTCCTAGCACGGCCACACCGATTTACATCGGGGTGGTCGTGTCGGAAAAATCGGGTCGATCGCATGCGATTTGGTCGCATGCGATCGACGCGACCGACCCGATTTTTTGATTGAATGAAATGTAAATCGGGTCCCTTGGACCCGATTTTACATTGGATTCAATGTAAAATATTCCCTAGACCCCCAAATTTAACGACGTAAACCCCACCCCACGATAGACGCCAACCTGAAGCGTGGCGAGCGCAGCGGTGCGCGTCCTCCGACCTTTTCATTCCCCTACTATCCACGTCGGCGTGGAGTTGAGAATAGAATAGTGTGGCGAGCGCAGCGAGCCACCGCGCCCGAAGCGTGGCGAGCGGACGCGTATACCTGTGAAGTTATACGCGTCCCCTCGCGGGGCGCGCTGCGCTCGCCACGCTTCGGGCTCGGTGGCTCGCTGCGCTCGCCACACTATTCTATTCTCAACTCCACGCCGACGTGGATAGTAGGGGAATGAAAAGGTCGGAGAACGCGCACCGCCGCCCCTCGCGGGCTCGCTGCGCTCGCCACGCTTCAGGTTGGCGTCTATCGTGGGGTGACGACGGGGACATCTATAATGTGAAATGGGTCATATTGGCCCATTTCACATTTTTCACATTTTTTTAAAGGTGAGATGGACTTAATCAAGTCCATCTCATCTTGTGCCATTATAATGGCACAAGACCGACGCGATCCTCCCGATTTCAATGTTAAAAAATATTTTAACATTAAAGCCTATGGCAAAATCGGGAGCATCGCGTCGGTCGCGTCGGGACCAATGTTAATGGTCCCGACCGACGCGATGCCCCCGATTTTGAACCTTTGCCGGCAAAATGGACCTGATTTCAAAGGAAATCGGGTCCATCGTGTGGATCGTGTACCTTAACTTAAAGGTACACGATCCACACGATTGTGGCCGTGCTAGGAAACAAGTACCATATAATGTAAATGCAAGATACTTCAAGATACATAATTGAAATATTAAAATATTCCGAAATACGGAATAATCCGTTATCCAAAATTCTCCTGGTCCCGAGCATTTTGGAAAAGGGATACTCAACCTGTATTTTCATACATGAAAATGGACATTGGGATTTCAATGGCAGCTGTCTACACAATACAATTTTTTTAATAATGATCATTTTAAATGAACAAGAGGGTCATAAAGGGTTAAGCAGATTGTTCTACAGGTTTTTGTACTAGATCTCATCTCATCTTATCGCAAAACCGAAATGCGATGAGATGCGATATTATATACAATAATTGTAACCTGTATGGGTACCTTCACTGTCGTCCTTGAGTTTCAGTTACGTGGTGGACATACTGTAGTTGTGCTTCTGATTAGCCACATGTTTTATGATTGGCAGCCACCGACACTGGCTTTACCTATCCCTTTGACCATATTTTTAGTCTTGGAGTGTAGATAATCCCAAAGCTGGTGAATGTTTTCTATGGCCACCATGTAGGTGGAAAATCACTCGAAAATAGGGTTACCACCTCATCCCTTTTTAATTCTGGACACATATTAATTACACAGCTTCTGTGGCTGATTAAAACCAGGTGAAATGGAGTCTTGAAGTCAGCCAGCCACAGAACCTGTGCAATTAATGTGTCCGAAATTAAAGGGATAAGCCTTCTTTTGTTTTTATTTGTTTCTTTTATCTACCACTTGGATCGTTGTTAATAAATCCATCTTACCTGTTACTGGTGTCCACAAGTCATCGGTCGGTTAAAGAAACCTTTGATGTGAACGTGAGATAGAATCCTCATGTAAGTTGCTTTCATGCTGTTATTTCCTGCAAACTGAAGGTATCTAAAGAAACTTACGGGCATACCTGAATACAACTAGATTGTAAGTTCATTCCCTTATGAGCACAGGAAGGATCTCATGAAAAGAACCAAGATCCCACATTGAGGATAACTTTCAGTAGTTATTTGACATAGCGCTAGTTACCTGTTAATCTATTTGCTCCATCCTATAGAATAAACCCCTAAAGCTGCTCATCACCTCCCTGAATTCAAGTGTTGTGCATGCCAGTAGGCACTAGATGGCGCCCAATGGAGCAGTTTCAGTGTTGCTCCGTTCGGGCGTGCACAGCCGTTAGCAGTGACATTATTGTTATGACGTTCCATCATTTTGATGCGCTGGTAACTAGTAACTAATAATTCTGAGTGAAGCAGGTTAATGATGAAGGTCTTCCAGGCAGAACATATGGCGTATTCAGGACAGGCCCCAAGAGCCACTGGCGGCGGGTCACCCTTTAGAACAATACATGCCTAAACGTATAAGTTACTGATGTGTACAAAGCTAATTGCATGTTAATTACAGTAATCCTAAAATTGGGAGGTCAGTAACCTTCCAGCATAGAAATGATAGAACGTTCAGAAGAAGGGATTCAGTATTGAATCCCGGCGTTCAGAATCCTGACGCCGGAATCCCGACAGCCGAAATGCCGACAAGGGGGGGACGTGGATCGCCCCCCCCCCTTGCGGGCCCAGTGCCTCGCTACGCTCGGCACGCTATTTTATTCTCCCTCCAGGGGTGTCGTGGACACCTCAGGAGGGAGAAAGTGTCGGCATTTCGGCGGTCGGGATTCCGGCGTCGGGATTCTGAACGCCGGGATCCCGACCGCCGGGATCTTAACTGCATCCCCAGAAGAAGGGTTAGTCATAACTGTAATGGGAATGTTGTATATATTGTATAATGTGCTTCCTGCCATACATGGTTAGATCATATGTCAACAAGGAGTTAGGTCTGTACCCATAGACCAGGCTTTCCCAACCACGGTCCTCAAGGCACACCAACAGTGCAGGTTTTGTAGATATCCAGGCTTGAGCACAGGTGACTTAATTAGTATCTGAGAGATTCTGATTAAACCATCTGTGCTGAAGCCTGGATATCACTAAAACCTGCACTGTTGGTGTGCCTTGAGGACCGTGGTTGGGAATGCCTGCCATAGACCATGATATAGGTCACATAAATGTAGGTTTTATAAATTCACATATTTACAAGACTTTATTCATATACGGATATCCACTATGTACTAAATGGTTAAATTGTGCATTCTGAAGGTTACCAAGCATATGTGGTTGACTTACATAAATGTAATTCAATTCATATGGTCTTTAATATAGCCTTGAACAACTTGTGGGATACGGTCATTAGGGGCAGCACGGATGGTGTAATGGTTAGCATTACTGCCTCACAGCGCTGAGGTCATGGGTTCAATACCCACCATGGCCCTAACTGTGCGGAGTTTGTATATTCTCCCCGTGCTTGCGTAGGTTTCCTCCGGGTACTCCGGTTTCCTCCGGGTACTCCGGTTTCCTCCGGGTACTCCGGTTTCCTCCCTAAATCCAAAAATATACTGGAGCCCAACTAAAATTAACTTTAGAATGGAGACCGAATGATCCATACCCCAACTTGTACATGCTCAAAAGTGACAGGCAATTTTTTTTTTTTTTTTTTTGTACACATCATACCCAAACAAACAGATGAGATATATAGCTGTGTAAAGTGATTAAACCCATCTAAATGAATGGGTGCAATATGCAAAGTGCTGTTTGGTCACCCAGACAGCTGACTGTTTGCACAGTTTAACTTGCTACATCAGGAGGCTGCTGAAATGTGTGCACTACTACTATTAGCAGCCAACTGTTATGTTGGATGCCCCTAATTTGTGCAGCCACAAAAAAAAACAACAATGCAAAACAATTCCCTAATGCAGGCAGGCAAGTGATGTAAGCTGGGAGATGCAGAGCCCCGTCCTAATGCAGGCAGGCAAGTGATGTAAGCTGGGAGATGCGGAGCCCCGTCCTAATGTAGGCAGGCATGTGATGTAAGCTGGGAGATGCAGAGCCCCGTCCTAATGCAGGCAGGCATGTGATGTAAGCTGGGAGATGCAGAGCCCCGTCCTAATGTAGGCAGGCAAGTGATGTAAGCTGGCAGATGCAGAGCCCCGTCCTAATGTAGGCAGGCATGTGATGTAAGCTGGGAGATGCAGAGCCCCGTCCTAATGTAGCCAGGCAAGTGATGTAAGCTGGCAGATGCAGAGCCCCGTCCTAATGCAGGCGGGCAAGTGATGTAAGCTGGGAGATGCGGAGCCCCGTCATAATGTAGGCAGGCAAGTGATGTAAGATGGGAGGTGCGGAGCCCCGTCCTAATGCAGGCAGGCATGTGATGTAAGCTGGGAGATGCGGAGCCCCGTCCTAATGCAGGCAGGCATGTGATGTAAGCTGGGAGATGCGGAGCCCCGTCCTAATGTAGGCAGGCATGTGATGTAAGCTGGGAGATGCAGAGCCCCGTCCTAATGTAGCCAGGCAAGTGATGTAAGCTGGCAGATGCAGAGCCCCGTCCTAATGCAGGCGGGCAAGTGATGTAAGCTGGGAGATGCGGAGCCCCGTCATAATGTAGGCAGGCAAGTGATGTAAGATGGGAGGTGCGGAGCCCCGTCCTAATGCAGGCAGGCATGTGATGTAAGCTGGGAGATGCGGAGCCCCGTCCTAATGCAGGCAGGCAAGTGATGTAAGCTGGGAGATTCGGAGCCCTGTCCTAATACAGGCAGGCAAGTGATGTAAGCTGGGAGATGCAGAGCCCCGTCCTAATACAGGCAGCCATGTGATGTATGCTGGGAGATGCGGAGCCCCGTCCTAATGCAGGCAGCCATATGATGTACGCTGGGAGATGCGGAGGCTCGTCCTAATGCAGGCAGCCATGTGATGTAAGCTGGGAGATGCTGAGCCCCATCCTAATGCAGGCAGGCATGTGATGTAGGCTGGGAGATGCGGAGCACCGTCCTAATGCAGGCAGCCATGTGATGTACGCTGGGAGATGCGGAGCACCGTCCTAATGCAGGCAGCCATGTGATGTATGCTGGGAGATGCGGAGCCCCGTCCTAATGCAGGCAGCCATGTGATGTACGCTGGGAGATGCGGAGCCCCGTCCTAATGCAGGCAGCCATGTGATGTACGCTGGGAGATGCGGAGGCCCGTCCTAATGCAGGCAGCCATGTGATGTATGCTGGGAGATGCAGAGCCCCGTCCTAATGCAGGCAGCCATGTGATGTACGCTGGGAGATGCGGAGGCCCGTCCTAATGCAGGCAACCATGTGATGTACACTGGGAGATGCTGAGCCCTATTCTGTGCAGTGATTTAAAAGCTGTAAGTGTGCAACATTTTTGACTGACTAATGAGTTACATGATCATGGGATATCCTTATGTAGGTGAGGTATATAAACTATAATGTCAGATATGTGTATAAAAACTAGGGATGTGCAGATTAAAAAACAGGATATTATTGGCTATCAGCTGTCACATGTTTTGGCTCCATATCATGTGACAGCCGGATAGCCAATAAGATCCAATTTTGAGATCCGAGTAAATCCGGATCTGCACATCTACAGTATATTAAATCTATACTAAAAACTATTGCCCTTATGTGCATTGCGCTGACTACCTGTTACATCTGTGCAATGCAATGTGCCTCCTTGATGACCAGCATCCTGCCCTAAACAGAGTGAGCATGTGATGGAACCAAAAGCTGGATTGTTTTGCAACACGGTTGTTTGACAATAAATGGCTTCACCTAACCACCTACCATGAGGTGTTTGTTGCAGTTGATTGAAGGGGTCACATGCACGTTGCCCAGCACCAGTTCGTTGTGCAATCTGTAGACTACATCTCTGAACTGATTTCATTCCTTTGGCAGATCTTACCCTTGGAGAATAAGATGAAGATACCACATCAGTTCCCGGTAGTATTGTATGGCGGTATGGCCGTTGTTACCATGCTCTACATCACCATGGGCACCCTGGGTTACTTGCGCTTTGGTTCCAGTATACACGGCAGCATAAGCCTGAATCTGCCCAATTGTTGGTAAGTTCCAGTAACACTCAGACTATATACATTTAGTTTTGACTTGTGACACCTTTCTGTATGTACATTGGTCTTTGTGCAAGACTTGGCTGGTAAAACTTAGGGGGCCCGTTTCAGACCCTTTCGTTATGGGTATAATTCATCCCCAATGTTTGGGTTTCCGCGATTATTGAATGATTTTTCTCTGGTGCATTCGAGGGGATGTGTTAGCGTCACTGAGCACTGATTTATAATGAAGGTGGAGTTACTTACCATGCATCACTGAGCACTGATTTATAATGAAGGTGGACCTACCATGCATCACTGAGCCCTGATTTATAATGGGATGGAGCCCTCAAGCAAGTCCTTCCCTCACACCACCCCCTTAATTCAGCTCTCTGGCATCTGTGCAATGACAGCCCCAGCCAATAGGGAACTACCCTGATTTATTGTTGGCTGCTGCTGGGCATCAACTGCAATTGACTGGTTGAGTGTTTGTGGTCTGATCACTGCTTTGGCCATTCCTGCCCTAATGGCTTCTTTAAAAAAAAAAATGTCTATATCGTACATAGAAACTGTCCAAGCATGCTGATACATTACCTATGTTTTAACATCTTGTGTCTCCTGCAGGTTGTACCAAACTGTGAAGTTACTGTATTCCTTTGGAATATTTATTACCTTTGCGTTGCAATTTTACGTTGCTGCAGAAATTATAGTCCCCTCTGCTACTTCCGGAGTGTCTGATCGCTGGGCTCTATGGGTGGACCTATCCGTGCGGACGGGCATGGTTTGTATCACATGTGAGTCTGCCTATTACATTTTTGTATTATGAGAACCTTTTTAATTCTTTTTTTTATTTATTTTTACATTTTGTATGTTTACTTTTATATGCGAGTTGTAGTAATAATAAGGCATCTCCCTATAATCCAGTGATTTACCAGACTAGAGGTCCACAGACAGTCGTATAATGGTGGGATTATTTTTATTTATTTATTAACAGTTTCTTATATAGCGCATACAAATTCCGCAGCGCTTTACAGAGCATAGTTATGAGCAAACACATAACAAATTACATTACAAGACAGTTTAGGACAAGTACATGGTTAATACAGATAGTTGCATCAGGGGACAGGACACTGAAGCAATTATCAGGGTGGCAGTGGTTTATATATTCTAAGAAAGGCACATGAGGAGAGAGGGCCCTGCTCGTGAGAGCTTACATTCTAAAGGGGAGGGTTAGACAGACAGGGGTGACACAGAAGGGGGAGAAGTGGGCATAAACAGGTTAGGATGAGAGATGGTCGGGTTTTATGCAGGAGGGTGGGAAGGGGTCAGCTTAGTGTTTGATATTTTAAGTCTAAAAAAGCGCTGGGTCATCCAAGAGTAGACAGCAGAGAGACAGTTGGATATATGAGTTAGGATGGAAGGAGAGCGATCAGGAAACGAGGGGTAGATTTTAGTATTATCAGCATAGTGGAAGTCGAGTGAACAAATAAGTTCACCCAGAGAGGACATGTAGAGATAGAGAAGAGGGCCAAGAATAAAATAATCAGGGACACCTACTCTCAATGGAACAGCAAGAGAGGTAAAGTCATTAGAGGTACAGCTGGGCATTTTCAAAACTGACAGTGCAAGTACAAGCATAAAGAGTGATATTCAAAAAGTTTTAGCAGATGGAGAAATGGTGATATCACAGCTGAATAGGCAAATTAAGCAGCCAGGAGTAGTGTGATGTGAGAATGAAGTGAGCTCACTCAAAGCAGTCTCTTGGTTTTCTGGGTTGCTGGTGTCTTTCTGAGTCACTTTGATACGAAGATGTTAAGTTGGTTGGCAGTTTCTGTCCAGTTTAAGTCCAGAATAAGTCCAAGCTTTAATCTATGTAACGGTTTTCGCCCTACTTAAAAATCATCCTACTTTAAAATATGACAAACTAACAATAGTCAGCCAGGCTGAGGTCAGGGATGTGGTCTGAATCCTGATGGCAAGTACGTGTAATAGGGTTGGGCTTCGGAAAGGGGGTGGTTCGGGATATTGGTAAGGTTAAAAAACTTACTGGGATCCGTCGGCTTTCTCTCTGCCGGGATAGTGACTGCTGGGATTTTGTACCCAGCTTGTAATGATGCCAACCTCACCTCTGTTCTGTGTTCACCAAACCACAGCATACAATGCTTAGGCTGGGTAGGGCTGAACACAGGGGATTTGCTATTTAAAAAAAAAACAGTCACTTAAAATTGTTTAGAAGTGCTAGATTTATCTTTCTGTGGTTAGGACATAAGTGTAATCTTCTCTGCCTCCTATGGGGCCTACACACGGGGAGCTTTGCTGAGCATTCCGAGCAATGCCACATTGCTTAGAATGCTCAGCACACAGGGATGTGTCTGGGCCAATGTTCTCACAGGCGATTACTAGATTTATCCAGAATGCCGTATATTAACCCCTGGAAATTTTCCAGGCTCAGCTGCGCTGCCGCAGCGGGCTGTCCCGGAAAATTTCCGGGCATACCACTTTGCATTGGGTGCATGCCAGTGGTGCCTCCAGTGGGGCACCACTGGCGCACTACCTTTTAGGGGTCCCCCCTGTCGCCCCCTCCGCTCCGGCGATCGTACGCCGGATCTCCTCTCCCAGCCGCCATTCATTATATGCATCAGTGACGTAGGCGGCAGGCTCGGGGATGTTCAGCGCGGCTCGGGGGGACTCAGGAGAGTTCAGGTACCGAGCCGCCGCGAAACATCCCCGAGCCTGCCGCCTGTGTGATGCGGAGGTGAGGGGGCGGCGGCTTCCTACGATCTGTGGTGAGTTTTGCTGGGGCAGGACAAACCTACCACTCAAGGGGTTAATCGCCAGGCGATAGTGACGCACTGGGCCAAGCATTGCTATGGCCCATACACACGTAGCGATGTAGGGGCATTTTCTAAACGATCTAGAACAAATATGGGGATGACATGCCCTAGTTTTCTAGAAAGCTGGACATTGACGCCCATTCCCCGCACCCAAACCTCCGCAGCATGTCAATCAAGCTCTGACTAAAGCTGCCCATACATTAGTACGATCCTATTCATCGGATTCCAATGCAGGGACCCATGTGCATCGGATTGGAGCCTGAAGATCGGAACATTGTGAAACAACGATACCCTGCTTTAGACAGCTGCTCGTATGTTATAAATCCATGGTTTCTTTTTGTTTTTTACTTTCATTTGAAAAACCAAGAGGGTTATTCAGGTTGACTCGTTGAATAACAAATTTGGTCGTGGGAACAATGGTGCGGGTCTGCGCATGCGTATCGGCGAAAATCCGCACGTGTAGACCCACTATGTAAACCCCTTCGGAGAGTGACGCACTTGCTGAGGAGTTTGCACAGAGCTGGAGGGAAACGGGCAGTTAGTGGACTGTTGCCTGGGAATGCCCAGTGTTTCCTGGGCATGCCAAAAAAAATGTTGGGTGTCCCCATGATGAACGTAGGTGCGTTGAAGCCTGCAAGGGCGGGCGGCTGACTTAACACAACCTCAGCGCTGCCCTGAATTCGGACATCTCCGAGGCAAATAAAAGTCAGCCTAGACTGACTTTTTTTTTATTTGCAAACGGGTAAAAAAATAATTTTGTGTCAGCGACCGTCAAATCCATTCGCATGCAGGCAAAGACATTCGATCTGAGAAGGGCTGCCGATGTTTACCCACGCGCTAGGCAGCAAAAGATCGCTGCTTAGTGAGTGGGTCCGAATCAGGCCCCAAGTTATGCAAAGCACTTAAAGACAAGTAGATGTAGGGGTAGATGTATGAAGCAGTGATAATCAGTGCCTAATTGTCCCTTTTTAAGTCAACCCTGTAACTTAACAGTCAGGAGCTGATTGGCCGGTGATAAAGTACCAGGCACTTTATCACTTCTCCTCCTTTATCACTGCTTCATACATGTGTAACATTTACTGCCCTGTCACTTCTATGCTGTGAGAAATGATTCCCAGCATCCAGTCGCCATCTGAGCTGCCACGTCCAGCCTCCCCTTCCTCTAATCCCATTATTAGGCTGTCAGAGTTGATGCGTAAATTAGGTGCTTGCCTTGTCTGTTCCCATAGGGTCACTCATACATTATTTGTATTGCTTAATACCTTTCACTCCTTTTTTTATTTATTTGATTTAAATGTTTTTGTCTCTGGTAGCTGGCTGTCCCTGTCATTGCAGAATTGTATTAGATATTGCTGTATAAAGCTTTAGTATATTATTATTACCACACAAGGAGGCTTCTGTAGTCTTATTATCCTAATACCAGATGGACCTTTAACCGTTTTATTACATGGTTTGGACAGCAAAGGTGCATCCGGACAATTTGCAGGGTGTGCCGCAGTGACTTCATACACAGCTGCTGCGGCCCAAAACATGGTGGCCGTGCATCTCCCCTCACAGCTAGGCTGCACAGCCAAGGGGCAGACACATTTATTGGGATGCGGGACCATTTGTCTACAACAAGAAGATAGACAGCCATTAGGTCGACACCATTAGTTCGACAACTCAATAGGTCAACATGCCATTAGGTCGACAGTGTCTAGGTCGACAGCCAAAAGGTCGACATGGTTTTTTTCCCCAATGTTTTTGACCCAAATGTCTACACAGTCAACATGGACACAGTTTGAAGTGAGCCGCAGCCCCTCGCATCGCTCGCGATGCTTTGGGCACGGTGCCTCGCTGCGCTCAGCACACTATTGTAATCTAACTCCATGCCGTAGTGGATGATAGGGCATGAAATACCGCCTGTCGGCACATGTCGACTTAAAAAACAGTGAAAAAAACCATGTCGACCTTTTGGCCTGGCGACCTTTTGGCCTGGCGACCTTTTGGCCTGTCGACCTAATGGCTGTCTATCTTCTTGTTGTAGACAAATAGTCCGGATACCCATTTATTGATATCTAATAACTATGGATGCAGGTTATTAATGCCTCTTTATATTACGTAAGGGCACATATGGCCAGATGCACTAAGCTTCAAAAGAAAAAACGGAGTGTGATAAACAACCAACCAATCAGCTCCTGCCTGACCTTTTTCAAACACAGTCTGTGACATGGCAGGTAGGAGCTGATTGACTGGCTTGTTTATCACTCTCCATTTAATCACTTTTGAAGCTTAGTGCCTCTGGCCCATAGTTTGGGTGTGTGGTGAGTTCTTCGGTACTGCTCAGAATTTGTAGAGCAGCAGAATCTAGCAAAGCCGTGTACTGTACATGAATCCATAATTGTATGTGCGGTCTTGTACAGCATGGTTGCCAAACTGGTGGCTCTTGGCTAGTAGGACCTTCATAAATGACTTCTTACTGGCAAGACCTGCTTGTGTGTTGCTGCAGAATGCAACATGTCCCTAAACTGGTGCCAAAGCATAATGATAATAATAATCCTCATTATTGGCTGGTTCCAAATGACGACCGCATATGTCTGTTTATGAGTTTTCTTTGTTTCAGGTGTCTTGGCAATTCTAATTCCTCGTCTAGATATGGTCATCTCACTGGTGGGATCTGTCAGCAGCAGTGCCCTGGCTCTCATCATCCCACCTCTCCTGGAGATTATCACCTACTACTCCGAAGGCCTTAGCCGTTGGGTCATAACTAAGGACATTGTCATCAGCCTGGTGGGTTTTCTAGGATTTTTGTTTGGGACGTACGTGACCTTATATGAACTCATTGTGCCAAACTCCCATTCGCATAACGCCACCCTGTATGCCGTGCAGTGAGGCATAGTGCTGGGAGCTAACCCTACCCTGCTCGGTACTTGGAGAACCACAGTTCAGAATGTTCCATCTCTGTATTTATAGTGTTCCATCATCTCTTTATTGAGGAATGTAACTATTTTGCCTTCTAGTTGCCAATTATGTTTAGTACAACGCAAAGGTAACAAATAACCACTGATTTTCTTCTGCACGTTGCGTTGTGGAAATGTTCCATGGGATCTCTACCAGAAACAACCATACAGCCTCTGTCTTTTTCTAGACTGTGCTAGAGTAATGGCATGTCAAAGCTGGATGGTTGCGTTCAGGAACTTCTCCGCTTCATCTCCCTCCAAGGCTTGATGCATCTCCCCCATAATCCTCTAATCCCGTGTTGACATTTCTTCTAGAACCCAACCATAAAGGACCACTGTTATTTGATTAAGGGATGCCGCTTTACTTTTCCAGAATTGCTGGCACCAAGCAGAACATAATGCATCCTGCGGAGACCTTCAGGATTGCTTGGGATCTCTCATCCAGCCCAACATTAAATGCTTAGTTCAATACTGATCACTTGAATATATACCTCACGTGCTAATGAAATGCTGACTGCGTTGTGTGCAGTTGTGTTCTCTTTGACCCTATTGTGAAAGAAATAATTGGCTTTGTGGTTCCACACGGAACTTTCACATACCTGCTTTTACTTCTCATTTTAGGTTTCATCATTATCGCACATAAAAAAAAAAAAAGGGAATCATTCAAAAACAAACAGAGTACAGACAAGACAGAATAACTCAGCCAAAATAAAACCATTAAGACAGCGAACATCGCTCTGCGCAATACTTACAGTACTTACAGTATGTGCAATCAAACCTTTTGAGATTTATCGAGTTGACGGGAGAGTAGCCAGTATTTCCTCTTTACCTTCTAATTCTGTTATTCCCATATAGACTGTAAAGTTGTCCATACATAGTACAAATATTGTATACTGTACAATATCGCATCGCATAGGTTTTGCAATGCAATGAGATGAGATCTAGTACAAAAAGTATGTGCGAAACACTTTTTGAGCTGTGCGATGAGATGTGTGACGGGAGCGCGCATCTCAACGCACCCAGTAATGGTACCATGTATGGGCACCTTAAGTTTTGGAGCAAGACTCTCTTGCCTCCCGGTGTTATTACTCAGTCTTAAATTATTTTTGCCTGTGCGACCAGCCTTAAGATGGCCGCCACCCACCTATGGGGGGTATTCAATCCCAGGTCACAACTGTCGGGACGTCCCGATAGTCAGAACCTCGGCCCACTCGACTGTTTGGCAGGCGGGATTCAAAGTCCTGCCTGTCGAACAAAGAGAAGGGGGCATGTCCTTGGAAATGGCCATGGATCAACGGCCGTTCTCGGCTAAATAGGCATGACTGCTTTTAAAGTTGGGTCCATTCTGCCGAGATGCCACTTCAATGCTGTCGGGAAAGGCCACATTGAGTAGGCACCCGCCAATATTTCCCCCAATGAAAATAGCAGTGGTGGATTGAATACCTCCTAAATCGGCAGAACTGCAGTCAGGGAGATACAGCTGATAGGCAAAAGTTATTCGTTCCATCAGTGCACTGCACCCCATGACAGTGACTGGTGTCCCTCCTTCCCCGTACCGGTGCACCATTTGTACACTGTTTCGGCTTTCTCCTAACTGACAGGGGTTCCCCATTATTGTGTGCCCCATAATCATATGTGCCTCTGAGCCCTGCGTTACCTGTGCTGGGGCAGGACAACAAAGACCATTTTATGCGTTGATGATTGTATTTGCTAATTAACCAACTAACATGATCGCAGGATGGTTCAGGGCATCACAAGGAACATTTCAGTAAATACTTGATCAAAATCTGCTCAGTAGATCTGGGCTTTATAGTAAATGAATATGTATATGTGTGTGTATATGAAAATGTATTAATATATTAAATGATCTAGACCAGTGGTAGCCAACTCCAGTCCTCGAGAGCTACCAACAGTTCACATTTTCCAGACAACCTAGCTGCTGCTCAGATGCACTCATTACTTACTAAAGGTGTATACACACGGCAGGATATGCCGTGAGATGCGAGTCCCGATATGATTAGATCGCATGTAGAGGGACAATTTGGACTATATAGTGCAGATCTGCACTATATAGTCTTGGCTGCCCTCTCTATTTCACTGCCGATTTGCGCTCACATGGGAGCGCGCATCGGGCTCGCAAGCCCTAAAAAAGCATGCGTTCTGCATGCGATATGACTTCCGATGTTCACTATATCGGCAACATCGGAAGCCATATCGCCCCATGTGTACACACTATATAACACATTTTAAAAGATCTACAGGTGGCGCCAATTACTTCACTTGTGATTCTGTGAGGAGATCTGGAAAACATTAACTGTTGGTGGACTGGAGTTGGCTACCCCAGATCTAGAACCACTGACAAACGAAAATCCACTGTGGATCTTATAAAACACAAGAGATGGGTAGCTGACCTGTACGACCTATTACCATCTTTCCTTTGATGCTTTTTAAGATAACAGATTTATATTTTTCGTAGGATGTAAGTAGGTAATGCCAGTGTCACTTGTAACAAAGCCACATTGATGCAGAGTACTACTAACTAATGGTGAACGAGGAAGTAATAGTAAGACTAGATCACTTGGTGGATCCCTGTATTCTGATTTGGTATTCCTAGATTTATTTATTTTTCGCTGTAACCTTTTGACCAGTTAATTTCAGAGTTTCCAAATCACTGTAATTAATAGAAATCCAAATTCTTCTATTTGCTTAATTCTCAGTAATAATCTGCTTTGCAATTGGGAAAAGTCTCTCAGCATTTCAACAACTGCACTTTTTCAATTCAATCTTATGCCATTAGAAACATGGTGTGTGCTGGGGATCTGTTAAGTCAGTAGTGCCACCCTCTGATTTTGAGAAGCATTATCATTTATCGTTATCAAGCATTTTCCATACAGAGTAGGCCTTGTTATCACAAATCTTCAGCTTAGCTATTAAGCGCCAACATCTGTATATATATAAAAGGCTAAATACTCCTCACCTCTGAGGTGAAGTACCACCAGTGACCACTAGAGGCCACTTGACAGACCAAATTGCTTCTTTTTTGCGAAGCAAAATGATCTCTTTCAAACTTGTTGGATATGGAAAGAGGGAGCTGTGAAGACCGAGATTGGAGGTACAGATGGAGCAGCTCACATTGGAGCTGCTCCTGGCGATTCTATTGCCATTGGCCAGGATCCGCCACCAACTGATGGAAGGGGACGTGTGCACAAGACGCTTGTGCGCCCTGTCCCATCAGAGCCCTCCGCCGGCTCCCAGCTGCTTCCCCGTTGCCGCCCGCATCCCCCACTAACCCTGTTAGGCAGGGAATCCGCTCCCCAACACCTTGCTGACATGCGTCCCCTTCAGATAGAGTGCCTGACCACTATCCTGCACCAGCTCAGGACATTTGGCGGTCCTGCAGGCTGGCTGGGAGGCGCTCCATCTGTAGGGGCAGATAGGGACTAAAGGTGCCCACACATGGATAGATATCGGATCCAATTATCTATCCAATTTCCTTTTGAAGTCCAGAAAACTCCTGATCATTGCCACACACACACAGAGTGATTGAGTAATTGATCAGAATTTATTTTTCTTTATTTAGAAATGTGTAACAAGTGCAATATCTGACAAACAAAAAAAAAAATCACATCGGCCAATGGAAAGAGTGTGGCCTTACAAGCAGCCTAAATTGTTAGCATGTGCACAGATTAACTTGACATTGGTAATGCGACTTTGGGATCTGCTTGCACACAGTTTGATTTGATAAGACCTGGAAAGCACTTTGGATATTCCACGAACTAGACATACAAGAACTATCTGCTTAGCGTAACTAGAATTTGAGGCATGTTGGGATCAGTCATTGTTAGTCCCACCCCTGCTCATTGTAAAAACACACAGGCGGAATGTTTATAGATTCTACAGAACAATTGTAAGAATGTAGCAGAATTTTTAAGTTTACAGGCTCTTTATGTTGGTGTATAATGTGCACAATATCCGACATCAGCTGGGAATAACTAATAACTAATTGCTTAGAATTAATGGCATTAATTACTGTACATGTTTGTGACCTCTTCAAAAACTGCCACACACTGCCGCGTCTTGGGATACACAGGTTAGTTGTGTAACGTGTAGTTCTGTTTCATCCTGTATATTGAAATGTGTATAGTGTGATATTAATGCACTGTACTTATGCTTTGTAATTGGTTGTTGTCTGTATTGGCACTTTACTAAATAAATTATCTGGTTGTAATAGAATATCGAGTTTGTTCTTGTCTCATTCATGGTGAGATGTATCTGATGCCCCATACACACGGTGTGATTCTGACTAGCTTTCGATTTTAGATTTTGACTATATAGTCAAAAAAGAAAACGAATAGACCTTGAAGGGTTTTCAGTCGCATTTGATGCCTATTCGATACCGATTCAAGGCCCCGCAACATCAATATCGAAAAGAAAAAAAAACTGTGCAGGCAAGACTATGTAGTACAGATCTGTACTATTTAGTCACCTCCCCTGCAATCATAGATTTGAAGACCAATAAATATGCCTACACTCCATTTACCACCATTATACATGGTACCAGCTGTACGGCAATAACAATGCCTTTTATGAGTACAAAACAAAGCTAATTGTTGCGCTTGCTGCCACCAATGCAATGGGGAATTTGTTCCTTTTTTGATGACCACATTTCAGCCTATTGTCGTTTCCTTATGTTCTGCAGGTTCATACACTACCATATACATTGCACACACCAGTCTATTGCAGTTATAATGCAGACACCTCCCAGATAATTATGTTGACATCTAGATAAGGGCTGGCTGACTTAGTGTTATAGATGTCCTCGCTTGACAGCAGCTAGGACAAGTTGCTGCTTTGGGAGAACAACATAGTGAAGGCAAGGAATACTGTCTACAGGGTCGTAACTAGAACTTTGTAGGCCCCATAGCAAAATGTTTAGGGGGCCCCTCAAATCAGGTTTCCATTAGAGTGGGTATGGCTCAATGACCTATGACTGAACGGGCACATGAGTCATGGTATTAGTAAAAACCAGAGAGAGTGACAGCAGTGACATGGAGACAGACTGAGAGGAGAGGCAGCAGGGATGTAGAGACAGACTAAGGCAGTGGGGAGTATGGAGATGGGCACAGAGGGGGCATGGAGATGGGTGAAGAGGGGGCTATGGAGGTAGGCAGGGGGGCATGGAGACAGGCACATAGAGGGCATATAGGCAGAAACCGAGGGTACATGGCAACAGGTGCAGAGATGGCATGAAAACAGGGGCATGGCCTGCATCATCGGCATTCCAGGTAGGCCATGCCACCTTTGGACGCTCATGGCTACGCTGCGCGAGCACCCCGATTTCTAAAATTAAATTGTTGCAAAAGACAACAGGATGTGCCTCAAACCAGAAATAGCCAGTTCTGGATTGTTTGTTGTGGTCTGTGAGGTCATGCTGTGAGATCATGGTGACTGACTACATCAGAGCTTTGCTGATGCTGTCTTACTCATTCACCTTCAGGGCCACAGCATTGCATAGCTTACAAGCAGAAGGAAATACATAAGTCTAGTGACTAAACGGAGACAAGCGCAGATTAGTGCAAAGTGGTGGCAGACGTGGCTCACAGTGTGGCG
This sequence comes from Crinia signifera, assembly GCF_055691185.1. Lineage (NCBI taxonomy): Eukaryota > Metazoa > Chordata > Amphibia > Anura > Myobatrachidae > Crinia > Crinia signifera. Next base: position 52,002,230 of record NC_139220.1, on the reverse strand, counting down.
GTACCGTACTTAGCAGCCACTAGGGCTAGTAGGTGTCCTACTATGCTCCATCTCTTAGATCCCAGTATGTGGACTGTTCCATTCTTATTAATGTGCAGAGGTGTGAGAGATGTATATTGTGCTTGAGCCATTACTTGTGTTTTCATCTGATACTGTGGTTATCTCTATATCATGAAAAAGAAGGTGTGCCAGCGGTGGCTGTAAGAGAATATTGGCAATACACGGTTCTCAAAATATAAAAAACAATTTATTAATACTGAATAAAAGATAAATATAAAAAGGTGAATCACTTTAGAACATAAAGTTCATGATACACAATCATCAAATGATATCACAGGGATATTGTGTATGGGTTTTAGACTTTGAGCTGTATCAAAAACAGAATTGGTGGAAAGAGCTGTAAATATTACCATCCCATTAGTGCCTGGTTTGTTTGCGTCCAGGATCCGTGACGATAATGTCCTGAGTTGTCCTAGTTGTCCAAGTGAGCACTTGTAAAACTTGCTGTCTACATCCATCCATCCACCAGTGACGTGTCCACCACCCCACAGACGACCCTCAAACCCATCTGGATACAAAATCATTTGGGATATTGCCTGATCCCTAATTTCATTCCAGCAATCCAAAGAGGACAGTCTCACTGGGTCTGTGACGATAATGTCCTGAGTTGTCCTATGATTGCAAGGACTCAAGGTTCCCAGTGAGACTGTCCTCTTTGGATTGCTGGAATGAAATTAGGGATCAGGCAATATCCCAAATGATTTTGTATCCAGATGGGTTTGAGGGTCGTCTGTGGGGTGGTGGACACGTCACTGGTGGGTGGGTGGATGGATGGATGGATGTAGACAGCAAGTTTTACAAGTGCTCACTTGGGCAACTAGGACAACTCAGGACATTATCGTCACGGATCCTGGACGCAAACAAACCAGGCACTAATGGGATGGTAATATTTACAGCTCTTTCCACCAATTCTGTTTTTGATACAGCTCAAAGCCTAAAACCCATACACAATATCCCTGTGATATAATTTGATGAATGTGTATCATGAACTATATGTTCTAAAGTGATTCACCTTTTTATATTTATCTTTTATTCAGTATTAATAAATTGTTTTTTATATTTTGAGAACCGTGTATTGCCAATATTCTCTTACACACTTTTTTTTATCATTCTTCTACAGTATTATGGCCTGACAACCCTGTGCCAGCAGCTGTTGATAGCACAACACACACTTCTTTTTATCTCTTTATCATAATTTGTGCTCCATTTAAGAGTAAACTAAATGCCGGCAGCATATTGTGTTTAGTGTGGTTAAATATGGGTACTTATATGTTAGTTGGGTGCCCACTATAGTTAGTACGCTCATACCCCCACTATCCATGTCGGCATGGAGTTGACTTTATATAGTGTGGCGCCCAACTAACTTATAAGTACCTAAATATGAACATGCTGCTAGTATTTACCATCACATACAGTATCTGTCTTGTGAGAAGCAGGGGTGTCCCCCCTCCTCCGCTGCATCCTCTGCTGTGTTGCTGGTGGCAATAGGTTACTGACTAATGCATATATATGACAACCGTCTGTGTATGTGCATATATCACTAAATATCTGGTGGGGATGTAGGAAACTGCATTAAAGCTGTTTGCTAAATATTTATTTGTGGTCCTAATCCCTTAAAATTAGTCCTAAATGGGTTATGTCTCTTTTTTTTAAATTAAGCCCTAAATACTAATGGGGTGCTAGGGGTTTTCCTTCCCTCTCTACCTTCCTATCTTGTCACTCTATCCCCCTACCCTGTATTTATCGCTCTCCCCTACCTTCTCCCCCTCTCTCTCCCCTAACCACTTTCCCCCTTTCTCTCTACCTCATACTAATGGGTTCAAGGGTTTCCTCTCCCCTCTCCTCACTATCTTGCGCTCTCTCTCCTACCCTCTTCCCTATCTTTCTCCCTACCTTGTCTCTCTTTGATCACCCTTTTTGCGCTTTCTCTACCATAGATAAAAAGAAACACAATATGCAGCGCTAAGTAATAATACATTTTCTTAGACTGTTGGATTGACTGCACAGTTTTATGTCAATAAAATCAAATAACAATTTAATAAGCCATTGGGATAAACATACTAATACAATAAAAATGAATTAAAATAAAGTTCATGCATGCAGTTTATGGCAGGGTGTTGGTTTTTTAGCTCTGTCCTTACTGTCCATTCCTATAAACGCCTGGAAAGATATGGACCACCTCTGTATAAATCAGAGTGAGTATAGTTACCATCCACCTTGCTGGATTAATTGGGTAATGGATCCTGATGGATTGAGGAATTTCCCTTTGTCGTCGTATGTCCCTTGTATATCCAATATCAATGTGGAAAGCACCACTGGTGTTGGTAAATGTAAATGGATATCCCGGTTCGGGCAGATTGAAGGAGTCTGGGTAATGCTGGAGCTATTAGTCCACTTCTAGTAGAGAGTAGGTTACAACTAACGCGTTTCGCTGTAAAGCTTTTTCAAAGTAGCATGGATTTTTCTTTCTCTTCTAACCACTTTCATCTCTCTCTACCGAATTACCCTCTTGCTCACTCATTTTTCTGTGTCTCTCACTGTGGACATGTGCGTGCCATGGGGTTCAATCAGGTGCATTCTTCAACATCTGGGAAAAAGTACAAATGCGCATTGGGGCGACCGAAGGGATGACTGGGTTATGCAGGGTTAGTGGGTTTGGGCAATGTCTCTTAATGCCTCAAGTGATAGACAATCGTTGAGCCGTGTGTCCCAAGAGGTTTCCTCCACTGATGTTTGCGGTACTTGTGTATTATCACGGCGCCCATTACGTAGTTTGCGTAGTGGTGTATTGAGAATACCAATACACCACTATGCTGGCACTTGTTCTGGAGCTGTAATAATACAATGCTTTATATCCCCACTATCCACGTCATACCCCCAGTATCCACGTGGGCATGGAGTTAATTTTATAAAGTGTGGCGAGCTCACGTGTATCCGCTTCCGCTCGCCACGCTTCGGGCTCGGTGGCTCGCTGCGCTCACCACACTTTATAAAATTAACTCCGTGCCCGCGTGGATACTGGGGGTAAGACGTGGATAGTGCGGATATGACGTTGTGAGGGGGGGGAATGTGTGTTATGCTATATATTTACCCTCCTCCGGCCCGGCCACCGCGTCCATCACAATCCCTGCAGACTCCTTGCGATCTACCGATGCAGGGTTACTTCCCGGTGCCAGAGTCCAGTCCCCTCTCCCCCTGGCGCTTGTAGCGGACAATGTACACAATTAGCGTAGTGCCGCTGGGGTAGCAGGGAAACCATGTAATGCTCCCCCAGTGGCACTACGCTGAATTACGTACATTGTACATTACGATTGTACATTTCGTACATTGCTGGCGCCGTAGAGTGACTGCCGGAGGAGGGGGACTGAACCCTGCTGCCAGGGAGTGACCATGGATCATGGGGAGTCAGCTTGGATCGTGATGGACACGGTGGCCGGAGGAGGGTAAGTATAAAGCACAACCCACACACTATCAACAACTGTACCTTAGGCTATGTTGAAAACATAGCGTAGCTGGGCGCCATGATAATACACAAGTACCATGTTTTTTTCTCCTGAGTGCTGATGGATGAGTCTTCATCATGAGGATTCTGCCATTTTGTTCCTCTTCTAGGATAAGTTTGTAAGAATTCTGGAACAATCTTGTTGCAGAATCCCCATTTTATAATGCAGAATAAAAATAATATATAGATTTTTACTTGGTGATTTATTATATATGTTTTGCTTGAATTTTCCTGTATTAATAAAGATGAAGGGGCAGCAGTGAGCCCTGGTGAGGTGAACGAGAGCATAGTTTGTAATGGAAAGTAACAGTGGTCCGGAGGCGGAGAGGTTGAAGGTTCAGCCAGTGACGCTGAGAGGGGGGTGGGGAGCAGGTACTTTTCTGGTCCCAGGTCCTGTTGCAGACAGCCAGGCAGTGGGACCGCTAGGACAGCACAGCCTCTCTGCAGCATAGTACTGTGTTGCTCAGTGATGTGTGCTGAGCTGGGGAGAGAGGCAGATCCCTCATTTACTGGGGCCCGGCAGGGCTGTCGGCTGCCCTGGGCTAAGCTTAGATAGTGTATAGGACAATGTGTGATATCTGCAGACATACTGTAGATACTGAAGACTGGTCAGAATCAAATCAGAGGGACGTACAGAGTAATTATTAGAATGGCTCAATGGCTCTAAGTCAGGGGTGGGCAATAAGCGGTCCTCCAGCTGTTGATAAGCTACACATCCCAGCATGCCTTGCATCAGTTGCAGCATGGTCAGATAACAAAACTAAGGCAAGGCATGCTGGGATGTGTAGTTCTTCAACAGCTGGAGGGCCGCTTATTGCCCACCCCTGCTCTAAGTAATAGGCATTGATGGTTCAGGGAGCGGAACAATGTGCTGAAAGGGGGGTAGAGGCAGAGATTTGTGACAACACCGTCTTCACCACCTAAGATGCTGGGGGATCTTCCGGCACTGCTAAGCAAAGCAGTGGTGTATGAACCCCCACCCCACTTCCCCCCCTCCACCGTGACACTTAGCAGAGACTCATGCATGGCAATAATATTATATATGGGTGATAGAAGAAGAGGAAGAATTATACAATATATGAATATGCTCTTCAGTTACTTTTTAACACAATAGAGATGTTTAGTTTAGTATAAAATATAGAAACAATGAATATAATATACGGTGCAACAGCCATTTTAGGTCACCAAATCCAAGGATTATTCCTCCCTCACACGAGCATAACTCCCAGAAGCAATGGATCAGCTATTCCAATGGAGCTTTGCGGTGCACCCGCTACTGCTGCACAGTTGATCAGCTCTGTCCCAAGAGCCCTGCTAACACCTGCAATAGGGGAATGGAAAGCTCCTGTCTGGTACTCAGCCTGTGCTGTACCAAGCAACGGTGCGCCCTCCGCTGCTCTAGGACCGGGAGATGGGACACTCCGCTGTACATAGATTCATGCTGCAGACGAATGAATCTTGTAATTCTGACCCTCCTGACGATGGGGGGAGCAACATTTCAACTTGCCTTTGCGTTACTGGGATAAACGTACAGTTCTGCTGGGAGTAGGAGAGGTCCTTGCTTTATCATCAGAACCAGTCACTGTTCATTGTACACAAGAGAGTCCCAGGGGAGGTAGCCATCTTGGGTGCGGTACAATATGCAATACATGATAATTCGTTATACAAGGCTAAAATGAAAGGTGACTAATAGGATTCCCACTGCAAAATGAGGAATATGGTCTTACTCTGTGTGTGTCTCATTTACAACAGTTTGTTTGGTAAAGGGAAATATCAAAAGATGTTCCAGTCACAGGCAATAACTACTTGAATTCCATACAATATCTGTATGAAGCCCACATGAATTGCTGACACCTCAGGGGTGAAGGGATTTGTCTATACTGCACCAAATGCTGGGTACACATTAGAATGATGCAGATTGTGAGAAGATCGTGGGCCAGATTCTCTAAGCTTCAAAAGTGATATAATAGAGAGTGATAAACAGCCAACCAATCAGCTCCTGTCTGACATTTTTCAAACACAGCCTGTGACATGACAGGTAGGAGTTGATTGGCTGGCTGTTTATCACTCTGCATTTTATTACTTTTGAAGCTTAGAGAACCTGGCCCTGTAAGACAATCGTATGATCATCTAACGATCTGTTGAAGCAGACGATCTGATACCAATCAGATTGCGATCTGTATCCAGTTGAATTAATCTTTTTAAAATCCTGACTGCATAAAGTAGGTTCTGAAAAATGATCAAACGACCAACGGGGATGCACATCGGATCGTAATCGGATTGGAAATGGCCCAAAGCATGCCCAATTTACATATAATCGGTCGAGATTGTATCAAAATTGGGCGAATTGAGGCCAATTGTATTGTCTTGTACTCAGGGCCACCGAGAGGTATGCCTGGCCCTGGTAAAATGTTGAGGGTGTGCCCTAATAACGTGAGGCATGACCACCTAACACAATTAGGCCACGCCCCCAAAAATGTTTAGGGGTGAAAAAAAAAATACTTGAGGGGGGATTGTTGGTATTGCCCCCCCCCCCTCCCTCAGCAGCAGTTGTCAGTGAGATGCTTATGCTGAGCCTGCTGTCAGCACATTTCAGCACATGATGTAGGTGTGTGCTGTTGCTGCTGCCCAGGAGGGATGGAGGGGGAAAGGGGGGGAGGTCGGACCAGGGCCCCTCCAGCAAACCTGGGCAATTAGTACCCCCCCCCCCCTTCCCCCCTCTTGGCATCCCTGCTTGTACTGGGAGTTGCTGTTTTTCTTGTTATGCTGTTTACGTACTTTTATAGATGCTGCTGAACCTTTGTGGCACCATATAAATAAAGGATAATAACAGTAATAGTGCAGTAACAGAGATACAACTATTTGAATTGATAGCCTATATTCTGACGCACATAGCTTTTTACTGCTCATGATTACCAAAAATGACTTTCCAGGGTTGTCACTGCAATATCGCTGTTCTTTCATTATTAACACAATGGACAGCAAAATGGGGTCAATTCAATTCAGGGTGCTATGAATAATGCAAGAAGGCGGGCACTTAAGTCGGAGAATGTCGGTACGTGCAGAGGTTTCATTGCAACAACTTCTCCGACATAACAGGTTGCTGAATTGAATAGGTCCAGGAGCTCCCTCTCAGCTCTATTCACAGCACACTAAATAGAATTGACACCAATGTCTCATTTCAAGTTTCCTAGTCTTATTATCTGTTGTTTTTTTTTAATTCTCTTAGCTTTCTAAATTAATATTTACAGTAAGTAAATTCAAATGTGAAAAACGATGTTATAATAAAATGAATGTAACATCACATTGTACCAAGAACATCAGCTACAATATGTGTCACTACCTGTTATATTGCATTCAGGAGGGACTGTAGAAACCTGCCCTGTCATTAATGTCATTGTCCCAACTTGTATTTATTTACATGACGTCATGAAACAACAAGTCATTGAAGGTTCTAATTCCGGGCAGTCTACATCTTGATCATACTATTATCTAACTAAAGCCAAACACGATTCCCCCCACTGACACTTAACAAAGATGACCCAAAATTATAGGTGGCTCCTCATACAGGTATTAAGTGCACCTGCTGACCGTCACATATTATTCCCACTTCAAACAGATCTGTGAACCAAAGTGTAACATAATTAACAGTCTGTGACTGACACCTTAAAGCTCAGAGAGATCTTTGAACCTTTGTCGTGCAAGCAGCAAATTACGACATGAAAATATGATCATTTGTTTGTGTGTTTTGATTTCCCAAAACAAGTCACCGTCACAGTGGAAGTCCCCGTCAGAGCGCTATGGCAGGTGATCTGCTTTTCTGAACTGTGGACCCAGCTCTGGTCCATTCGCTCCCCTGTGTGTTCGCGCAGGGGAGCGATGGTGTGCGATTGCGCATGCCCATAAACCATTATGAGCATGTGAAGCCGCTTGGTGCAAGCGGGCACCGCAAATATTTAATATTTGCCGGCCGCTCGCACACAGCAATGCGGGCGGGGGGAATTGGGTGGCAGCGAGCCACAAATGGGAACGCCCAGCATGGAAGTTCTGCGGTGACGTGGGTGTGGGCAGCTGACTTCAGCTGCCCACTCATTTTCTGCACAGGGCACCCACAGTCTGTAAGACAGAATAGGGCAGTGAATGATTAAAAATCTCTATACAGTACTGCATAAAAGCAGATCTGAATGGATCAATAGGTCTACACAAGCAAAAGGTTGACATAGCTATGATCGACACAGGAAAAGGTTGACATGAGCTTTTGGGGATTTATTTGATACTTTACCATCCACATGGATGTGATGGCGAATAATAAAGTGTGCGGAGCGCAGTGGTAGCACCTGGCCCGAAGTGCGGTGAAAGACAGCAAAGGGGACACAGTACACTAACTAATTTGGGTACTTATGTATTATCTGGGCTCCCATGTTAAATGCACCCCATTTTTTCATACCCTTACTATCCAACTACACATGGAGTTGATTTTATATAGTGTGGCAAGCACAGCGAGCCACCGTGCCCGAAGCGTGGCGAGCGCAGCGGTCTCATAAGAAAAACGGGAGCCCAGATATTACATAAGTACCCTAATTTGGGGCCCACGTGCTCAGTGTAAACATTGACAAAAAAAATGTAAAAAACCTGTTTCAATCTTTTCATGTGTCGAACATTTTGTCACTATAAACCTTGTGCATGTTGATCTTCTGCCGTCAACCTAGACCAGGGGTAGCCATCGAGAGCTAACAACATGTTTTCCTGCTCACCTCGCAGATACACAGGTGCACTCATTACTCACTGACACAGGTGGAGCTAATTACTTCACTTGTGATTCTGTGCGGAGACCTGCAAAACATGCACTGTCGGTTGCTCTCGAGGACTGGAGTTGGCTACCCCTGGTGTTGACATCTTTAACCTAATGAACCACACCTGCATCATAGAGTGGTGCTACATTAAAGAACAATAATGGCTAGTTCAATATTTGACTAACACATGTAATGAAACAAATCAGTTGATTATTGAAAATGAGGCAGAGATACGTCATATGAATGGTTATGAATACACAAGATGTCAAAATTATTTATAAAAAATTATACTTTATTGCTTTGAAAAACACAGTTATAAACACAAAGAAAAACATTTATGGATGGAATATATGCAACCGATGCCCTCAGATCTCGGGGTGGCAGCTCACCGATTATACTGTGTACATTGTCTCTCGGTGCCATCTCATTGTGTGCCAGTTCCACCGTCTGCATTGGCAGTGGGGGTAAAGTAGACTCATCTCACTGTGCATTGTGAAGACCAGCACGAGTCTGAGCTGCCAGTTGAAACAATTTTTTGCTGCGCTCTGCGTTCAACAAGGTTCTAAACCATCTTTGATCTTTACCTGCATCGTCTAGTGTTGTACATGCACTGCTTAGCGTACCCACAGCTGAGCATACAAACCAGCAAGAACCTACATGAAACAAGAATTTAAATATTCTCTCTGACATCTCTTCTAGTCTGATCTTTTATGCCTTAAATAATGAATGAGCATCACTTTATCGTGATAACGTGGTGCAACCAAAGTTGGCATCAAAAAGTTCTTCAAAAAGTCTATAGAGTGATATTTGTTTCCCTGACATCACCTTCGAAGAGCACAAAACCAAATTGCCTGCCAGAGGTAATACTGTGGGCCGTGCAGCTATTTAGGGGCAACAGGACTCGAAATTCAGATGTATCATGCTCAGCATGTTCTATGAGGATCGAGGTTTGACCGCTTGGAGTTGTCCCGAAAAAAAGATGGGCAATGTGTAAGCCCTCCCTACTGGTTATCCTCTTGGATGCCAAGGAAAGATGATATCACCAGTCCATGATGCGTTCTCACATTTCATATGATGTAGTGTACCTATAGTATCAGCTCTGTCCATACACCACACACCTCTCTCTTGCCCAATCGTCTTCTCCGATACACGCTCAATAGCAAACCTATTGGCTCATTTTAAAACATCACTTCCTCACAGCTGCCATAGTCACTTTCTTCTTGATCTGGTGCCTGGTAAGTTGAATTGTTTCTTGGTGGAACACAACAGTCTGAATAGGAAGGATGTGCCACACTCAGCCGCACATTGAGCAGTCGGAACCCTTCCTCATCGCGGCAAGACAGATCCTCTTTTTGGATAAGCTGTGAGGGATAATAGCTGATTGCAGTGTATTCGTTTTGGCAAGGGGTGGGCTGTGGGAGAAAGTCGTCCAAGGTCCGGTTGCTATAACAAGGGGGCAAAGGGGCTCTCCTGTTGGACTCTATTGGGAATGGGAAACCCCCAAATAAGGGCTCTTGTTCTGGTCCTCTTGGGAGAGGCGGGATAGGGGGTGCAGATGAAGAAGACTTTGGCTGTGGGTATCTTTGCAGCTCCGCAGGATTGTAGCTGGATTGCCAATATGTTGAGTCTCCTGTATACACTAACACAAGAAAATAAGCATATTAAAGCAAGTATGATAAGCCTAAGACTCCATTATACATACAACAAATGTTCTATTATACATGTCTTATGGGCATGGTACAGGATACAGTATGTGAACTACAGTACCTTTTCATATAGACAATTTCACACCCATCTTATTGCTGTCTATTAGATCTATTAACTTTAATGTTGCAACATTATAATGCTCTGATTGGCTCCAGGTTGTCCATGTGTTATTCATGCTAAGGGTGCATGGCCATGGCCATGGTGAAGCCCAAAATAGTGCACCCCAAAATGTGCATATTCCAATGAAGTTCCAAGAAAGGAATGTATGAGAATGTGCCCCTTATGTGCTGCCCCTATGATCAGTGTGCGGAACAGTATAGCCAACGTCTCCTTGCCCGAGGAGAGCAGATAAATTCTCATTTGTCAGACTACAGTAGTTGTCGCTGAATGCAGCACTGGCACGGATACTCTTCCACTCCCAGATATTGCGAACAAAGGCCGCACAATCACCCCCAACATTCCTAGAGCTTAGAAAGAGCAAGGGCTGTCAGTCAGTAGCTTGTAAGTGCTCTGCTGTGAATTCCATGCCTCTGCCGTGAGCAAGTGAGAACAAGTACAGACACTGCCACTGTCACTCACACCAGCCAACAGGTGTCAGCAGTATCTGAGCCTGCTCCTAGCGCTGTGGCTACTTGCTATACATAGGCCAAATGTAATGTTCATGTAATTTCATATTGATGGATTTGTGCTGCTCCTGAAAACAGGGCACTATTGTTTAGGCCCCTTATTTTGTACTTCTAGGGTGAAATGTAATAGGATGAGAGATTCAGAAAGTGAGAGATTTGGTAAGAAATCTCCAGTTTTTTTAAAGTGGCAATCATTGACACAGCAAAATCACACTGGTTTTGCTGTGTAAATGATTGCCACTTTAAAAAAACTGGAGATTTCTTACCAAATCTCTCACTTTCTGAATCTCTCATCCTATTACATTTCACCCCAAGTATGCGCTGCTTTTATATCTTTCTATTATTTGTCTGACTAGTTAGTTCCTACAGTCGAGTTGACCTTATTGCAGCATTTGGCTCACCGGTAAGATATACAAACAAGGCAGGTCTTCAATGAAGCAAATGGATATACCTTTGTGATAATGTAAGCAATTACGCAGAGTGCACAATAACCTGCTACATCTACAATTAGCCACCTGTTCTGCAGCAGAGTTAGGGTTGATGATGATGATGGTACGGTAAATAGTTTTGTCATCAATGGAAAGACCATCAATGGTTTATATCAGTGACGGTGTACTGATGGATAATGGCTTCCACGGTCTGTACATTTTGCTGGTTTCCCACCAATGTTTCTAAGCCATTGAGGATTGGTAGACAACTCTAGTAACAAGTTAGGTTGTGTCTATATAACCATTCGTTCTGTAACTGGTATGTTTGTGTGAGGCAGCCCTATATGTGAGGACAGGGCAGTAGAGAGCCTGCCCGGGCCCAGGTACTTTCAGGGGGCATGGCCTAATCCTGCAAGGTGTGGTCATACACCCTTAGCATAAAAAAAATAAAAAAAATAACACATGGACATCGGAAGCCCGTTATGAAATGATGGCTGGACTTCCACCATTAAATCATTTGATGTATTGGTAATGTAACTATCACTTCAAAAGAATTTGATAGAAAAAAAACAATTCATTTGATTTGCACATGTGCAAATAAACCCAGTTTGCATATGCGCAAAATCTCTGCATTATGGATGGGATTGGGGGTGGGACCCAATGCAAGCATCGGAACACCATCAAATGCTTACTATTCGATAGTGAAAAACATTGGAATGCCACCATCGAATAGTAAACCACTTCCATTACATAAAAAACATTAAGTACCTCCCTGGCCACACTGCTGCCCGGCACTCCATCAGACCCGTCCCAAGTAATTAGTACCCCCTCCCTCCTTCTCTCGGTACCACTGGGTAAGGAAGGGTATTGGCAGGAAAAGATGCCAGTAGTACAAGGGTCTTGTTTCAGTACAGAAGGTGTTCTCTGTGTCTCATAGGCAATGAACTAAAGCCCCTACTAATATATAAATATCACCGGCAATAGCCTTAACTGAAGGCTTTCTGCAATGCTTCTCCATGCACAGAATGATTGGTGTACAGCTCTATAACTCTTCATATTAAGGAATTATACTGTTCTGCTAATAATGGACAATAGTTCTATTATCTATTATACAGTATGGTATGTTATGCAATAACACAAGCACTTACTGCTTTCCTCACAGTCCCAGTTGTTCTTGATGATGGACTCATTGTCCGAGCTGGAAGGAGGTGCTGGGGGTAGGTTGGGAGCCACACTGCAGACAACAGGTCCCCGTGTCGCCTGTGGTTTGCAGAAAGTTAGTAGCTCTGGGACCACATTCCTCCGTGACTGACCATCAGGGTCCAGCTGATTTCGAGCCGCATGGCTGAGAATGTTAAGTTCCATCGGTGGCACCTGGGTGCCTACACCTATGTCTCTGGATATATAGTGCTTGAGGTCTGGATCGTCCTGGGGAGCTGGTTTGTGGCTCTCAGCCCTTTGGCATAGGCGTTTTCTGAAGATGACAAACAGTCCCACTAGGAATAGGACTCCAAGGACCCCTCCAAGGATCTCCACGATCTCCTGGGCTCCAGAAATAAGGAACTGCTTATTATTGTCAGGTGTAGCCCGCTCCGCACATAGTTGTCCTCTGTTAACAACACTGCAATTGCAGGTGCTGCTGGGGGTACATAGGTCATTCTCCCCACAAGAGCTGTCCTGGCAGCTGCTCATTACAGTCTGGCATCTGGAAGGAAAGGAAATGGTCATATAGACACATACAGTACTACACACACAACAGATACATATACTGTAGGCACATGCCAAATGTATATTCACACCCAAATCTGTCTTAAAATGACATAGGAATTGCTAATTGTAATCCGGTATCCGGTCACTTGGTCGACCAATACTGGTCAGCAGACAGAAGGTCAACAAATGAAAAAGGTTGACTTGCATTAGATCGGCATGGTCAAAAGGTTGGCACAATTAAAAAATCAACCCTCCTACCTCTATGCAGGTTTGTATCTACCCAGTTTGTTTAATCACTGTTGTTTCCAATTGTAAAGCGCAACAGAATATGCTGCGCTAAATAAGAAACTGTAAATAAAAACATGCAAAAGGTCGACGTGGAAAAAGGACGACATGAGTTTCTTTGTAATTTTGGCAAAAAACAGACTTTTTCCTAATTTACCACCCCAGTGGGCATAGAGGGAGAATATAACAGTCTGCTAAGAACGGCCAGACACCGTGCCTGAAGCATTTCGAGCGAAGCGAGCCATGCGAGGGGATGCGGTGCACTAAGATGGTGTCCATGTCAACTTTTGTCGACCTTATTCCCATTCACCTCGACCTTATTCCATGTCGACATTTTGATTGTGTCGACAAGTTGACCATGTTAAACTTTTTTCATGTGTCCACCTAGACACTATCGACCATTAATAGTATAAAATGTACTCCTGTAAAAAAAATCCTGCTTTCAGAGGTCAATGTTCTACATATAACCTTCTTTCTGTTAACGTGGACCCCTGTGGTTCCCAAACTGTGTGCTGTGGCACCCTGGGGTGCCTCAGGACATTTGCAGATGTGCCCTGGGTTCGTGGTCCAGGACCAATTCAAATTTATTTATGGCCAATGAAATAAGCAACTGTGGATTCCAATCATAACATATGTGGGAAAACAGAAGTGATTCCTGTCCCTCACCCCATAACTAGACCTAAGTATGACATATAAACACAATTTACTTACTTAATTTATTAATTTATTTTCTAAATTTCTCAATAAGAACCTTTTGGCCTAGGGGTGTCGCAAATAAAATTCTGATACTTTAGGGCATCTTGATACAAAAACGCTTGAGAACCACTGCTCTACCCCATACCTTTATATGTATATAACATGGATGTCCAGTAGGTGGCAGTGTTGGAGACTCATGGCTCTGCATAGAGATCAGTGTGCCGAGTTAACTGCTCACTTGGGCTTGGCATCCATGTGTGCGTCTTTCGCCGACCACGTGCCTGCTATTACCACTATAAGCCTTTCCTTGTATATATCGGCACATATGACGGTGCAAGGACTGAGATGCAGTAATTAAGCATCTCTTGCCTATGCTGCAATTGTGCTTGATGATTACAAATGGCCCAACCATTAAACATTGCACCAGCCTTACACTAGCTACAGATTCTGCATCAGAGTACAACCTCCAGTGTCTGTGTACGCAAACACATCAGCTGAATGCTCACATCACTTCCATAGCATGCACTTAAGATGGACCATCTCCGTGCATCTGAGTAGCCGCCTCCCAGTCACCGCCCTATACATTCTCACTAGTCTGCACGCACACATCTGAAAATGTAACTGGGAATCTGTACAGCACAATCTGCGCTCATGCATGGTGTGACTATAGCTGCTGCACATGTTGCTGTTTTCGACCAATTGGAACAACCTATCATTAAAAACTGTCTGTGTGTGTGGACATGATTACAATGCAATGCACGTAGCCGCTGATCATTCATCTGACACACTGATCCCTTTAACATGCGGGAAGATAACGACCTGTCTTTCAAGTTTTCCCACACATCGTTCAGTGTGTAGTCATAATGAACAATGTGCCACCGATGCGTTAATCATTTGCAGTCATTAAATGACCCATCTAACTCTCTGATCGTCTGTGTGTGCGTAATATGTTTTGGCCAGGAGTGTTCTGGATTTCTTAGGAAATTGGGTGACAGATTAGATTGCTCATGTGTGGGCACCTCTGGCGCATGTGCGGTAATAAAAAAAAACTGTGTCTGTCATCAACATTGCATGCAACTTCTGAGTCAGAATAAGACATTGGTTAGAAACTCTTCCAGGCAAAACGTGTTATTTAAATAGCCAACAAGCTTACCTGTCACCCTGATATCCTGGAGGACAGCTACAGGTGAACCCATTGGACAGAGATGTACAGATTCTACCCTGTAGGCATGGGGATGCAGCACATTGATCAATTCTCAGATCACAGTTGGGACCAAGAAATGGAGAATGGCAGAGACACGAGTACCCTGGAAGAGTAATGACAATGTTTAGTGCTTACATGCCAACAGTATATGACAAATAAAACCTGCATTAGCTTTCTCTTTATCAAGCTTTTACCTCCATTGGGCATCTCCGCACACATAGTGCCACTTGAGCAAGGTTCCTGGCTGCAGGCTTGGGTGTGTTCACAACATTGTGTTATACCCTTCTGCTGTATAGCTTGGCCTAGGCTTGCCACAGCTTGCCCATTAATACTGATGCTGTCCATACAGCCTTGGAATCCTTGCTCCACATGGCCGGACTCTTGCAGGAGCGCACCGATGACCAGTTGAGACGAATGACCAGAGCAGGGTGGTAGAGGCTGCTGGGTTTCAATGCCGTCTACATGGAACAGGACGGTGGAGCCGGTCACATCCAGAATAATATTATGCAAAGCTCCGTCATTTACCAGTTTCTCCAAAAACAGCTCCTGGGTGGTGATTCCGTGGCATTTATGTTTGTAATGCATGTAACCGTCATTGAGCTATCGTAGGAAAGAGAAAATATCAAGATCAAAAGGCAAAAAATACTACAATATTTTGAATTACAGTACATTTATGTCCCTTTCATACTGATTAAGTCAGTGGTTCCCATTTTTTATTTTTCACGCGGCACTCCTAGCCCAAACTTTCTTATTTGTAAATTTAGCAAAAAAATATTAAATGAAGTAGATTGTGTTTATATTTCATCCTTAGGTTTAATTGTGGGGAGGGGCATCATTTGTTTCTGTTCATACACATAGTTTAATAGTTTATGATTGGCAGCTACCAACACTGGTTTTGCCTATTGCAATGACCATAAATGTATTTGCTTTGGTCCTGGACCACCAACTCATGGCACCCTTGCAAGTGCCCCGAGGCACCCCAGGGTGGCAGGTATGGTATAACTCACAGACAGTCGGGATTCCCACGTCACATCCCATCTTCCCGACGTATATCCCCTCATTAGCATGCAAAGGGATGTTTATGCCTGGGTCAAAAATGATTCCATTCAGTGGCGACCTGCAGATCTACTTGCCTGCGGTCCCGGCACTGTTCCTGCTGTTAATGAAAAATGCCTCCAACAAAATGGCCACCCCTACAGCAGACATTTTGTTAGGGCCATTTTTCATTAGCAGAAGCAGGAGGAGCGCCGGGAGTCGGGACTGGAGACAAGTAGATCTGCAGGTCCTAGCAGATAGCCCCACAGACCCCCAGCGCCCACATTTACTCAGCGCCTCCCAGCCACCGCGTTGTCTGCAGAGATATTGTTACACCACTGATTCCATGGTCACTGACCATCGAATGTTTTTTTCCCGTTCGCAGATAAAACTCAGCCAGGGACTGCCAAATTTGAGGCGGTCGCTATGTGACCTCAGGCAACCAGATTCCTCCCAGTCTCCACGGCGGCACTCAGCGCATGCGCAGATAGGACTCCGGGTCCAAAACCCGGAAGTCCTATTATCGCAAAGGACGGCTCTTACCGCAAGAGCCGCCCCTTTGCAAAATACGTACGGCCTTAGTAAATGCCTGTACGCATGCGGAGGCTGGCGCCAAGCATCGCAAGATTCTTGCAGTGCTTGCTGCATCTCGTCCATAAAGTGGTCTCTTGTTTGCTGAAGCATTCCGCTTCAATAAACCACCAAATGGGTATTGGAAAATTCCCCCCAGACAGTGGCGTAACTATAGAGGGTGCAGGGGGTGCAGTTGATACGGGGCCTGGCGGGTTTGAGGGGCCCGAGCGCCCAGCAAGCCCACTGCACCCTCTTAAATTTGTACTGACAATCTGACAGTCAGACTCAGTACACCCAGGCCGGACAGCGCAGCGGCGGTGACAGGTTGCACAATGAAGGGGAAGTAGGGCCAGTTGATCCAGGCTCTCCCCTCCCCTTTCCTACTCCCTGTCTGGTGGCACTGGTGCCGGGGCTCCACGTCACAACCTAGTGACCAGCCCCGGCGTGTAAACGAAACCTAACAGCTGCAAGCGCAGCAGCGCGCTGTGACGCTGAGGCACGCCGCAGGGAAGCTAGCCGCTGGAGCCGGGGCACGGCGGGCAGGAGGCACAGCACCTTTAGACCTGGTGGGAGGATGTCCACAGAGATCCGGTGGAAGGGGAGACCTGGCTGGCCCTGGAGACCCGGCGCTGCTGGAGGTAACCGAACTTAACTGAAGGGAAAGTGGAAAGGGGGAGAGGAGGGAGCAGAGCAAGGTATAAGCGACACCACTGTCCCTCCCTCCCCCTCCTTTCATTTACTGGAACATGGGGTATGGGATTTTTGCCACTGTCACAATCTTTTCAAAGCCCTGGCTGACTTCACTCACTCTCTGTCTTCCCTTCTCTCTCTTTCCCTCTCTCCGTCTCCTCCCTCTCTCTCTCTCTCCGTCTCCTCCCTCTCTCTCTCTCTCCGTCTCCTCCCTCTCTCTCTCTCCGTCTCCTCCCTCTCTCTCTCTGGGCGGTATTCAATGAGCCTGATTCGCCAGGTTTTTATGGTGAATTTGTGCTGTTTGGCGAATTTCTGACTAAAACGGTGAATCACCCTATTCAATGACCAGTTGGCGAATACATTTGAAGGTTTTGGTCACCATGATTCACCGAGCAGCAATCGCTATCTTTTTATGGTGAAGTGGAATGTGAACTTTTAAAATAAAGTGTTCTGTTTTTTACATTTGGTGTCAAAAAATCAGGAATTTTCTTCTGAGGAGGGGCATGCTATTTTTATTCATGTGCTGTAAGCACATGAATATATATTTAATTTTAAAAATAATATTTTTTTTTTTTTTTTTTTTTTACACAGCAGCCAGCAGGTGGCGCCAGAGCGGAGCCGCTCATTACATATTCATATATTCACTGCACGATCATTACGATCCTGTGTAGTGAATATACGCTTGCCTGCTGGGACCCCCGGGGGGGGCAGCCTGTGCTGCCTGGCACCCGGGGAGCACACCTAACCCCCCACAAAGGTCTGGGCTAGGCAGAGAGACTACCATCTCTCTGCCTGGCTCCGTCCTGAGGCTCCCTGCGGCAATCGCCGCAGGAGCTCATATTCGCCTGTCAGGGGCAGCGAGCCCCTGACACGTTGAATACCGGAGCCCGCTGGCTCCGGAACGTGGCGAATGTGCAGCGAATCCTAAAAAGGATTCGCTGCACCTCGCAGGTATTCACATTGAATACCGCCCTCTGTCTCCTCCCTCTCTCTCTCTCTCTCTCCGTCTCCTCCCTCTCCGTCTCCTCCCTCTCCCTCTCTCCGTCTCCTCCCGCTCTCTCTCTATCTCCTCCCTCTCTCTCTCTCCGTCTCCTCCCTCTCTCTCTCTCCGTCTCCTCCCTCTCTCTCTCCGTCTCCTCCCTCTCTCTCTCTCCGTCTCCTCCTCTCTCTCTCTCTCTCCGTCTCCTCCTCTCTCTCTCCGTCTCCTCCTCTTTCTCTCTCTCTCCGTCTTCTCCCTCTCTCTCTCTCTCCGTCTTCTCCCTCTCTCTCTCTCTCCATCTCCTCCCTCTCTCTCTCTCTCTCTCTCTCTCTCTGTCTCCTCCCTCTCTCTCTCTCTGTCTCCTCCCTCTCTCTCTCTCTCCGTCTCCTCCTCTCTCTCTCTCTCTCTCTCTCCGTCTTCTCCTCTCTCTCTCTCTGTCTCCTCCTCTCTCTCTCTCTGTCTCCTCCCTCTCTCTCTACGCTCCCTCTCCACTCCCTCTGTCGGTCTCTCTTTCTCTGTCGGTCTCTCTTTCTCTGTCGGTCTCTCTTTCTCTGTCGGTCTCTCTCTCTCTCCTCCCTGTCTGTCTGTCTCCCCTTCTTTCACACTCCCCTGTGTCTTTACCCTCCCCCCTCTCTTCTTTCTTTTTCTCAGTCCCATGCACTCTTTAAAAAGGCCGGCATCCCGCACAGTCACTGAACTTTCTCTCTCACACACCTCTTTCTCTATCTTGCTACTCACTACAATTCCCCAACCCTAAAAGGGTGTACACGCTGGGTGATTCTTCCAAGCGATTTTTGACTACATTGTCAAAATCGCTTGGAAGGTTTACCTGAATCGCCCCATATGTACACAGCAGGCGATAGTGATGTGTGGCTCTGCAGCATCGCTATCGCCCGGCCAAATAGACAGTGAAGGCAAGAATATTTTTTCCTTACTGAGTATTTGGCTGTGGCTCTCGTGGCTAGCAGGATGTAGTTAACCGTCTCTCTGATGGCTTTACATCTAGAACTCTGTGGGCCCCATAGCAAAATCTACTGAGTCCTGTGTGCACAAGGGACTGTAATGACATTTTAATGACAACAGTAGGGGGATGGGGGGGGGGGGGGGGGGGTTTCAAGATTTTGCTATGGGGCCCACAGAGTTCTAGTTACGCCTCTGCCCCCAGAAATGATAATCCAGTCACCCCAGGTATTTTTTGTCCTGTTTTATTACACAATTAGCACATTGTACATGTTTTTTTTTCCCCTTTATTTCCACGCATGTTTTTCCACAGCCTCATGTACACATAACGTAGTATCACCCTCATTTTATTTTTCCTTTTGCCCTTAATTTTAGGAAATAAAAAAGATAACAAAAATGAATAAAGTAAAAAAGAAACAGGACCAGCAAGTACATCACACAAATGAGCTAAAACTAAATTACTGTCAAACTCTTTTTTATGAGCTACAAATTGCAACATCCACCTATAACCTGTTATTGTGCAGCTACAAGACAAGTGACGTTCCAGCGGTCTAGTGCATGCTTGGCAGCACATCAGGTACTGGTTGCAAATGTAATTGTGACTGACATGCCTGTAATAGTCCCCATCCTTTTATAGGTGAGACAGCGCCTGCCCCCTTCCCTCCCCCCATACATTTCCTGTTAAATCATGAAATGTACACGTTCCCTATACAAAGTGTACAACATCCATCTCATATGCAAACAGGCTGCGACCTGCCAGAATGGCTCCAGGCTAAGCTTGCTGCTCATCCACAGATCCTTCCTAACCACACCACATTCATAAACCCTCCCAAAAACACTGCTACATAGGAAAATACACTAAACATATGCTATTATGCATGGGGAGACTACTATTAGCCACCCTGAAATAAAAAAAAAATGGGCCTGTTGCTGAGATGAGCAGCGGGAAGTCATACATTTTGTGCAGGGCTATGACGGCATATATCCATCCGCATGCAGATTTGTGCACATCTATGGCATCCACCTCCTACAGGTATGCTTGGTATAATACCAGTCATCATCATCAGTTCAGGTCCAATCTCATAATGATGTCATGCCTAGGGGGCGGGGCTGCCAGCAGGCACAGTGTGTACAGGCTGCAGCGGGTGGAAGCGGAAAAATAAATATTGTGGGGGCGTGTGTTTGCGCCATTGTTGCCAGCCCCCCCCCCCCTCACTGCACAATGCAGATATTACTAACACTGTACAGTGGGAGCGAGTCTAAGATGGTATAATTTATCAGGAAACATTTTGTTTGGCATCTGCAGGGTAGGTGAATTCGGCTCACTCTTCTGGGTGACAGGAAGCACCATCCAATTTTCTGGAACCTCCCGGCTGTTCTGGTAGGGTAAGCAAGTATGATAGTTTCTAGCATATAGTCGACAAGTAATGGGCTTTTTTTTCAAGTAAACTCGTGATTCATTACCAATCAGTATTTAATCCTCACCGCTATTTCCGATGGGGAAATAGCGGCGGGCACCTATTCAATGCTGTCTTACCCGACTTTAAAAGCTGTCGGGCCCGTTTTGTCGATAACGGCTGTGAATTGTTGCGATCACGGCTGAGTCTCAACAATCCACGGCCGCTTACATGGACACGCCCCCTTTTTGCCGATCGGCAGGTGGCACATTGAATCCTGCCTGGCGATATGCTGTCGAGCAAAACGAAAACGGGCCAGGGTCACGGCTGTCGGGATGGATCAACGGTCGTGACCCGGGTTTGAATTCTACAACAATTTTACAACAAAACATTTATGATGCATTTTACATCTTGATGAAATGATATCCTACCTCTAGCAGAGATGAGGCAGAGCCATTGACAAACGCCAGTACAGACTGGGACTGGTGGGTTTTGAGGTGTAGATGGAGTTTCCAGCTTCCAGACACTTTTTGGTTGCACTGTAAAAAGCTTTGTCCGTTAAACCTCATTGCGGTACCTGACGATATATAAAGGAGACAGTGTCAGTTCTGCATGCTGAATACATAGTAGATGTTTTTATGGAATATAACAGAAACACCATAAAGTGTGTGTGTGTATATATCAGCAGCTGGGGGGGGGGGGGGCGACAAGGGAATTTTTGTCCTGTTATAGAGATCTTGCATGTAACTCCCCCTAGCAATGAGAATGTAACTTCGCCCATTCGCATACCCTCCAACAGTACCGTTTTAGCGGGTACAGTACCGTTTTTTAACCGTCTGTACCGGCTAAAACAAACTGTACATATTGTACCGATTTTCTGGCTGACTCTGGGAGCTCTGGGAGATGTAGTTTATACCATCGCCGACTGCTCCCCAGAGAGTGTGGGAGAGCAGCCGGCCAGGACTACATCTCAAAAAGTCACTGGCTGGCAGGTGGCCTCACAGAAATATTCTCTGAAGGTATGTGGTGAACCCGCCACTGGTGCTATGCATGTATACAGTACTAGAGGCTACCTGTTCAAAAAAATGCTTGTCTTAGCCAGTACTTCACCAGTATAATATGTTACAGAAGACTTGAATTGCGATCATTGCTCACAATGACTAATCGAAATGTACTGACCACAATAATAAGAACTTTACAGTTCTAAGTTGAAAAAAAAAAATAGACTTACTGTTGCATGTGCAGACTTGTCGTAGGATGTATTGTGGTGTAATAACGCTGAGCCTGGCAGTGCTGTAAGAAGACAATACTGAGGGGTCCAGCTGTATTATTTCATGGCATGTACGACTGTTGCATTGTTGGTCATGACAGGGCAGGTGAAATAACTTCTCCATCTGTAACCCCATGGACTGCTCCAGCTCATGTCTTGCTGCATTGAGTTTTTCAGCTATGAGCTGAGGACTTCTGAATGAGCTAGGCCCTGTCCTGGCCACCATAACAAGGTCCAGAGATTGGGAATGCTCGTCCTTTTGAAGACTGGCCATCTGAATCTGCTGTCGGTCTGTTGCAAGTAGGTTCCCTAGAAACCGTTGCAGATTGCGCCAGTGGTCCCCTATGAAGTCCTCCGGAGATAATGTCTTGAAGCGAAGAACCAAAGATTGCTGAAGAGCCTCTTCGTTAAAACACCAAACATTAATGTGCACAGGGGCTGTGGCATGGAACGTGCCATCGCTGACGGTGACATTGAAAGTGTAATAGCCCTGGTGAAGGCTCTGAAGAGCTATAACATTGCCATCTGAAATGCCAACAGAAAATAGACCCTTTCTCAACTCCACCTCAGCCAGCCTGTACATTAATTTATCATGAGGATCCTGGTCTGTGGCATGGAGCTTGCCCAGCACGCTGCCATGGAACGACATTTCGCTGGTGGTGATGAAGATTTCTAGCGGCAGGACATTTGGAGAGTGTCGACTTTGGTCAATGACCTGGACACTGACAAAAGTGGTAGAGGAAAGGTGCGGGGTTCCACTGTCGGTTACCTAAACAGCAAGAATGGACAATTATTTCTTGGTATTGCCTGGTTGTAATTTTTACCTTAATAACTTTAAGATTTATCTAGTCCAAGACAGATTTTATATGTTTTTAAATTAGACTAAAGCTGGGCATACACTATCCAATTATCTGATGATTATTACCAATTATTACCAATTACCATATGCAAATGCCCAGCCCGCCATCCCATGCTCCTCCACACCCCCTGCCCACACACTTGGGTGCGTGCGCCTGGCGAACACCCTGTTCACCATGGCTACATGTACCCGGCGTCTGCACATGCGCAGAAATGCGTCTGCGCATGTGCAGACGCACACCATCGAACCCCTTTGCGAACAAAGTGGTCCGAACGAACGCACCTGAATAAGGTCCTTAGAGTAGAACAAAATATATATACAGTACTGCAGTGCATTTTATTGAGTCTAAAAATAATAAACCAACTGTTAGCATAATATCCAGTTGTAAGGATACTATTTGCTGGAAAATATTACGTGTACATTTGGGCCTGATTCAGTCCTCTTAGCAAGACTACAATTTTTGCAGATGGTCAAAACATGCTGCACTGCAGGTGCGGCCAATGTAACATGTACAGATAGAGTTAGATTTGGGTGAGGTGTGTTCAAACTGAAATCTAAATTGCAGTGTAAGAATAAAGCAGACAGTATTTACCCTGCACGGAAACATTTTTCATTTGCCCCACCTGCAGTGCAAGTAGTTTTGCCCATCAGCAAAAATTGTAGCCTAACAGGTCTGAATCGGACTCATTATGTAGTAACAAATGAAAAAGTGGGCGGTAACGTCAATTAATTTTTTTCTTCTATTAGAAATTGTTCCAGTCGCGTCACTACAACCACAGCTATTACTATGGACAGGGAGAAAACCTAAAGAGGGATATATATCATGGACTTAGGACACTGGGCCTGATTAGAGAGAATGTATTAGCACAGCAGCTGTGTATTTCGTATGCATCTGCTGTGCTAAAATATGCTAATGCCAGCTTTTTTGATCCGAGGACGTAGCATCAGATCATCTGCAAGAACATTGGGCAATATCCAATCTTAAATAGAACTTCGGTCTTAGTAAATTTACCCCTTAGAGTGCTCTGCCACCATTGGAGGTTATTCTAGTTCACTCTTTCTGACAAATTCCTTCTTAGATGGACAAAACCATGTGCACTGCAGGTGGGGCAGATGTAACTTGTGCAGAGAGAGTTAGATTTGGGTGGGGTTTTACTTCAGTGAGATCTATATTGCAGTGTAAAAATAAAGCAGCCAGTATTTACCCTGCACAGAAACAAAATAACTCACCCAAATCTAATCCTCTCTGCACATTTTACATCTGCCTCACCTGCAGTGCACATGGTTTTGTCCATCTAAGAAGGATTTTGTCAGAAAGAATGAACTAGAATAAGGCCCATTGTCACATCCACCAATCTGCACGTGCGCAGTGCTGATCTTGCACATGCAGTGGTGCCGAGAGAGGGTGGGGGCACTAATTAGTATTACCCAAGCCCAGCTCCGATAGGGAGACCCAGTGGGGTGCCAGTTACCTGGCAGTAGCAGCTACAGCAGCTCTTCTCAGCCCAGCACATGCTGCTGTGTGCTGGGATGCAGTGTGGAGCTGCTGCTTTTTTCTGTGTTCTATTCTTAGGGAGCATGGCCGCCTCATGATTAGACCACACCCCCAAAAAAGTACCTGGGCCCAGCCAGGCTCTCTACTGCCCTGTGCACATGTGCAGATTAGTAACCATCACCGATGTATACAAAACAGCAACCTTCACTGTGAGATGTAATCCGCCAACCTGTAGATCAGGCATGTCCAACCTGCGGCCCTCCAGCTGTTGTGAAACTACACATCCCAGCATGCCTTGCAATAGTTTTAGCATTCCCTAATAGCAATACTGGGGGGAATTTACTAAAGGAAATTTGTAAAAAATAGGTGTATTTGTATCCAGAAATACACTTATTTTTGACATTTACAATCCCGAAAATACGGCAATTCGTATTCGTATTGATAGCACATCAATATTAATACGAATTGCCGTATTTTCGGGACAGAAAATGTCAAAAATAAGTGTATTTCTGGATTCAAATACACCTATTTTTTTACAAATTTCCTTTAGTAAATTCCCCCCACTATGGCAAGGCATGCTGGGATGTGTAGTTTCACAACATCTGGAGGGCCGCAGGTTGGACATGCCTGCTGTAGATGGTCATAAGCACACTGTGCTCTAAGTGCAAAAATATATGTATCCAAAATGCTTGCAGACCTGCTTAGCATGTTCCAGATTTACATTTTACCAGCATTGCTTTTTACAGCATGCCAACATGTGGGTGGGGTTTTATAACTGAATGATCTATACAATATCTATTGTACATGGACTAGCCCGGAGTTTTCCTTGCGGAATTCAGCTTGAATAACTACTACTCTGATTTACC
The DNA here is from genome assembly GCF_055691185.1 of Crinia signifera. NCBI lineage: Eukaryota > Metazoa > Chordata > Amphibia > Anura > Myobatrachidae > Crinia > Crinia signifera. Next base: position 51,977,095 of record NC_139220.1, on the reverse strand, counting down.
TGGATCTTTAAGAGATACTTCTCTTTCAAAGCTCTGCTGAGGACAGATGTTGTAGACAGGAGATCATCTTGGCCGATATGAAACATGTTATTGTCGTTTCCTTGTAAAATTCGGAAGTGAAAGGGAGGCCCGTGTCTGGAAGAGTCCTTATCTGTTGCAATAAGAGTTATCACGCTAGTTCCAGCAGGAGAACCATCCTGTACGAGAGATACGGTATGTGCACTACATTAGTATAAGCTCAGAGACAGCCACGACTGACCATGACGTACCATAGTACATAAATAGTTATTCATACCGGTAACACAAGACTGTAGTTGCTCTGTAGAAAAATGGGAGGGTTGTCATTCACATCAAGTACGCGGACGTGGACAGTCACGTCACTAGATAGAGCCGGGATGCCACTGTCTGTGGCACGGACCACGAGGGAGTGTGTGGATTTCTGGTAACGATAAGGACATGGACATATGATACAACATAACAAAGACTGTAGTTACTTATTATTGTGTTGTACAAAAGTGTTACTATCAAGCGAGATTTATCAGTGGGAACCTCCCCCATCTTTCGACGGTCGCCGACCATTGAATGATGGTGGAGGTGCTCGCATATGTAAGGGTGGTCCGGACCAGCCTTACATATGTGTGTGGAATTGCAGGGAATTGGGCGGGCAGCTAACATCCGGTTATGTCAGCTGTCCCCCCCAACACGTGCGTCACGGATGCCTTAGCATGTGTGTGCCCAGCTTTTTCATTGGAACGCCCATGAAACGCTGGGCGTTCACATATGCTAATGGTCCAGCCTGGCATCCCACACCCCTCTCCACCCTCCGCTCGCAAGGCTGGGTGGGTGCACCCGGCGAACAGACTTTTGGCACCCACCCAGCATATACACATGCACAGAAAGGCATCTGCGCATATGCAAAACATTGCTCCCTGTGCGAACGAGCGGCCGCTGCAACTGAACCAGAATAAGGGCCACAGTGGAGAAGTTTCCCAAAACAACAAATCAGCTTCTCTTACCTATCCAGCACAGTATCTGAACTGACAGTAAGAAGCTGATTGGTTGCTTTTGGCAATTATTCAGGTTTATCCGTCTCCAAGGCTCGATAAATCTCCCCGATTATAATGTGCTACATTTTTGTTACATATTGTTGTTTTTTCTTCTCCCAAAGTCAAATAGGCATTTTGAATCCACTGTGACAAAACACTTACAATAACACAGAGTTGGGTGTGGCAGGAGGAACGTCTGGCATAACCGGGGAGGTGTTGGGCATGTGAAGGCTGAGAATGCCAGAGACTAGGCAAACTGGAGACAGATACAGGTTCTAAAGCTTTCCCTTAGATGTGCACAGACATACTGTAACATTAATATCCCTTGACTATGCAGGGCCCTGTATAAAGCACTAGTATAAAGTATGTCTCAGACTGGACACAAAAACTAACATTGAGTCAATAATAAAAGATCTTGTTGCAGCTGCCCATAAGCCTTACTGACACTAGTATGGGCACTGCAATTATGATACCATATAGGATGTAATTGAAGATACATTGGCACCTATAGACAGATGGTATATCAGCGGCTGTACACCACGGTAGGGCTTTATGGCAGCAGTTGCATATAGTTGATGACTACCAACAAGGCTGCCATGACCGCATCTAGTTCCACATATGAGTCAAGCCCAATACACCTTATAATTCTCACTGCATACATTCTGACACTCGTAAAGAAATATAAGCACGCTCTTCATTCACTCAAACTACGCAAAACCTTTCACAGCCAACCCCACTGTCCAAAATGCATGAAGCATCTGCCCAAAACTTTGGACTGGTCTACAAACAAATTGAATCTACTGGGAACTAGGTCTGGGATAAACACTGTTCAGCTAATTGCTGCCTGAAACATCCGTGACCATGGAAAGCCAAGTTTGTCTTCAGTTGTTTGATATTTAAACTGTTGCAATGACATATATATAGTATCTGTTATATGTTCTCGTATCGCTGATTCTGTTTCAAAGTGTGTCAAATTGATGATGATTTCTGCATGGAACAGTGGGCTCTGTTTTGGTATAATGTGCCATATACTGTACAACCAGCATAGCATGCTAGGAGTAAATTTAGCAGAACAGAAGATATGTCAAAGCCCAAGGATTGCATAATATTTTTAACTGAGTCCTAAAAATAACCAATAGAACAGGCATGGACAGGCCCTGCAAGAGGTTGTGGTATTTCCCTTTATGAAACGTGAGGGCTTACAACGTTGGTCGCTCTGATTCAACTACAATCTGGTTCTAGGTGGTTCCTTACCAGCTCTCTGTCCAGCCGACTCAGAATTCTCAAGTCTCCTCGCTCAGGGTGTATTGAGAAGTGGCCAAGAGGGTCCCCTCCCACTATTCCAAAAGTGACCTTGTTGTTTTTTGGTCCATCTAGATCAACAGCAGAAACCTGCAAAGGCAACCAAAGAGAAGGATGGGATGAGTAACATCTATGGTCAACGTGGATAACTGGAGTACAGCTGAGGTTGGGTAGAGTAGGTGTTGTTGGCTTGTTTTGGGCATTTGGAAAATACATTCTCTACAAAGAGGGTTTCAAAGCCTCAAAAAACTCTATGAAGGCTTAAAAAGGGTCCAAATTAGTAGTCTCCTATGCTAGTCAAAATATTGAAATCTCACAGGGTAAATGGAACATGCACTGGTTCCAAGGAAAATTATAGTTTAATAGCTGTAGAGTTGGGTACTTGTGTCTCTCAATCCTTATTTCCCCCTCAATAATGAAAGCGAATAAGAATTCCCCTTACTGTTCCTCACCAGTAAAACCAAGTCTCCAACCACTGCGTCCTCTCTGATTTCTTCATCATACTCCTCCTGGCTGAACATGGGCCTGTGGTCATTTACATCAGTGACGTTAATGACAACGACAGTGACATCACTCAGAGGAGGAGAGCCCCCTCTTGTGCCTTCTATTGAGAGGTAATACTGATTCTGTGATTCAAAGTCCAGATTCCCATTCAAATATAACGTCCCTGCGAAAGTAATACAAACTTAAATAAGGAGCTAACACAAAGTAACAAAATAAAAACAAAGATAGAATACACAAACACGGACTATTCTTTATTTTTGTTTTTGTTCGGTCTTGGTCTTAGCTGTTGATCATGTAATGAAATATCAGACAACAGACTGTATTGGGATACTACCAGTAGTACAAGTATTGTACTTTTTTCACCATTTCTTATATTCCCCTTAAATGTGAGCACACAACAAGATATTTATAGTAAATATCAAGCAACGGTTATTTTCAAATAAGTAGAACTTATTTTTCTTAAGCTTTCTGCAGCCAATTTCCTTCCACTTCGGACAAATCTATGATGTCTTACTTATTGGGGTAAGTTTGTGTGCAGTGTGTTCTGTTTGGGGTTATTCAGACCTGATCGCAAAGCACTTTTTTTTTTTGCAAATGTACAAAACCATGTGCACTGCATGTGGGGCAGATGTAACATGTGCAGGGAGAGTTAGATTTGGGTGGGGTGTGTTCAAATTGAAATCTAAATTGCAGTGTAAAAACAAAGCAGCCAGGACTTACAGAAACAAAATATCTCACCCAAATCAAACTTTCTCTGTACGCTACATTTGCCCCACCTGCAATGCACATGTTTTTGTCCATTTGCTAAAAAAATGGGCTTTGCGATCAGAACTGAATACCCTCCTGTCTGTAGGATACTTATTAAGCTTAAAAAGCATCATAGAGATAGAAAACAGATGCCTATATATTTGTTTACCATGCAAACAAATTTTAGGGGGTGGATTCTGGGTCATGCACACTGCTAATGTGTAGGGCTGCCAAGAGGGTAGGGGAGTGGGCTCAAATTACCTGGGCCCGGCTTGTTGGAGGGGCAAATGTGTAAAATCTCCTCAAGTTCTCCTGAAAGTTCTAATTTTCTCCTATTTTTATAACCGAACCATTAGTTTATCCTTGCCGAGTAAATGCTGTATATGTACTGTACCCAGTAGCGTAGCTACAGGGGTCGCAGCGGTCGCAGATGCGACCGGGCCCCTGAGCCAGGGGGGCCCAACCCCCGCCACTGTCCTGGAAGAGGGAAGCGAACAGGACGCACGCACCCGTTCCCAGTGCTGCTTTGCGGGCCCGCGTGCGTCGCGCTGACGTCACGCGGCAAGGGGTCCCCTTCCTATTGGCTGCCTGCGGCTGGGGACGGGACACGGTGGCCGTATCTGAGCTGTGATTGGCTGCAGCGGCTCCGCCGCTGCAGCCAATCACAGCTCAGATACGGCCACCGTGTCCCGTCCCCAGCCAGCCAATAGGAAGGGGACCCCTTGCCGCGTGACGTCAGCGCGACGCACGTGGGCTCCAACCTCCCCCTCCCTCTCCCACCGCTTCCGCGCCATCACACAGCACGTGTAGGCTGCCAGGACTCAGGAGCAGGACCGCCCGGCGCCCTGTATCGGACTACAGTGAGTCCTGTCTGTCAGGCTTTTGAGATTATGGGGAAAATTGCTAAAACTGCTGGGATGTGTAGTTCCACTGTTACAGTGGAACTACACGTCCCAGCATGCCCTGTCACAGTTTTAGAAATCCATTATCTAAAATCTGTGGCAGGGCATGCTGGGACGTGTAGTTCCACAACAGCACTATATAAAATATAAACAGACCGAGATTTTAATTTTGTTCTATGTAGGGGGGCCCCAAGCTGACCTTTCGCACCAGGGCCCATGAACCCTTAAGGCCCCCATACACTATACGATTTTGGGACGATTTCATCCGATTTCGGCACTTTGTGCCGATAATCGGATGAAATCGGCCCAATATCCGAGGTATGTGACATTTGATCCGATCCGATGCGCGGTCCCGTGCGCAGCGGCAGCGGTGGTGGGGGCGGGCAGCGGCGGTGGGGACGGGCGGCGTGTGCGGTGAGCGCAGTGTACTTACACATAGCAGCAGCGGCGGGGACGGGACGCGCAGTGGCGGCTATTATATTTTTAAAATACTTGTCAAATGACCGGCCGCTCTCTGATTGGCCGGAGAGCTCTCAGCCAATCAAAGAGCGGCCGGTCATTTGATAAGTATTTTAAAAATATAATAGCCGCCACTGCGCGTCCCGTCCCCGCCGCTGCTGCTATGTGTAAGTACACTGCGCTCACCGCAAACGCCGCCCGCTGCCGCTGCCCGCCCCCCCCCCCCCGCCGCTGCCCGCCCTCCCTACCGCCGCTGGCCGCCCCCACCACCGCTGCCCGTCCCCACTACTGCCGCTGCCCGCCCCCACTACTGCTCACCGCCCTGCAGCTCCCCGGGGTTTTTTTTACATGGGATAAATTGCATGCGATTTATCCCATGTAAAAATGGCACATCAAGTGCCAAATTGTATGTAAGCCTCCCGGGGAGCTGCCGGGCGGCTCGCAGGTAAATTGGGTCCGACTTGTCCCTAGGACAAGTCGGCCTAATTTATGGGGGCCTTTAGCTACGCCCCTGACTGTACCAATACACGGTTGGGCTTTTGTTTCTGTATTACACTGGTTAAGCTCTTCACTGAAACCCTCCCGGCTTGAAGATGAGAGTCCACAAGATCTAAGGATTGTTTAACTGATGATGAGAAATCTTCCCATCTGCCATCACATCTTTAGCAATCTCTCCCTGACGCAATAACTATACCTGTATGGTGTAAACGGAATATCCTATTTTCGTTCCCGTTCAAGATTTCATATATGATTTTCATATTGTCCTCAATGTCTTGCGTCATCTCCAATAGATTCAAGAGCTCCGACCCTATTGCCCGGTCTTCTGGCACCAATATATATTTTTCAGATTGCCCAAATACTGAGTGGTAATAACTCAGGGAAACTACTGATACTGTGATGGGTGCACATGTAGAAAGTGGATGTGGTAAGCCACGATCTGTGGCACAGACAGTTAGCTCAATCCTTGCATCTTCCATATCTTCTAGAGGTTTGTCCAGATGAACTACTCCAGTGTTTCCCTCAACCAAGAAAAGTCCGTTGGCGGAGTTCGAGAGGGAATATAGGACTTCAGCATTCACACCTAAAATGTGCAAAATAAACACGTAAAAACAGCTGTCACCTTGACATTTGTAGAAAAATATCCAAAGGTGATTTCCATCAACATTTGTACACTGGCCCGTCGATCTAGAAATATCATTTATAAAACTAATTAAACAAGTTTGTTTTAGTAACTAGACCAGTTTTATTGTATTCAAGATATTAAATTGTGCAAATCATGTTTATTAAATATTGATTTATTATGTTTATGATTAATGCATTAAGGTCACCATGTACTTTCTTTTTGAGTTTCAAATACAATTACTTCAAGGACAACCACAGGAAATGTTGGGAAATGGATATACAGATGCCTCGGCAAATTGGAAAGAATGGTCAGTTTGTCTACATGACATTGTACTTTGTTTGTTAGTATAACACACGTGTGTTTCACCAGGGCTTTTTTTTTGTTTTAACTTTTGCATTTTTTCTTGCCTTTGCTGCACTGCTGACTAAACCTCAATGGTGCCATGCTATCAGCATGTTTCCAATACTGCTAGTTGCTATTTTGTGGCAGTATATGCAGCACTCGGCTTCTGTCAAGGTGAGGGAGCCAGCAGTGCAGCCAGATGAGTCTCTGAGGACACCTGAGGGAATGCTGGGCATGTCCCCAGAGTGATAAAAAATGGTCCACATCCCTTCTAATGAGGCAGCACCCACTATTTGGTCATGCTGGCCTTTGGCACGTATGTGGGGGGTGTTCTACCTTCCTATGATGATAGCCCTTACCCCCACAGTGTCTCAAGACATCTCATGTTCAGGGAGTGGGGCCAACACAGGACGCAGCTGCCCTGCACCGGCACTGACACTACAGTTTAGTCAACATCCAATAAACACATGAATGTTTTTGGATTATGGGAAACCAATTTACCAAGAAGAATCCCACAAAACACAGGGATACACAAATTCTACACAAAGGCACTGGTTATGATGAACTAATGCTGACCACTGTAGTACTATGCTGGCCATGTACCACCATGTTGCCCAATACCACCAAATACAATCTCAGTGGTCCCCAGTGAACTGATTAGCTGCTTACCTACAGTATGAAAGTTTTAACCCACAAAGTAGCTGCAATCACTGTATAGAAAGCAGGAGAAATGTCTCACAACTGTACCTTCATCAGGGTCTCTGGCAAAGACCACGGCAACAGGGGTCTTCACAGTAGTATTATCAAATACGGTCACAGAGTAGTGATCCATGGAAAATATGGGGCCATTATCATTAACATCTTCCAGATACAAGGCAATGTCCGATTGGCAGGACAATCCCCCTCCATCTGTGGCCTTTGCTACAAGGTGATAAGATGACTTCTGCTCTCTGTCCAACGGCGCCAATGCTGTGAGTTCACCTATGTAACAAGATAAAACATGAAATGAAAATCAATCTCATTATAAAAGTGGGTAAATGTAATGGGGCTTAAGTTGCCGAAGCTCAAGAGAATGGCCGTATTTTTAAAGCGGCAATCATTTACAAGGCAATATCAGGCATTGAAGATATGGCCACTCACTGTCGAAATCTCAGACCTCTGCCAACTTGGACCCTATTATATTTACCTCACAATAGTAACCTAAGTAATCATATTACACAACCTGATACCTCATTTCTGATGCATGGTTTGCACAGGACATGGCACGTCCTAGACCTGCTCAACCCCAGCGGGGCCCATACTGCAAATCTTGCACACGTGCTTAGTTATACGGTACTGCTTTCCTAGCACGGCGCCCGTCTCATTGATTGTATGCCTTAAGTTTAAGGTACTTAAGGCATACAATCAACGCGATGGACCCGATTTTTTAATCTCATGGATCTTATGCATCCATAAGATGCATGAGATCCATGAGATCAAAAAATCGTGAGCCCCCAATAACCATTGTTAACGCCACCAGCACTATTAACGCCAACCCGAAGCGTGGCGAGCGCAGCGAACCCGCGAGGGGCGGCGGTACGCGTCCTCCGACCTTTTCATACCCCCACTATCCACGTCGGCGTGGAGTTGATTTTATATAGTGTGGAGAGCGCAGCGAGCCCCGCGAGGGGACGCGGACTACTTCACATGTATTCCGCGTCCCCACGCGGGGCTCGCTGCGCTCGCCACGCTTCAACTCCACACCGACATGGATAGTGGGGGTATGAAAAGGTCGGAGGACACGTACCGCCGCCCCTCGCGGGCTCGCTGCGCTCGCCACGCTTTGGGTTGGCATCAGTAGTGGGGTGGCGTTAACAATGGGGGGGCCATTTCACCCATGAGGGGGGGTTAGCAATTAAAATTGGGGTTTTGGGGCCTTTTTACATTGATTCCAAAGTAAAAATCTCGTCGATTGCGTCGATTGCATCATCTCATGCATCTTATGCCGCACAAACACATAAGATGCATGAGATGCTTGCAATGTAAAAATCTTGTCAATCTCGTCGATCGCGTCGATTGCATCATCTCATGCATCTTATGCTGCACAAACCCATAAGATGCATGAGATGCTTGAGATATCAGCCCCACACATACAATCTAGATCGTGGGCGCCGTGCTAGGAAAGCAGTACCAGTTATACTTACCTCTCTGCCGACTTTGGACTCCGGTGCAGATGCCAGACTCTAGGCATGCAGCTGCTTAAAAGGCCAGGCTACATATACCGGCCAAGCGGGTTCCGTTCAGTGGGACCCACTTGGCCACAAGGAGGAAGAGGGTTTCACACACAGCGGTGTGGCTGGACCCTGTTAAACAGACCTGCAGCTGCATTGTGTTAACACTTACATTTGAATGTATGTGTCCGCCTTGAAATCTGGCAGTCCCGCTGTCCAGTCCTACTGCATGGGTAGGCAGGGCAGCTGAGAGGTATGCCGGGCCCCCAGTAAAATTTTGGGGCGTGGCCAAATCACAGAGGTGCCACGCCCCCAAAATGTTTCGAGGGGGGTGAAAAAACACTCGAAAGTGGAGGGGGGTGTTATTGCCCCCCAGCAGCAGCAACAGCAACACACACCTACAGCATGTGCTGTGCTGACAGCAGGCTCTAAATGACCTCTCACGCTGTCAGTGAGATGCTCATGCTGAGCCTGCTGTCAGCACAACACATGCTGTAAAGGTGTGGGCTGCTGCTGGAGGGGAGGTCCGACCAGGGCCCCCGCCGGCCCCTCTAGCAAGCCCGGGTAATTAGTACCTGCTCCCCCCTCTCAGCAGCCCTGGCGGTAGGACCCATGTGTGGGCAGCCGCATAGGAGCTTGTGTGCAGACTCCTTGTGGCGCAGTGGGTCCCAAGCCTTAAAATCCTGGAATGGCTGGTCTGTCAGCTAAGGATCCCCAGCTCTGATAATGTGCAGTGGACCAGCGTATGAACAGTTGTGCCCCTTGCAGGAGAGCACAACACTGGTCTCCCAAGCCAGTGGTCCAGCATTGCTAACTGTTGCCATAGAAGCCAGGGATTATCATAAGTGTTACTGCTACTGTCCGACTTTACAAAAGATAAGGTTAGCCAACACCGACTGACTTACAAAGTGTAAGTTATGGAACTATGACTAAAAGAAAGACAGCTATTATCCTTAGTATGAATACTGTGAGAATGGCGTACGGCTCTGCAAACTACAATTGGTGCCTTATACATAAAATGTAATAATAATAACAACAACTCACCAGTATATGGATCCAGCCGGAATTGTTCATCTCCTACTCCATAAAGTGCATATGAGATCTGTGCATTACTCCCAATGTCTGGGTCCTTGGCTGACATCTTGAGGATGAAGAGGCCAGCGGGGGCATCCTCGGAAACCGTTGCCGTGTAAAGCATCTGATAAAAAAAGAGAATAATCTGAGATTTTTTCACTCTGCATTGCAGCAATTCATCCGTAGCAAGAATGTGAAATTTCCAAGAAAGCTGAATAAGAGTGTCTGCTTAGGAATGCTGGTGCTATTTCTGAGACGAGTGGGGACTATCTGTCTCCTTCTCCGAAAGGGGTCAATATAGCAAGCTGTGATAACCCTTATTCTTTTTCAGAAAAGATGTTATCATTAGTTCTCCGTATAGGACAGATGAGCTATGCATTGGGCAGGGATTACATGGAGAGAGAGATATAAAGGAACCTCTTCTGGTGCCGACTGATGTCAGCTGCCCACCCACCGCACCTGAGTCATCGGGGAATTACCATGAGAATGCCCAGCGTTTTCATGGGTATGCCTCATAAGGTAAGCTGATTGTTTAGTTTATGTTCTCATACCTTGAAATACAGATTCAGCCCGGCACCCTCAATGATGTGTGCAACTATACTGTATATGTAATATACAGTATATAGAGAGAGAGAGATCCACAGTTTGGTGGCACCCTGGAATAGTTTGAATGTGCTCTGTAGAAGGAAGGCACTCAGAGTCTACTCTATTTCCATGCAGAACAACATTTAACAGGGTGTCGAATGTCTACAGGGCCAATCTACACTTGAAGGTTGAGACTCCATCAGTCTGGATTTTCACCCCACTCGCCTCTAGTTGAGTAGTAGGGAACTGGCATTTTACTGCACACTGAATAAGGCATAATTACAAGTTAGACCTTTATATCTATCTATCTATCTATCTATCTATCTATCTATCTATCTATCTATCTATCTATCCATATGTTGACGGTCTGTGTGTCTCCGAAACACTGCCATCTGTTGGCAGCAAGTGCAACTTGATCTACTAGCTTTCGAAGCATTAGCTTCGGGCATGCTTACTAGTAGTTATATATTTATATAGTGTCAGTTGTGGGATGGGCATTGGAACATGGGGCCATCTGCACGCTGCCTTGGCTGGGCCACTTCAGGGCATTACCACTTAACACTTATTTTAATGTTTTCTATCACTTTTTTGCTTCTTTGTATGTAATATTTTTTTTCAGATATTTTTCACTTTTGTAACACTCCTAACACTGAGACAATAAACACTGGAAAAGGAAAGCATACTATATCATTTTAAATAATAAATGCAAATCAAAGAAGAGATGAGGACTATGGGAAAATATAGGCAAATTTCTGTATATTTTAAAATATAAAAAATATTTTTAAAAAAATTAAAAGTTAAGAATATATTTTTCCCACACCCCCAACTACCCACCTGCTGGCACACAGGGCTGTTGTCATTGATGTCCAGCACAGTTATTTCCACCTCAGTGGTCACTTGGAATTTCCCATCAGATGCTGTCACCTTCAGAAGATGTTTCTCCATCTCTTCCCTGTCCAATGATTTCTTAGAGGAAATCACCCACTTATCTTTTACCTCATTAATGTTGAATAGGCCAAAGGGGTCTCCATCTGCCAATAGAATATAATGATTACTATTCAAAACCATTCATGGATATATATACTGTAATACAGGTTGAATATCCCTTATACAAAATGCTCAGGACCAGAAGCATTCTGGATAATGGATTATTCCGTATTTTGGAATATTTTTATATTTCAGAGGGTTCTTGAGGACGGGACCCATGCGTGAATGCATTTATGTTGTATAAACACATCAAACACATGAAATACACACAAATATATTTTATTTGGCCATCAAACAAAGGTTGTGTACTAGCCCAGGCACTTAATTTAGTGCCAGTTATATAATATGTCCCCAGTAGTGTCAGTTACAGATGTCCCTAGTAGTCCCAGTTACATATCAAGTCCCCAGTAGTGTCAGTTACTGATGTCCCCAGTAGTGCCATCTACAGATGTCCCCAGTAGTGTCAATTACAGATGTCCCCAGTAGTTCCAATTACAGATGTCCCCAGTAGTTCCAATTACAGATGTCCCCAGTAGTGCCAGTTACAGATGTTCCCAGTAGTGCCCATTACAGATGTCCCCAGTAGGTCTAGTTACAGATATCCCCAGTAGTCCCATTTACATATCAGGTCCCCAGTAGTGTCAATCACAGATGTCCCCAGTAATTCCCGTTACAGATGTCCCCAGTAGTTCCAATTACAGATGTCCCCAGTAGTGCCAGTTACAGATGTTCCCAGTAGTGCCCATTACAGATGTCCCCAGTAGGTCTAGTTACAGATGTCCCCAGTAGTGCCATTTACATATCAGGTCCCCAGTAGTGTCAGTTACTGATGTCCCCAGTAGTGCCTGTTACAGATATCCCCAGTAGTGCCAGTTACAGATGTCCCCAGTAGTTCCATTTACATATTGTGTCCCCAGTATTGTCAGTTACTGATGTCTCCAGTAGTGCTTGTTACAGATGTCCCCCACTAGTGCCCCTTACAGATATCCCCAGTAGTGCCAGTTACAGATGTCCCCAGTAGTGCCCATTACAGATGTCCCCCAGTAGTGCCCATTACAGATGTCCCCCAGTAGTGCCCATTACAGATGTCCCGCAGTAGTGCCCCTTACAGTATCTGTAACTAGCACTACTGGGGACATCTGTAATTGGAATTACTGGGGACATCTGTAATTGGCACTACTGGGGACATCTGTAACGGGCACTACTGGGGACATCTGTAATTGGCACTACTGGGGACATCTGTAATTGGCACTACTGGGGACATCTGTAATTGGCACTACTGGGGACATCTGTAACTGGGACTACTGGGGACATCTGTAACTGGGACTACTGGGGACATCAGTAATTGAACCTACTGGGGACATGATATGTAACTGGGACTACTGGGCCAGTTGTCAGTTACATATTGTGTCCTCAGTAGTGTTACAGTTACTGATGTCCCCAGTAGTGTCAGTTACAGACATCCCCAGTAGTGCTTTTAGCAAAGAAAAATACATTCCGTAAACTATGGTTTTAGATAACATATCTGGTTACGGGATACTCAACCTGTACTCTATTATGACACAGTGATATCTTTAATGAGTGCACCTTTATATTTAAAATGAGCTCTCTGGCATTGTTGAAGTGGAAATCACCCCAAAAAATGGATTATATGCCATTTTCCTGAAGATCTGCCAATGCACAGTAGAGAAATCAATGGGAGCATGGAGCAGGAGCCATTTTCCTGGAATCCTGCACATGCACAGTAGATTCTGTCACAATGCAGGGGACGGGGAAGGGAGGGGGGGGGGGGGGGTTTGCTGGGCAGACTGCAAATGGACCCCCTCCTCTCTTGTACAGCCACTGTATTATGACAAAGTAACAGGCAATTAGTACATGGCCATTGTAAATATAAACCCTGTATAGATCTGTTGCATTCATTTTTATGATAGCAATAAAGTAGATGTTTTATATGAAAAGAAACATCAGTACTAACTAGAGGTTAAAGACTAGACAGCATCACACTGAGCCTCATTCAGATGTGGTCGCAAAGAGGCTGAATAGTTTTTTTCTGCGCATGCAGCTAAGCAGCATTGTGCATGCATAATGATTGACATACAATGCTGCTCAGCAATGAGGAATTAGTCACAAAGGGCCTTATTCTAGTTCACTCTTTCTGACAAAATCCTACTTAGATGGACAAAACCATGCGCACTGCAGGTGGGACAGATGTTACTTGTGCAGAGAGAATTAGATTTGGGTGGGGTTTTACTTCAAAGTGAGATCTATATTGCAATGTAAAAATAAAGCAGTCAGTATTTACCCTGCACAGAAACAAAATAACTCACCAAATCTAATTCTCTCTGCACATTTTACATCTGTCCCCCTGTAGTGCACATGGTTTTGTCCATCTAAGAAGGATTTTGTCAGAAAGAGTTAACTAGAATAAGGCCCAAAGTGAGTGGCAGGTAGATAGCATTTGGTGGTGGTAGGGGGAGAGGTCAGACGAATGCAGGCATGTCATGGCTATTTCAATGGCGTTCTCTGGGTGTACATAAATTAGGAGTTGCGATCTCACATACGACTAGAGTTCCCTCTGCTTCCTAGTAGAGCTGCTCAGATGCACTGAGACTGTGTGCTGAACCTGATCTGTGACAATGGTACCGATGTTTCAGCAGTTGTACGCCGTGGGGCGGATATGAGGAGACAACAGTGGGCATTGCTTTTCTCAGAAAAGCTTCTGGGCCTATTAGCACATACTTGCAATTGCAAACAACAAAATATTGCAACAGCAATCGCAAACCACATCTGAATCAGGTGCAATGCTAGACCAGTTAATGGTAATCTTACCTGTTATGTAACATGTGACTTTCCTGTTGTATTCTGACATATCATTGTCCTGTGTCTTCAGGGTGGTTATAAGCTGTCCCGGTTGGCTGTTCTCTGCTACAGAACCTCTGTAAACTTGAGCGGTAAACCTTGGAGGGTTATCATTCTCATCAGAGACTGATACCTCTACGAGTGTTTCTGAAGAAAGACGGATTTTCTTGCCCTGGTCTGATGCTACCACAAAGAACCGATAAACCTCTTGCTTCTCACAGTCAAGCTCCTTCAGTGTTGTGATCCATCCATTGTCAGGTTCGATGGTGAAGAACATGTGGATCTCACTAGTATCTCCTTTGAGGCTATAAGATACAATTCCATCATTGCCTGTGTCTTGGTCATTGGCAGTAACTTGTATGATGGTTGTTCCAGGAGGCATATTCTCTGCTATCGAAGCTCTATAAAGGTCTGCTTCGAAAACGGGTTGATTGTCATTGATATCTTTTACTTGGATGCTTACTGAAACCATGGAGACTAGCTCTTTCCCCAAGTGAGGGCAATTAGCTTGAACATCGATTAGATACCATTTGGTTTTTTCATGGTCTACACCCTTTTTCATGGTTAATGCCCCGGTATGCTTATTCAGACTAAATACTCCATCTTTGTTACTCTCTGGCGTTGTGCCTTCTACCAGGCTGTAAATAATTGGATCCATCGCTGTTGCTTTAACTAAACCCACTTCTGAGCCTGTGGGCAGATCTTCAGATGCTGAAAAACTATACAGTGGCTCTGAAAATTTGGGCAAAGTGACCTCTGTTGGCACAATATGAAGATGAACGGGAACAAGGGAGCTCCAGTTGGGAGGTGCCCTGTCCTTTGCCGTTACTGTGAAATTAATGTCCTTATTTTCTAATCCTGAAAAACTTTTTCTAGCTGTGATTGTACCATTGAAAGGATTGATCTGAACTAGATCTTCATCATATTTATCAATAGAATAAATTACATCTGCATTTAGGCCTTCATCAGCATCATATGCTACCACCTGAATAATAGGGGCACCTTTGCTAAAATTAGACTGGACAGATAAGATGTACTCAGTGGCTATAAATAATGGAGGATTATCATTCTCATCAGTGAGGATTATTTTTACAGTGCAAAAGGTTGCCCTCCCACCTCCATCTTTGGCCATGACTTTGATGGCTATAAGTCTTTCTGTTGCATTCTCCCGGTCTAATTTCCGTAAAGTTGCTATACGCCCCTTACTGTCTACATAAAACATATCTAAAGCCAGCTTATTTATTATAGTGTAATTCACAATTCCATAAGAGCCGTCATCAGGGTCAGATGCCACCACTTCAACCACCGTTGTCCCTATCTCTGCATTTTCAGCAAGTTCTACCTCATATACATCCTGCTGAAAGGAAGGGGTGTGCTTATTTGCATAAGTGACATTAATGTATACTGGGACAATATCTCTGTAGACCCCATCTGAAGCTGAGACCTGTAGGTGGTAAGACAAATCTAAACTGTTCCGGCAAAGGTTTGAAAGAGAAATAACGCCAGATGTTCTGTTTATGGTGAAGAGGCGGTGACTATTGCCGGAAAGAATAAGATACTCCAGTTTTCCGGCATCTATGCTATCCCGGTCGATAGCTTGGAGTTTTAGAACAATGTGTCCACAGGTGGCCAATTCACTTACATTGGCTTCATATTGGGGTTGCCTGAATTTTGGAGGGTTGTCGTTCACATCAGAAATATTAATGATGACAACTGCATCTGTGTGCAAAGGAGGCAAGCCATTATCGGTGGCCCTCACTTTAAAATTATATTGACGGGTAGTTTCAAAATCCAACTCTTGAGCAGTTGAGATTTCACCGGTTTTGTGGTTTATATGAAAGAATCCTTGTGAGCCATCTGTGCTGTTACCTAGGATGTGGTATGAAACCTCTTGGTTTTTCCCTGAGTCTTGATCAGAAGCGAACAGTTGAATCACTGGTAGATAAGGGTGTTGTTTCTCCATGACATGACCAATGTAGACCATTTGAGAAAAGATAGGTGGGTGATCGTTGATGTCCTCCACATTAATTAAGACCTTGGCTTCTGAAAAATAACCTAGAGCAGAGTCAGTGGCTCTTACAGTTATAAGGTGAGATGATTTGGTCTCATAATCCAGATGTCCCAAAACACTCAGAGAACCTGTCTTAAAGTCGATGCTAAAAAAACTTAGACCGTCATTCTCAACAATATTGTAAACCACACGGAAGCCTTCTGGGCTCCTGGCTTGAATGTGTAAAATGGGAGTGTAAACTGGTACATTCTCTGGCACAGTCACTGTGTAGTACAGGCTTTGGAAAATTGGATTTGATTTGTTTCTTACTATAATGACTACTTCTTCTTCAGATTGCAAAGAAGGCTGACCATGGTCTCTGACAATCACTCTGAGAACATACTGATTTAGGGCTTCATAATCAAAGGGTTGTTTAAGAATAATGTCTCCCAAAGAGGGGTCAATTCGAAAATACTTAGAACCTTCTTCCAATTGGTATGTCAGAGCACTGTTTTTTCCTATGTCTTTATCCATGGCAGACACCTGGAATATAACATCTCCAGGTTCTAAGCCATCCTCCACGGCAATGTAGTATGGGGTATTTAAGAAGACTGGTGGATTATCATTGACGTCTTGTACATACACCTCTACTTTACTCTGAGAAACACGAGGTGGATTTCTATTGTCTCTTGCCTCAACTATTACATCATATTTGTCTTGAAACTCTCTGTCAAATGGCAAGCCTTTAGTCTGGAGAATACCGGAAGATGGGTTTATCTGGAATTGTTGTGTCCATGTAAGTACTGAGAAATAAACTGGCTCATTGAGTTGGTTTCCTACCACGTCCACCATATTTAAATCTAAGATTCGTGGATAGTTCTCAGTCACATTCACTTGATACAATGGACGGTCAAATTTTAAGCTGGTCTTTTGCATTTGTGTTACGTTGATTTTTACTAATGCAGTATCATAGTACAGCCCATCCCAAACTTTTACTGACAGTTCACGGTATGATTGCAAATGGGAAGAATCGTTTAAAGTAACGCGGCCAACACTTGGATCAATAGAGAAGGCACTGTCCGTATTTCCTTCTGAGATGCTGTAAATCACTTTTGAATCCACATCTTCAGCTGCCACATAGAGGACATGCATATTATTATAAGCAGGTAAGTAAATATTATGTTCATAAACGTCCTGTAAGAATTTTGGTGGGGAATCATTGACATCAGTTACTTGTATGGTAACCTTTGAGGGCTGAGAGGCAAACAAACTTGGACTGCCTGAATCATGTACATGTACATAGAAAGAGAACAACGTGGTAAGCTCAAAATCAAGTTCTGCCACCGTGAACAGTGTTCCCATATTTGGGTTGATTTTAAAGTACTTCAGCACCTCGAGATCTAAAATTTGGAAACTCAATAAAGCATTCACCTCTGTGTCATTGTCAGTAGCTTGAATGATGAGTGGAGTAAGGTCAGGATTGGTCACCATACTGCCTACTGGAGCATCTTCACGAATTTGACCCAGATATGTAG
Organism: Crinia signifera; assembly: GCF_055691185.1. Lineage (NCBI taxonomy): Eukaryota > Metazoa > Chordata > Amphibia > Anura > Myobatrachidae > Crinia > Crinia signifera. The sequence goes on along the minus strand of NC_139220.1, from coordinate 51,959,430 downwards.
TTTGAGAGAAGATAGGAGCATTGTCATTCTCATCAATTACATAGATAAAGACCGTTGTTTCACTGTAATATCCTAGGGAGCTATTACCTCGTACTTTGAGTTGGTAAGAAGATAGAGTTTCAAAATCTAGACTTTTTTGAGTGGTGATAATGCCTGAATAACAGTTAATGTAAAATGAACCCTCCTTGTTCCCTTCTTTAATGTCATAATTGATGGAAGACCAGCTGGTTGTGGACACCATGGTTACAAAAGAGTCAATTGGCACCGATTCACTGATCTCAACCACATATTCTCGGGACATAAATTTCGGTGGTGATGTGTCAGAAGGTTTGACTTGCAGGTTTACTGTGGCTATATCTTGAAGTTGTGGCGTTCCTTGATCAACCGCAACGACTGTCAATGTAAACCGGCTCTTAATAGGCTGCTCCAGTGTTTTTGCAACAGTGATCAGGCCTGAAGATGCATCAATGCCAAAATATCCCTCCATGTTACCTGTTGGGGGAAAAAGATCAAAATTATGGCTATTTATGGTAAGGACAAAAAATTTAATCTACATATCTTTACATGTTATATATACGTTCGGTAAGTCAGTCATGCTATATTTCCCTAGTTTGATGGACAGGTTTACAGGGAACACACCTGGTGGGCCCTCCAGCCTGAGGGCCCACTTAATCTTCTAGGGATTAAGTTTCACACTATGAACTTGAATTATATGTTACCTGGGGAGGCTCCAGAGGGGGTACTGCAGCACAGTTCAAAATTCAAATAGGGGAGTCACACCCACTGCCACTAACTGTCATTCCAAACTGACCTCACTGACTCTCTATGCAGTCCTTTTGCATACAATGTATTGTATATGATCCCATCAAGGGCTGGCAGATCTAACAAATCTTGATCCAATGCTCACGGGACTGTGCATTGGATCGGAATTGCAGATAAAACACATGTGATTTCACCCTTTCACCCTGTGCATCTAAATCTGGTGGAAGGGCCCAAATCACCGTAGTGTATGAGGCCTTAAAGCCATGCACCCAGAGCGAATGATTGACACCAAGCGCAGTAGCGCCACTGGATTTCAGTGATATTGTTGTGAGAAATTGGGGGTTATTCTGGTTGATTTGCAAGGCTGGAAATTCGCAGCCTTGCGAGTCCACCAGATGCCGCCTGCCGAATGATAGTATGCCCACCCCCTTGCATGCCGCATAGGTTCGCAGGGGCTGCGAAAGGATGTTTAACATAAACATCAATTCACAGGCTGTGGGGGAACACCCACATTCTTCGATGGTCACCAACCATCGAATGATGAGGAAGGCCCAAGCACATCTAAGGTTACTCTCAGGTAACCTTAGATAAGCGTGGCCTTTCGGCAGGAAGTGGACAGGCAGCTGACATCCATTGATTTCAGCTGCCCGCCCCAGTGCCCACATCACCGGGCCATTTCCATGGGAACGCCTAGTGTTTTCATGGGAATGAAATGCTGGGCTTTCCCATGGGCGCGACTATCCACCGCCATCCCACGTCCACCACCCACTGTCTTGGGTGCGTGTACCCGGCAAACAGTCTGTTCACTGTGGCCGCACACACCTGGCGTATGCACATGTGCATACTCCCAACATCAGTCCCAGTGTGAACAAACCAGAATAACCCCCATAGAGGTTCAATTAAATTGAAGGCAAAACCAGGTGACTGCCCCTTTAATTCATCTTCTGTATTTGTCTCTTGTCTGATGTTCATAATCTCCACGTATTGTGCTGATTAAACGATTTAGCAGTAGCATAGAGAACAAAAGAATGAAACGCTGGTTGCAATGTGACTCAAGCCTCCACTGATTATGTGATAAAATAAAAGACTGGAATGACAAGTGAAAAGATGGCACGCCTATTTCTTACACTGCAGCCCTGGTGTCTATACATTCCAATGTCTCCGTACAGGACGTTTGTTGTTTATCCATTCTGACAAATGGGTTTTATCTTTCCAGTGCCAATAGAACCAATTAGACTAGTGCAGCATTAATACAGTGTCCATTTCCGCTTACTTTCTTTTGTGGGAAGACGATTTGCAAGACATTCCTGGGTGGTGAACTGACACTAATTACACCAGCCTGCAGCACACTTACTGCTTTCTGATTTCTTGTGTTTATGTATTGTGCCAACATACAGTATATGGGCACATGAGTAGAGAGACAGCTTTCACTGTACCAATACAAAGTTTTACACCTTCAGATGTAAACTGCTAGATGGATCAGAGAGTGCCTGGAATAATATATCTATGCACAGGAAACATGTCCATGTGCAATAATGAGATAATCTGACATGTGATAAGAATCGATATATAAATTATCTTAAAGGTGCAGAGAGCAGGGTGCTTTCAATGGGACAACTGTGTACCAAGATAGGAGAGAAAGAAAAACAGTTGTTGTAGGTGTATTCATTGATCTAGGGGCTGATTGTTGACATCAAACCTAAAAAAGCAAGTACTGTTAAGCTAGTACACTGTACACCCTGCCGGCTGAGTAATTTAGATGCGTACCCCGTCTATATAGCAGTTTGCCGTAGTCACCCTGCTGGCTGAGTAATTTAGATGCGTACCCCGTCTATATAGCAGTTTGCTGTAGTCACCCTGCCGGCTGAGTAATTTAGATGCGTACCCCGTCTATATAGCAGTTTGCCGTAGTCACCCTGCCGGCTGAGTAATTTAGATGCGTACCCCGTCTATATAGCAGTTTGCTGTAGTCACCCTGCCGGCTGACTAATTTAGACACGTACCCCATCTATATAGCAGTTTGCCGTAGTCACCCTGCTGGCTGACTAATTTAGACACGTACCCCGTCTATATAGCAGTTTGCCATAGTCACCCTGCCGGCTGATTAATTTAGACGCGTACCCCGTCTATATAGCAGTTTGCCGTAGTCACCCTGCCGGCTGACTAATTTAGACGCATACCCCGTCTATATAGCAGTTTGCAGTAGTCACCCTGCCGGCTGACTAATTTAGATGGGTACCCAGTCTATATAGAAGTTTAGTCACCCTGCCAGCTGACTAATTTTGATGCGTACCCCGTCTATATAGAAGTTTAGTCACCCTGCCGGCTGAGTAATTTAGATGCGTACCCCATCTATATAGCAGTTTGCCGTAGTCACCCTGCCGGCTGACTAATTGAGACGCGTACCCTGTCTTTATAGCAGTTTGCCGTAGTCACCCTGCCGGCTGACTAATTTAGACGCGTACCCCGTCTATATAGCAGTTTGCTGTAGACACCCTGCCAGCTGACTAATTTAGACGCGTACCCCTGCTATATAGCAGTTTGCCGTAGTCACCCTGCCGGCTGTCTAATTTAGACACGCACCCCATCTTTACCCTAATCACTTTTGTTTAGGTTCTGTACTCACGCCTCTTTATTTTGGTATGCCCTTAACCCAGCCCATTATGATAATTTTTTTATATATGACGTGTCAATAGCCCAAATCGAGAGAGTGTGTACGGTGGTACAATCTTTTTCTTGCGACTGTTTAGACAGGAGTAGATCGAACTTCGCAAGTAAAATTGTACAGGTGTGTACGCGCGTATCGGCTGGTGTTTGTGGACGGTCGGTCGCGTGTATGGTCGATCGAATGCTCGCTAGAAAACAGGGATTGTATAGATGTGTACCCAGCTTAACTTTGTATCTAGAACAAAAAACATACCTCCCAAATGTCCCAATTTTCACAGGATTGTCCTGTGTCCCACCTGGGCTGGCAGTGTCCCACAGTGGTGGTGGTGGGGGGCAGTTGGGGTCCCTCCTGCACAGCAGCTGCTCTGCTGGGCAGAACTGTGGTTAATAGATGCTGTGCGCATGCGCACAGCATCTATTACCGGAGTCTGGGGACATAACCAGCAGCTCCCAGAGCACTGGCCTTCCCTCCTCAGCAGCAAAAATGGGGGTGCACAACTTCGGCATGCGCAAGTGTCTTCCCTGCTGTATTACTAAAGTTGAGAGGTATGAAACCATCTTGCAATGCAAGGGGTGCAAATGCATTTATTTATTGCATGCAAGTTGAATACGGGCACCTTTGCATGAATCCTACAAATTCTGCACAGTTGTAAGCCCCGTGCACGGGGCGACAGATCCTCTGTGCTGAGTGAGATCGCTCAGCACACATGGCTTGCACACATGCTTTGCACCAGCAGTGTGGGCTGAGCGATCTGTGCTGACCAGTGGGTCACGGGGTGTACACTCTAGTCAGATCGCTTAGAATGTACATTATACAAGCAATGTCTCACTATCCTGCCTAACAACACAATCTTACATTTTGTTCGTCGGGAGGCTTGCCACCTAGCAACAGCTGGTGGGTTGTAGTGCAAGCCTCCCGACGATCGCTGGAGAAGGAAAAGTGAAAAGAAATTTCACTTACCTTCTCCACAGCCGGGGGAGCGGGCTGATGCCGCCGGAGCCTGTAGGCGCGCGCGCGCGCATGACGCGCGCGCGCGCGCGCACGTAGTACACGGCTCTGGGGCTACTGCACATGCGCGCATATTAATGAGGCGCATGCAAATGAGCTCTGTGACGCGCTCACGCTGGGCACGTGAGCGCACAGAGTATAGTAGCTACCAGCCCGCCCCCTGCTCAGATTTTACCTCAGCGCTGAAGATGGAGGACACTGTGTCTGTCTCTGCTACAGACACTCTCCCTGTGTCCCCTTCAGCCAGCGCTAGGAGCCTCAAACACAGAAAGAGGCTGCCTAGTGACACTTCCTCATCTGAGGACATTATTTTTAAGAGAAGAAAGCTGTTTAACCCTGTCAGGTCTGCTGACACCAGGGACAGCTCTGAGGTAGACAGTACACCTCAGGATAGTGATTCCCCCTCCAGCTCAGCATCGCTACAGGGGAGGAAAAGCACAAGTAAGAGGAGACATGTGAGCAAAAGCTCCAAGAGAGACGCCTGTTCAGGACTAATCGTCTCATTCCCAGGTATTGCCCGAAGTAGGAATACCTCAGCGGTACGCAATAAACCGCAGTCTCCTGCCCACGGGCACACTCCCCGAGCCTCAGAAAAGCATAAGAGGTCTCAGGGCTTACGTAAGGGGGCAAGTAAGCATCGCTCCTTAAGTCCATCTGACTTACAAGATGTACGCAGCCAGGTCTCAGTAGACTGGGAGTCCGAGGAGGTGACTAGAACCTCTGCGTCCTCTAAGAGAGGCGAATATAGTGACCTGCAGATGGCCAGGGTGGCACTAGCAGGAGTCTCACCCCCGAATAAAATGTATTCCTCCCACTGGGCCTTACAGGAAAAGTCCGAAGTCCATAACTTTGCACAGTTAGCCTTCAGGACATCCCTCGTTAAAGAGGATGAGATGGTTCTGCGTAACCATACAGGGATCCCAGATATCCCCGCCCTGTTTGCCCCTGATATTGACCCGGCATTATCTTCACTTATTGGTGATAAGACCCAGAGTGACTCAATTGACAAGCTGCTCAGGAAAATCCAACTGAAGGTTTCCGATGCGGCGGGCCCCCTGCTGTTCGTACTGAACAAGGCGGAGAAAGAGGGCACCGCGAGCAGCTCCTTAGATTCCCTAGTGGCATCAAAGGCAGCACTCCTGAAGGCGATAAGCAGAGCCACCCTTATGGTTGGACAGACTTTTGAGTTTATTTCCAACACCCGCAGGTCCCGTTGGCTGTCCAGAGCAGGGCTAGCCGACTTAGCGCCCAAACCAGCGGAGGTCCCTAACCTTACTGACTCCGATTTATTCGGCCCCGACTTCATAGACGAAGTCAAGATCCGGTATAAGGCACGCAAGTCGTTTGCGGATCTAAAAAGCCACCAGTCTTCCAAACGGCCCTTTCGTCAGGAGGGTCGTTCTGCCACGGCCAGCAGTGCGACCCGTGACTACCGAGACTATAGAGGCTCCACCCGAGGCCACAGAGGAGGCTACTCCAGGTCCCGGAATTCCAGAAGTGCGGCTCCTTCAACCTCCTTCCCCAGGAGAGACAGAGGAAACGGTGAGTGTACCAGAAGCACAGCCGCACCTTGGCCTCTCACAGGCCATACACCAGTGGAGAGAAATTACAACAGACAAATGGTTGTTAAAAATTATAAAACAAGGTTTATCCCTTCCGCTGCTGAGATTTCCTCGCCAGAGAATCCCATGCACAATAAACGCCAGTCCTCTCTTAGACAAGGTTTTAGTCACAGCCTTGTCTCAGGGAAGGATAGAATTGGCGGACACGTCCAAAACAGGTTGGACAAGTCACCTCTTTCCCGTAAGGAAACAGGACGGCTCCTACAGACCGGTTCTGAATGTCCAATCTCTGAACCAGTACATAAGACATCGTACGTTCAGAATGGAGGGTCTAACAGAGGTACCCTTCATTTTGACACAGAACGACTATTGCATAAAAATAGACCTCAAGGAGGCCTTTCACACTGTACACGTCCATCCCAATCACAGAAGGTTCCTGAGGTTCCTCTGGAACGGCACCCTCTACCAATGGACCGTCATGGTTTTTGGTTTGTCCAATGCCCCTTACACCTTCACACGACTTATGAAGGCGGTGATAACACACCTTCGCCAGAAACAAGTCCGATGCATAATTTACTTGGACGACCTCCTAGTCGTACATTCAGAGCAGGAGACACTACTCTCCCAGAGAGACACAATAATATCACTTCTGCTCGGCCTAGGCTTCTCAATAAATTATCCCAAGTCAGTTTTAACACCTTGCCAATCGATTACATTCCTGGGATTCGTAATAGATTCCCGTTCTTTCTCTATCGCAGTGCCGGCAGAGAAATGGACAGACATACAAGCCTTTGTCTCCCACATTATAAAGCGTCAGCTCAGCCTGAGAGACCTCGCAAAGATCATAGGCAAAATGAGAGCTTTAGACCCCGGGTTCCTTCATGCACCCCTTATTTGCAGACACGCTCAGAACCGTCTAGGTTTCCTTATCAGGATAGGCCTTACCTGGTCACACAGGATCAGGCTCACGCCGGTAGTTCGCGAAGAGATACAGAGGTGGACAGTGCTACCCATTCCTCCCCCCAGACCCCTGCAGGATCCTACACCGGTTATCATCATAACCTCAGACGCTTCACTCACGGGGTGGGGAGCCTTTACTCGCGACAAGGCTGTGAGGGGCAGGTGGTCCAGGCAGGACTCACAGGCCCATATCAACCTCCTGGAGCTAAGAGCAGCCAGACTAGCCTTAGCGGCCCTAGTTCCCCCGCAGGCTCATCATATTCCCATTCAAGTCCGTCTGGACAACAAGACCGCAGTATCTTATATAAACAAGATGGGCGGCACAAGGTCCTTGCCTCTCTGCCAGGAGGCAATAGACATCTGGGAGTGGGCGGTTCAGAGATCCATCCAGTTATCCGCAATATATGTTCCCGGAGAGCTAAACGAGTTGGCAGACTCTCTCTCCAGAACTCGCCTCACACTAGACAGAGCAACTCTAAGGCCAGAGATCTTTCGCAAGATCGTGACAGCTTTTGGGCAGCCAGGAATAGACCTCTTTGCGACACCATTCAACAGTCAGGTTCCGACTTTTGTGTCCAGGATATGGTCCCAGGGGGCATTCCAGACAGATGCTATGTCATTCCCCTGGACGAACCTAGTCCTCCCATATGCCTTCCCTCCACCAGCCTTGCTGTTGAGGGTACTACACAAAATCAAGTCGGACAGGGTACCCCAGATTATTCTGGTATACCCGATCTGGCCATCCAGAATTTGGTTTCCCCTAATCAGCCAACTACAGAAGGGCCCCAAGATCCCCTTAGAGATCTCGGGAGAATGTTTTCAGGGTACCCAGGACTTACTACAGAAACTGCCACAATGCATGTGGATGGCGACATTGCTAGGTTGTTAGCACACTCAGATCTCTCAGCATCATCAACCGCACTAATCAATGCTTCTCTGAGACCCAGAACCAAGGCTAGATACAGCGCCATAATAAAAGAGTTTATTGCCTGGCAAAACACCAGACCCAATGCTCGTCCCTCAGCACCAGTGAATTCAGCAATTGATTTCCTATCCCATAAATACGATACAGGCTCAGCCTCGGCCACCATACGTTCGTATGGTTCCGCGCTCACCCTTCTAATCCCAGGGTTTTCAGAGAATAGGTTATACTTACGCTTACTCAAAGGTATCTTCCTATCTAGACCATCACGACCACGCTACTCAACCACCTGGGACATTGAACCCTTTCTCAACCACTTAGCCACCATTCCTTCTACATCCGAAGCCCTTAGCCTATCGAGGAAACTGGCTTCCCTGATGGCTCTAGCTTTCGCGGCAAGAGGTGCCGAGTTATCATTAATAGACATTTCCGACCCATGGATGACCGCAACCCCAGCGGGTTTTCACATCATACTCAAAGGGCACACAAAGACAAGCTCTATCCTCAGGCCCCTCGTAGAGTTTGACCTAGTTAGAGATCAGTCTGACCCCGCCCTATGCCTGGTAGATTGTTTGTCGGCATATTTAGCTCTGACAGCCCCGATAAGAGGTGAACTTTCCCAACTGTTCATTACGTGTCGTAAACCCTTTCGCCCAGCCAGACCGGGAACAATCCGGGGTTGGATTGTGTCGGTCATGCGGGATGCGGGTATAGACACTTCACAATTCAAAGGGCACTCCCTCCGCGGAGCCGCAGTTACCTCTGCAGCAGCCAAGGGTTTGCCATTGCAGTGTATTATGCAGGCTGCTAGATGGTCCTCTACGCGTACCTTTGTAAGGCACTATTGGAGACCATCTGATCACCAAAAGGTGGAGTTCCTTAGAGCAACCACCAGGTATGTGGTAGTCTACCCACCAGCTGTTGCTAGGTGGCAAGCCTCCCGACGAACAAACAGTAGTTTGCAGGAATCTATGACCTGCAAACTTTCTTTGTTCTAGGGAATAGGATTGCCACCTAGCAACAGCGACCCACCCTACCCGCCCGTTGCCTTGCTAGGTCTGGTGGTTTCTCTTGCTGCGATGCTAACTGTTTCCTTTCTCCTTTGGTTACAGGCGCTCCAAAGAATCAGAGCAAACAACAGGCGCAGCCAGCTAAGCAACAGAAGTGATCCCAAGAAGTCCGTTTGGCTTCGTCGAAGCACCGCTTGAAGTTCCATTACTGATCGTACCTTATAGTATTTCCGTTGGTTGTCCAGTTACCCTACGGGCTAGATATTTCATCGCGCTCTTGTTGTCGAGCAGCAGTTATTAAACACGTTTATTCAGCATCATTCAGTCTCTTGTCTCTGATTGGGTACAAGTACTAGGTGGTGTTATATTCTATTTCATGTTCTAAGGATTGCCATCCGTAAGCTTCTGTAAAATCTGAGCAGGGGGCGGGCTGGTAGCTACTATACTCTGTGCGCTCACGTGCCCAGCGTGAGCGCGTCACAGAGCTCATTTGCATGCGCCTCATTAATATGCGCGCATGTGCAGTAGCCCCAGAGCCGTGTACTACGTGCGCGCGCGCGCGCGCGTCATGCGCGCGCGCGCGCCTACAGGCTCCGGCGGCATCAGCCCGCTCCCCCGGCTGTGGAGAAGGTAAGTGAAATTTCTTTTCACTTTTCCTTCTCCAGCGATCGTCGGGAGGCTTGCACTACAACCCACCAGCTGTTGCTAGGTGGCAATCCTATTCCCTAGAACAAAGAAAGTTTGCAGGTCATAGATTCCTGCAAACTACTGTTTACAAATATTTTCTTTCTGTGCAACATGTGGATCATTCTATTGCAGTTTTGTGAATACATATCATTCAAATACACTAATCTAAAGATAATTTCATTAGATACAGTTGCCCATCCGAGAACGTTCTCTGTGTGCATGAGGTGCTTAGAGAAAGGATATGATACAGTACTAACAAGGTGAATAGCAGCTGTTACTGGGTTCACTAATGCCACTTGTTAACATTCCAAGTGGACAGGCAGGAACACACATGCAAAGATTTGAAGTACATGTAGTAATTGTGATGTTTATTTTCACACCATCTTGTTGTATGTGAATTTTATTTTCTTTTTATACATCTTGTGATAGCTTAATTTTTGTATATAACCCTATTTGTAAAAGTAACAAAGTTATACCGCTTTCACATTGCCTAAATGTTTTAATAAACGGTATTTTAAAATGGTATTTAAAACGGGTCTGAGCCTTGATAATTGCACTAGATTACCGTTTTAAATACCATTTAAATACCATTCGCATCAGTCAACCCGTTTTAATCCCCTCAACACGTTTCAAGGCAGAATGCAGGGGACAGCCTATCACAGGTCTGTAATCTGTTGTTTTTGCTAAATACCGTTTCAGAGCCATGCTCACTGCATAAAAAACGGCTCTGAAACGTGTAGGACTCTGCTTTTTAAACGTTTTGAAATACCGGTTATCTTTAACCGGTAAATCAACTCTGGCGCTTTCCCACTGCAGCCTTAAACGTGTTGAAATGTGAAAAAAACGGCAATATACCGTTTTACAAGTGCAGTGTGAAAGGGGTTTAACAGAACTAGATTATTGTTATTACTACTACTACTATTAATATTAATAATCAATAAAAAAGATAAGTATTATTGTAACCATGCAATCTCATTTACACCGCATATGGGATAAAAATATTTTGAATTGATTATACCCATTATGTACTAACTGTAATGTGCTGGGACAGCAGTAGCGATAATTGCTGTTCCTGTGAGTTACATCTCAGCAGTATTGGAGGAGTCTTTAACATTTCTGAAAGACTCCTCCAGGGAATGTCCTCCAGTCTGAATGGCAGATGTATTAAGCCTTAAAAAGAGATAAATGCAAAGGTGATAAAGAGTGATAAACATCCAGTCAATCAGCTCCTAACTGTCAGTTTCCAAACACAGCCTATAACATGACAGAAGCTGATTGGCTGGATGTTTATCAGTCATTACCACACACAGACGATAACATGACAGTTAGAAGCTGATTAGCGGGATGTTTATCAATCTTTATCACCCTTGTGTTTATCTTTTATTAAGGCATAATGAGTCCCTGGAATATGCCAGAGGCTGCGGTAGAGGGATTATAAGATCCCTCTCCTCCGAAGATGCCTCCATAGTCATAACGTGGTTTATGCCACCTGAGAAATATGTATACTCTACCTAATGGATCAAACTATGAAAAGAGTCGCTTTTTGGGGCTGTTACATAATAAATGATAATAATGGGTATTGCATTCTGAGGCAGAAATTAGCCTTTTGCAAATTTCTGTAAAAAATTGTGCATTACTCGGCTGTTGTTACATAGCTAGAACTGACACATATAATGATGCTGACACTGCAGTCTCTGCATAAAATGATGACAAATCTTGCTTGATAAACAGGTTTATATGTCACTGTGCCAAAAAATAGTAACTTTTTCTCTATTGTTCATACATGCAAGGCAGCAGAGAGCCTGGCCTGGACCAGGTACTTTTCAGGGGGCGTGGCCTAATCATGGGAGGCGTGGCCATGCACCCTTGGACTAAACACAGAAAATGTCTTACTTTAAACACCTGTCTGTCCACTCTGCAGCCCAGCACACAGCAGAATGTGCTGGGTTCAAAAGAGTTGCTGCTTTCAGGTAACGGGGGCCTGGGCTCAGATAATTAGTACCCACACACCCCCGTCACTTGGCACCACTGCATACATGTTCAAACCGTCCAGCACCAAGCCCTGATTTCTGCTTGAGACTATAGTTATTATAATAATGTATATTGTGTTTCCCCTTTTTGACTTCTGTAACAACTGTGTGCGAACCAGATGCAATACACATTTATATCTGCCAATTTCAATAGTCCCATCAATCTTTAGCATATAAGCAAAGCAATAAGTGTTCAAGACCAAATTACGCTGAAGGCAGTCAAATAAACACATCGTAACCAATCACATTGAAGCTAGAAAATCAACTTTAAGTATTTTTAAAATAATCTGCTTTACTCAACATCAATGATATTGTTAAGTGGTAATAATGTACTCATACTACTAGTCACACAATTATATTGTAATGATGAGAAATAACATCTTAAGACTAACATTTTCTTTAAGCAAATCGCACCTGACTGAATGAAATATTGTATGGCTGCATTGGTTCCTTGGTCCTTATCGGTAGCTCGTACTTCAAGCACCTCAGCGTTAGCGGTTGCTGAGTCAGAAATCATTGCCTCATACACAGAGTGGGTGAAGTGCGGAGAGTGGTCATTACTGTCCTGCACCTGGATGGTGACCCGAACTAAGTTCCGCTTAATTTGCACTTCCTGATCACGCACCTAGAGGAGACATATAAGGAAGTCAGTGACACACATTCTGAAAATAGATATAAAGGGGAATGTAATAGCGTCTGAGTTCGCCAGAGGTGCGGGATGTTGGCAGTTTTTTTTTTTTTTAAAGCGACAATCATTTACAAGACAAAACTATGCTTTGTAAATGATTGCGGCTTTTTAAAAAAAGTCTTAGTTCGGCTGGCATAACGCGCCTCTGCCGCACTCGGGCACCATTAAATATGCCCCTTAGGGTACTTGTGTATTTTGGCGGCGCCCATCGCATCGCATACCATAACGCATACGATGGTATGCGATGCGACGCGATATCGTACGATAGTGCACGATGGCATACAATTTTCATACAATTGTACATACAATGCCATACGATGCGATGCGATGCAATTAAACATTGTAAAAGCACCCTAATGGGTGCTTACAATGTTAAATGCACCCCCCACGCCACCCCCCCCCACTATAAACGTGAACCCGAAGCGTGGCGAGCGCAGCGAGCCCGCGAGGGGCGGCGGTACGCGTCCTACGACCTTTTCATACCCCCACTATCCACGTCGGCGTGGAGTTGAGAATAGAATAGTGTGGCGAGCGCAGCGAGCCACCGAGCCCGAAGCGTGGCGAGCGCAGCGAGCCCAGCGAGGGGACGCGGATACCTGGGAAGCCCGCGAAGGGACGCGTTTACCTGCTCGCCACGCTTCGGGCTCGGTGGCTCGGTGCGCTCGCCACACTATTCTATTCTCAACTCCACGTCGACGTGGATAGTGGGGGTATGAAAAGGTCGTAGGACGCGTACCGCCGCCCCTCGCGGGCTCGCGGCGCTTGCCACGCTTCGGGTTCACGTTTATAGTGGGGGGGTGGCGTGGGGGTGCATTTAACATTGTAAGCACCCATTAGGGTGCTCAAAAGCACCCTTTAGGGTGCTTATACGATTTTTTATCGTATAGGGGGTCAAAATCGCGTCGCATCGCATGCCATCGGGTACATGGCATGCGATGCGATGCGATACGTTCGTCGTACGATGGACATCGGGGGCGCCGCCAAAATACACAAGTACCCCCCTTAGATTTGAATAATTAAAGTGCACAGGTTTAACAATGGGAACACTTACACTTCACTTAACCGATTACTTCCCTCTGTTTAGGCACAATTATTTTGCCTTCATAAATGACCTCCTATGTGCTCCAAAATAGCAGGAAAACAGTTATATTAGTGTATAATATATGTGCTTCTGGTGGTACAGTGGTTAGTATCGCAGTCCCATGAGTACAACCAGGAAGAGTTTGTATGTTCTCTGTATGTTTGTGTGGTTTTCCTCCCAAAATTCAAAACATACTGGTAGGTTAATTTGTTTCTAACAAAAAATTTAACCCCAAGGTGTGAGTTAATGTGTTAGGGAATATAAATGGTAAGCTCCACCGGGACCAGGACTGATGTAAATGACTTAATATAGTAGTGTGTACTGTGTGCATGTATAAATAACTAGAAATTAATAATCCTTATTCTGTAATCTCCACAAAATATTTACAAAATTATTTTTTAACAATAATTACACACATATAGTTTCTTTACTTTACTTTAGTGTTCTAGAAACACATATAGTTTCTTTACTTTACTTTAGTGTTCTAGAAACACACATATAGTTTCTTTATTTATATCAATGCTTCCTTATTTCTTTTTGACATTGAGGGGAAATTTACTAAAGCTTATAAAAATGAAAAGCGGTGATGTAACCCTTGGCTACCAATCAGATTCTGTCTATTATTTCTATATTGCATCCTAGAAAATGATAGACATAATCAGATTGGTTGCTATGGGCAACATCACCACATTTAATTTTTAGGAGCATTAGTAAATATATCCTTAGTTCTCATTTAGGAACTAGCAATCTGATCATTGAAGTACCAGTACTGACCTGAGCGGCCAATACACTCTTTTCAGTTATATATTAGACTATTCAATTCCCACAGAAATGCCATACATGGGTTTAGTATTACATTTAGTTCTTTATGGTAATCTTTGCTCTCAGATTGGTTTAGCTATCATAAAACAATAAGACATACCATGATGGTTAAAATATGAATTGGCATTGACTCGTAGTCCATACTTTCTGTAGTAAACAATACGCCGATGTTTGGATCCAACCTGAACATTTTGGCGCTCCTCGGGTCTGCGCTGCCTTGTATGGTATAAATGAGTCTGTTTCCGCTGTCTTTATCTGTAGCGCTAACTCTAAGCACCTCAGCTCCCAGCTGTATGTCCTCTGGAACCTGAGCGGTGTAGTGATCTTGCAGAAACTCTGGCCGGTGGTGATTAACTGGCACAACAGAGATGTAAACCTGTAAAAGAGGTGTAGAGAAAGACAATGAGAAATGTCTCTAATACCAGAACATAGAACAATACAATATGACTCCATCCTCAGCCAAGCTGCCATTTAATACATTAATCCTTCTGTCAACAGAACATGGAGTGGAGGCACTGTGGCATATGTGAACTGTGTGGCATAATGTGACCTGAGGGCACTACAATGCGTTTAACACATCTGTGCTGCTGGGAATGTTTACCGATTATGGCGGTTATTCTGGATGGTTTGCAAAAGCACACTCCTTCTTCAATGGACAAAACCATGTGCACTGCAGGTGGGGCAGATGTAACATATGCAGAGAGAGTTACGTTTGGGTGTGTTCAAATTTAAATCTAGATTGCAGTATAAGATTAAAACAGCTAGTATTTACTCTGCACAGAAACAAAATAACTCACCCAAATGTAACTCTCTCTGCACATGTTACATCAGCCCCACCTGCAGTGCACATGGTTTTGTCCATTAAAGAAGGAGTTTCCTTTTACAATCCAACCAGAATAACCCCATATACCTGTTAATACTGAGAACATATCTGTTTGACAACCTGGCCCCCAAAAATTAGCTGCTCTGGGGCCCCTGCACGCCTTAATCTGTTCTTGGTTCCAATTCCTCATATAAAAATGAACCATCCATCACTGATTCACATTCACAAAGATCAAGTGAAACGATCATGAGTGGTGGAAATGTAGGAACTATAAGGCTGTTTATAAAGGCTTCAGTCATAATTGAATCCTTTTGAAGTAGCAAGTAATCATGTAGGGCTTGGACAGGATACTGTGTGAGCAAAGAGGTGAGTGTGGTAGGAAATATACAGAGTGAAAGCTTAGGAAGCAAGGTGAAATCATAAAGAAACGGAATGGTTGGGAGAGCTGTAAACAAGATAGAAGGAGCAACAGCTACAAACGTCAGAACAGCAGGAACAAAGTAATAACAGTAGTGATATGTTAGAAGCCGCTGTGGTAGGTTTTCTCCTTGGTGGCTCCCGGTTGTTGCTAGACTTACAGGACATTGCTTCTTCAGACTGCATTCCTCAATGGTCCCACTGGTTGTGCTAGCACCCTGGACTCCTAAGCTATGTACAGCGCCGTATGAACTCATTATTTATTATGGACCATCCCTTTCCCGCTCTCCTGATTCCTCCTGCTTGTTATTATAAGGCAATCAGCCCTGCTTTCCTCTGCCGGTTATAGCTTATACCTGTATGTAAGGTCTTTGGCCAGGACTTCAGTACAGTGTACCATTCATGTGGATACTGTGGTTATTACTTTGTCTTTCTTTCTATTCTGAGTTCCGCAGCACGGAATGGTGCCTAATCTGTTCCTGCAGAGTTCCTGCTTTAACCCTCTGTGTTCCGTTTCCCCACTGGCTGGCAGCCTGCTTGTATATTACTGCAGCCAATAATCTTGTGGTCTCCAGCCAACTGTATAAGCCACTACTGTTTGAGGTTAAAGGCCTGGCAGCATCCTAAGTACCAGTGTGTGCAAATAACACTAAGGGAACAATGGGTGCTAGTTGTATGTGGAAGACCCTCCAAGTGGCTCTACGGATCTCATACAATTGTGCTATATTCCCATTAACATGATGTTGATAGGACCCAGTCATAGGGTTATATTAAAAAAGACAAATCCACTATTTACTATCTTTTGTTTACAAACCCCATAACCAGGGGCGCCTACAGTTCGGCCAGGCCCCAGTAAAATAAGGGGGTGTGTCCAATGGGGGATGGGGTCAACACTCCCCTGGGAGAAAGAAAATAGTTTGGAAGGGGCGTATGACATGCAGGGGGTATCGATAGGGGTGTGGGTGTGATCGAACAAAGGGTGTGGAGAGAGAAGACAGGCTACTGCTGCAGCTGCCTCTCTCCCCAGCTCAGCACACAGCACTGAGCAGCTGGGGAGAGAGGCTACTGCAGTGGCAGTAAGATCTTCCTCAATCCCTGCAATGAGGAGAGGGTATTGGGCCCTGTGCCCCTTCATCAGACCTGGGCCCAGGTAATGAGTACCCGACCCCCCTGCACTTTGGACACCACTACGCATAACTAGCTACCTGGTATCAGGTTTTTGTAGTTTGCCATACTAGTGAGGGTCAGAACTGATTGATGAAATAGAGCAATTTAAATCCAAAAGATGTGATAAAGTATAAAAAAAAAAACTATAAAGTCCCATACAGACATGTAATGGAGAAAAGTCATACAGAAAGATCCACTGCGCTCAAATATGTGCATCTGTCTAAGAAAATCAGCATAAAAGGTCAAAATAAAACTCATCCAAGCATAATGCGGTTCATGACAATTGACTTCGAACACTGTATATATGACACGTAGAAACCAACTTTTTCAGTTGAAATAAAAGTTTGTATTTGGCTCAGTATTTAACAAAAGCAGCCAATGTGTAAGTATTTAATGGAGCATGGAGAATGTACGCATACACTTACAATATTTGGCTATGATTTAGTTCTTTAAGCATTAAGGTTGGTGACTAATCTATCAAATGCAGCGTGAATAGCCAAGACAAGCATGTGTGCTAATATCAGGCAGCAAGTTCTAACCTACCGTACACAGCAAAGGTTACAAGGGCTTACACTTTACATTTCTCAGGGATTAGGGTTTAATGAAAAGTCACAAGCGTAATTATTGGAACACTAGAGCTGCCTCAGTAGTGGCAGCAGTCATGCAGAAAGTGATGTCTGAGATCCTCCAGCAACGTAATAATTCCCAGCTGATCTGCAGCTAAGAGATGTGTGGTTTTCAGGGCCAGGTCTAGGTAGGGATGGCCATCGATCATCAATAATTAGAAATCATTGATGGTTTATGGCCGATGTCGAATAGTTTTGCCATCGATGGGGGAGAACCAGATGGTTTCCCACCATCGATGTAAATTATTAGGCTGGGGGGAGCAAAATTTGTAGTTATGCCACTGGACTGACTGTTTCCTCTCCTCCAGACTAATTAGCTCCTCCCACTACTGCATCCAAGACTAACGTTTTTACTGCTCCGCTTCCCTCCTCTGGAACTTGCCACTTCCTCCTGTGCACATTAGAAGACCCTCTACCATTTAAAGGCTCAAGTGTACAAGTTTTACACAAGACAAATTACATGTGATGGTCATATAAAAAGTGCATTCTAATTTATACTTTTTAACTATTTTACAATAACAAATTGAGATGGACACAGACTACATTCTTTTGCAAATGGCGGATGGTTTGCAATCTGCGCATATGTGTCTGAGCAGCCCAGCACATGTTCTGCCACAGTCTTGTGACAAAAGTTTATTTTCACAGATCCGCTGCTACCAAAGATACAGAACCGGCCCAATTTGCGTCTACTTGTGAATCAGAACCTGAAAAATCTCTGTGGACAGCAAAGATTACAAAAGTTTACCTGGGTACTGATTGTATGGGATCCATCTGTAACCTGAACGGTGAGGTTATAGGACGATTTCCTACTGGCCTGTAAGGGTCGGGCAATGACTAAACCACTAGTGCTCTTGTCGATATCAAAATCCAGGTCGTCATTGCCTCCTGTGGTACAGAGAAGAAATAACAATTCCAATTTAGGCACTTTGGGGGAGATGTATCAAACCTCGAGGATGATAAAGCGGAGAAGTTGCTCAAAGCAATTAATCAGCTTCTATCATTTCTCTAGCACAGACTTTGAAATAAAATATGCTAAGAGGTTGCTATGAGCAACTTCTCCACTTTAACACTTTTTAACACTTGATTACTTGATTATATTTGAAGATAACTGCTCTGTGGGCGGGACATCTGCGCCCGCACTTCGCCACACATCGCCGGCTACCGCAGACATAATAATCGCATATATGCACTACCACTGTTGCGTTGTAGCCGACGATGCACAGCAGGTCCCGGTGGCTCCCCCTCCCTCCCTTACCCAGCTGGGTGCTGCTGCGGGCTCTCCTCCTCCTCCCTGCACCCGGAAGAAGATTTACAGTGCAGGGAGGAGAAGGTCACAGGTCCGGGCAGCACAAAGCGCTGTGCTGCCTAAACACAGGTGAGGGGGGGGGGGGGGGGGGGAGCGGCGGTTGCGAGGCAATGGGGGTCCATGTGGGGCAGAGTGGGTGGCATTAAGAAATCCATAGGCTTCTATGGGGGTATCCTGCCTATCAAAATACGGTATAAACCCCGATAACTGGGTTTTTACCACATTTCTCAATTAGAGAATCCCGCCCACTTTATTCAAAGACAGGCGTTGCTTGTATGTTTTTATGCATATTGATTTTTACCATAGTAAAGTTATCTATTAATTAAATTCCTCCAGGTGTATGGCGCTCTCTTTTTATTCACTTATATATATATATATATATATATATATATATAGATATATACTTATATTGAACAGATTAGTTTTGAATGTTTTTTTAAAAATCCTCTTGCTGTCATTAGCAATGTCCAGAATTTCACTTGGGAGCAGCCGCAATTTACATTTCTAAGAAATACCTTGAGTATTAATATGTATATATTGAATGGTGGAGCAATCTCTTAATTGTCGCGCCTGATTGTATTGTCGTTATATGTTGCTTGTATGTATCCATCTCTTAATATACATAATCCAAATAAAATGTTCCTTTTCTCCAATTTCTAAGTAAAATATTCAGGTTTTATGCTTATTCTACTAAATATGTACAACAATAGAAATCTCTAGTGTAAGGTTAAAAAAATAAACTTGACTTTACCTATGATGTCAAACCAACACCAACTGTACACGGGGTCTGTGCTGATCAGTCCCAGCATGTGGTTCACGGGATCTGTTTCCATAACTTGGAAAGTAAATTGAGGCTCATCAAATGCTAGGGACTCATCTGAAGGTTTCGGAAGTGGGATCCAATGGATGTGCAGTCTCACAGAGGATGATCGGGAGGGGTTGCCCCCATCTGCTGCTTTTATCTGTAAGTAATTCAACAGTCAGGCATCGATAAACTTGGAATTGTGCAGATTACATTCAATGTATAAAAGGTTAAAGAGTAGATGTATGAAGCAGTGATAAGGGAGGAGAAGTGATCATGGCAACCAATCAGCACTGAAGTAACATCTATAATTTGCATAATATAAAATGATACAGAGCAGCTGATTGGTTGCCATGGGCCTCTTCTCCTCATTTACCCCTTAATGACAAAGGTACCAGCCCACTGTACATTTCCAGTGTTCCCACTGGCTCCTCACACAGAATTGACATTAATGGAAAAGCAGGCGACCCAGGCCCCTCACTTATGGGCAGGAGATTTAGAATACAGCAATATACAGTATTAAGCTGGTTCTTCCCTACTCACCGTCAATATTTCATACTCTCCAGCTGCAAACGTGGCGGTGGAAGAGATGACACCAGTAGCAAAGTCAATTGTAAATTTGTCGCTAGATTGTTCAACAATACTGTACGTGACTTGGCCATTAATGCCTTTGTCCCGATCCATAGCTATGAGCCGGTAGATAGGAGCGGGTTCTGGGGATGCCGTGTGTTCTAGAAGTTTTACACTGAAGAGCTTCTGGGAGAATGCTGGAGTATTGTCATTCACATCGAGGACCTGTATGACAACCCGAGAAATGGACTGCAGAGGAGGCATCCCATTATCTGACACCGTGACCTGTTGGAAAGACAGTTTAAGGATTATGGGGAGATGTATCAAACCTTCCAAAAAGAAAAAAGTGGATAAGCTGCCCATAACAACCAATCCGAATCTACCTAACATTTTATAGAATTACTAGACAAATAATAAGAACATATTCACTGCTCCTCTTTGGAAGGTGTAAAACATCTCCCCTTTTTCCTAGACAGCAGTTTTCCTTTAACCACTAGATCCATCCATCACTGCTAGATACATAAGACTTGAAAATAATGAAACATTTCGGCCTGATAGATTCTTTTTTCTATGTTAATCTATATGGCTAGGTTTCTTGTGGGGTAATATGCATAACTGTAGGCAAATCTTGTGTGCGCAAAAAAAAAAAAAAAGGATTTTACATTAAATTACATTATGGGCGGTATTCAATGAGCCTGATTCGCCAGGTTTTTATGGCGAATTTGTGCTGTTTGGCGAATTTCTGACTAAAACGGTGAATCACCCTATTCAATAACCACATGGCGAATACATTTGAAGGTTTTTTTCGCCATGATTCACCGAGTAGCAATCGCTATCTTTTTATGGAGAAGTGGAATGTGAACTTTTAAAATAAAGTGTTTTGTTTTTTACATTTGGTGTCTAAAAATCAGGAATTTTATTCTGAGGAGGGGCATGCTATTTTTATTCATGTGCTGTAAGCACCTGAATATATATTTAATTAAAAAAAAAAATATTTATATATATTTTTTTTTACACAGCAGCCAGCAGGGGGCGCCGGAGCCGAGCCGCTCATTACATATTCATATATTCACTGCACCCGATCGTTACGATCGGGTATAGTGAATATAGGTCCCCTGCTGGCACCCCCGGGGGGCAGGCTGTGCTGCCTGGCACCCGGGGAGCCCACCTAACCCCCACAAACGCTCTGGGCCAGGCAGAGAGACTTCCATCTCTCTGCCTGCCACCGTCCTCAGGCTCCCTGCGGCAATCGCCGCAGGAGCTCATATTCGCCAGTCAGGGGCAGTGAGCCCCTGACACGTTGAATACCGGAGCCCGCCGGCTCCGGAACGTGGCGAATGTGCAGCGAATCCTAAAAAGGATTCGCTGCACCTCGCAGGTATTCTCATTGAATACCGCCCAATGTGGGAAGAGATGTACCAAGCTTTAGAGAGTGATAAGGTGAGAAAGATAAAGTACCAATCAGTTCCTAGCTGTCATGTAATAGGCCGTGTTTGAAAAATGACAGTTAGAAGCTGATTGGCTGGTACTTTCTATATCTTCACTTTATCAAGGCTTAGTACATGTGCCCCATATTTTATTCTTAGCGGGCTTGATGTGGACTGTTTTTCCACACTTTACAACCAGGGGTCTACTGATGCTGCTTTATTCTAAAGTTAAACCATTTTAACAATAATTGTCCCCTACATGACAAGTTTATATATCACAGAAGAGTGTTCACTCACCTCAAGAATGTGCTCTTCTCTGTTTTCCCGGTCTAGCTGCTTCTCGGTGGTAGAGATCAAACCTACAGGTCAGAAAACACAGTTCATGGCAAAACTTACTCTCAGTTCTTTAAATCGGAATTAAACCCCCTCTTCCCCAGTCCCTCACCCATTTACATCAATGGTGGAATATGTGTCTCACCATCGGTGCTGTATACTGTGTACAGCATATAGTACAGTGGTCACCCAATTTATTTTTAAAGAAAGGAGTGAACAGGGAATAATCTAAAATAAAATAGGCCTGATCCTGACTTGGATGCCGTGCTGACGCTTACTTATGTTAAGGTTCTTTTGCACCCGTGAATGCTGCAAAATCTCTGAATACTCACTGCAAATGCTTTAAGGTGGCCATACACTACTGTGTTATATCGCAGCAGTGTATGGCCATCCGGCCCCCCTTGAGCCGCCCGGGACCTTCCCGAGCAGCATGATTGGATGCGATACATCTTATGCGGTCCTTTCACATATGATGTATCGCATGTGACCCCGTTCCCCCGCCGTTGGGAGGGGGCAAGTCGGACGTCTTACGGGCAGCAGGTCCGACTTCCGGTTCAGGTCCGATGCGCACTGGACCAAGCATCAGACACATCCGATTTCTCGGCCCGAACCATCGGATTGGCTAAAGTAGGCCCAAATTGGACTAGGGTATGGGAAACTGTAGTCTGTGGAGACATCTTACATCTTACTATTTCTTCTTACATGGTTTTCTACACGTGGCAGGTCTGTCATGGAGATGCTATAGATAACTGTGAACTATGTACCACCTACCTTAAATGTTTTATTTTCAGCATTTTAAATAGTCTAGAACCCAATGAACCCAGTGCAGTATTCTGATAAATGTTATTTTCAGCTACAAATGGAGCAATAGATGATAAGCAATCACAGATGGTGATTACAGGTACCAGCAATTTGTCTTCCAGACCAGAATGTATTTATAATGTATGTGTGTAGAACTGACATGCCTAAAACTGGCTCCTCATTGCCAGCAATCTATAGACTTTAAGAAAGCAGAACATACAGTGGTTCATTCAGAATTGTACGCACATTTGTTACAAAAGCTACAAATTGCAGGGCTCCTAGAGCCAGGGGCGCACACCACACACCCTACACCCATATAATTATACTCAAGTATCTGGAGTGCATCGGCATCAGCACAGAAATCTCTGTGAAAATGGCATGGCGGACATTTTCCTGGAGATCTCAGCAGGCACAGTAGCTCTGACACAAATGTGACTGTTGTAGGCCTCTACAGTGCCTTGCAAAAGTATTCACCCCCCTTGACATTTTTTTTTATGTTTTGTTGCCTCACAATGGATTGTTTGAGGGTTTGCATTATTTCATTCACAGCACATGCCTACAACTTTGAAGATGTTTTGTCTATTTTTATTGAGAAGCAAACAACAAATAGGACACGGGCATATTTACTCACTAAATATTCACTAGCTCAGTGAAGTGATAAAGGGGGAAATTTACTAAAGGAAATTTGTAAAAAATAGGTGTATTTGTATCCAGAAATACACTTATTTTTGACATTTACTATCCCGAAAATAAGGCAATTCGGTACTTGTGTATTTTGGTGGCGCCCATCGCATCGCATACCATAAGGCATATGATGGTATGCGATGCGACGCGATATCGCGCGATGCTGTACAATGTCATACAATTTTAAAATTGTATGACATTGTACATGGCATTCAATGCCATACAATGCGATTAAACATTGTATAAGCACCCTAATGGGTGCTTACAATGTGAAATGCACCCCCACGCCACCCCCCCCCACTATAAACGTGAACCCGAAGCGTTGCGAGCGCAGCGAGCCCGCGAGGGGCGGCGGTACGGGTCCTCCGACCTTTTCATACCCCCACTATCCACGTCGGCGTGGAGTTGAGAATAGAAAGTGTGGCGAGCGCAGCGAGCCACCGAGCCCGAAGCGTGGCGAGCGCAGCGAGCCCCGCGAGGGGACGCGGATACCTGTGAAGCCCGCGAGGGGACTCCGATACCTGTGAAGGTATCCGCGTCCCCTCGCGGGGCTCGCTGCGCTTGCCACGCTTCGGGCTCGGTGGCTCGCTGCGCTCGCCACACTTTATATTCTCAACTCCACGCCGACGTGGATAGTGGGGGTATGAAAAGGTCGGAGGACGCGTACCGCCGCCCCTCGCGGGCTCGCTGCGCTCGCCACACTTCGGGTTCACATTTATAGTGTGGGGGGGTGGGTGTTGTGGGGGTGCATTTCACATTGTAAGCACCCATTAGGGTGCTTAAAAGCACCCTTTATGGTGCTTAGACGATCTTTCATCGCATAGGGGGCAAAAATCGCGTTGCATCGCATGCTACGCGGCGAGATATAAACATTGCGCGATGCACATCGGGGGCGCCGCTATAATACACAAGTACCGGCAATTCGTATTCGTATTAATACCACATCAATACGAATACGAATTGCCGTATTTTCGGGATAGTAAATGTCAAAAATAAGTGTATTTCTGGATACAAATACACCTATTTTTTTTTTACAAATTTCCTTTAGTAAATTTCCCCCAAAGTGTCTGGTTTTATCTCCGGCCAATCAGCTCCTAACTGCAAAGTTACAGTCTCGGTTTGAAAAATGACAGTTAGGAGCCGATTGGCCGGTGATAAAAAACCATGCACTTTATCACTTCACCGAGCTTAATAAATCTACCCCTCAATGACAGAAAACTTCAGCGTGCATAAGTATTCACCCACTAAAGTCAAAACTGGTGATAGGCCTATTTTTATTTGGATTGCTGGAGCTGCCGCTCCAACTGCCCCATGGTAATCTGGCCCTGACTATATAAAAATACTAAAAAACACTACCTATGAAATCACCATGAATATGACTTAGGAATCCTATAGAGGAGATGTATCTGACCTTAAAAGGATAAGTGGATAATTAGCCCACAGCAACCAATGAGCTCTAACCTATTTTTTTTATATGTACAAGGAAAAAGATAGCTAAAATATCATTGATTTCTATGAACAACTTCTCCCCTTGTCCTCTTTAGAAGGGTTGATACATCTGTTATTTGGGCCATATCAATGTTCGTACTTGTGTATTATCTGGGCGGCCGTTTTTTTCATTGCACGTTAAAAAATCGCGTCGCATCGCATCGCATACAATCATATCGCATGTGATGCGATGCGACGGGATTGGACCCAATTTTTAATCGTACAGGCACCCAGATGCCTGATTCCTATGTTAAATGCCCCCCCAGACCCGATTTTTGATTGTACACCCACCCGGATGGGTGATTACTACAGATGGGTCTTGTCCCATCTTTGCAGGGGATGGCGCTGGCGTCGCCAGCCGCCATCCCCCGCCAGCGCCATGGCGATGGTGAGAAGGGGACGGGCGCGCACGAGCGGCGCGCGCGTCCCCTTCCGACGGCGCTTCGATCCGTTCCCCCGGGTCCCCGCCGGCTTGCCGGCGGTAACCCGGGGTCCCCGCCGCCTGCCCGCACCCCCCCCTAACCCCCCCTAACCCTGTCCGTCTCCCTGAGGCGGAGACGGACAGGGTTTCCGTCGCGCTAGCGACGGAGACTGAGACGCGCGTGCGCGTGAGACGCACGCGCGTCTCAGTCTCCTCGCTGGCGAGGCTGCTGGCGGGTCGCCAGCGCGTACGTTCTGGCGACCCGCCAGCAAGGATGGGACAAGACCCATCTGTATGTTAAATGGCCCCCCATTGTTAACGCCATCCCAGTATCAACGCCAACCCGAAGCGTGGCGAGAGAAGCGAGCCCGCGAGGGGTGGCGGTACGCATCCTCCAACCTTTTGATACCCCCACTATCCACGTCGGCGTGGAGTAGATTTTATATAGTGGCGAGCCCGAAACGTGGCGAGCGGACGCGGAATACATGTGCAGTAATACCCGTCCGCTCGCCACGCTTCGGGCTCGGTGGCTCGCTGCGCTCGCCACACTATATAAAATCAACTCCACGCCGACGTGGATAGTGGGGGTATGAAAAGGTCGGACGACGCATACCGCCGCCCCTCGCGGGCTCGCTGCACTCCCACGCTTCTGGTTGGCGTTGATACTGGGGTGGCATTAACAATGGGGGTGGCATTTACCATAGTAATCACCCATCAGGTTGGGTGTACAATTAAAAACAGGGTATGGGGGGGGCATTTAACATTATAATCAGGCATCAGGGTGCCTGTACAATGTAATATCGGGTATATTCGCGTCGCATCACATGCCACTAGTTAAGGCATGCGATGCGACGCGATATTAAAATTGTACACTCCTCCCGGGAAAAGCTCAAAATCGGGTCCAATCGCATTGCATGCCATAACTAGTGGCATGCAATAATCGGCACCCAGATAATACACAAGTACCCAATGTTCTTTCCACTGGTGCTCTGCAGTATGAAGTTGGAAAGTGCCGTTTGTTCCGAACAAAACTCATATGCAGGCAGCTCGGTCTTTATGTGCGCGGCTAGATTACACAGTCTTGAAAGGACACAGCTGTGTGGGAGGGAAGCATTGTGCCTACAGCGGTAGTGAATAGCTGCTCGGCATTGTTAGAGCCACACTCATGTTGGAACAGGTAAAACGAGGATCAGCTGTGTATTGTTATTTGTTTAGCAGATCCTCTCTCCAGAAGTTGGGCTGTTACTCTGTGTGAAAGAAAGCCAAGAATTTTAGGGCTTAACCTACTTTAAGCAGCAGAGGCCACCAGTGCCAAATTCAAAATCAAAAAGTTCCCCATGGTACACTATTTGCTATGACAAATACAAGGAGTCTGTAGGGGCAGGCAAGCAGAAAACTAGATTTGCCTAACCCCTAACATGCTCCTCTACAAAGAATACAAAAGAGAACTTTGGCTTTAAGTCATTGCAGTTCCAGACTTTATGTACCGCATTGAATCATTTACCTAATGGATCTGGGACAAGTATGTGAAGCATGCAACTTCTTGTCTACTGCATTTTTTAATAGTTTCTTCTAGTTTTGTATTGCATACCTCGCAACATGACCCTCTCCAGGAGGGACACAATGCTCTGGTTCTGGACTTCCCTCGTAATGTATGCTTCCCATCACCTGTTTTAAACAGGCTAACTGATAAGACAGGTGTTTTACCAAGGGTGATGGCAATCATACATTACCAGGGAAGTCCGGGAATAGAGCATTGAGTTCCTCCTGGAATGGGTGATGTTGGGAGGTATACATTGGCTTAGCTTAAGGTAAAATTTCTGAAACACAAAACTATTGAGGTATATAGTATTTTGCAAAACACTTAAGGTGCCCATACACAGTGCGATTATCGCGGGTTCCAGACGGGGACCTGACAGTCATTTACCCGACATCTGGATCCCGACTGTTAAAATACCGATGCACGGGTTCCCGACGGCCACTGGCTATTCTCCCTCGTGGGGGTCCACGACCCCCATAGAGGGAGAATAGAATAGGTGGCGAGCATAGTGAGCCACTGTGCCCGCAGCGTGGCTAGTGCAGCGAGCCGGCAAGGGGCTTTGTTGCACTCGCCATGCTGTCTGAGTCCGGCCAGTCGGGATCCCAACATCGGGCTAATGACTGTCAGGATCGCGACTGTGGGAACCCTGTACCACACCCGATTATCGCATGCGTTATGGGCTAGATCGCATCGCATGCGTTTTGCATGCAATTTGCATGTGTTGCGAAGCAATCAGAAGGCAGTCCAAAAAGTATGTGCAGCACATACTTTTTGTACGGTGTGCTCGAGATGCGCGGGAGCGCGCATCACATCGCATGGTGCAAACGCACTATGTATTGGCACCTTTACTGGTAGTGCAGTGTGCTGCCATTGGTGCAAACTCCCTATGCTCCTGCCAAAGCACACACGTTTACAGAGCAAGATTCTGGTGTTTGCATAAGAGAAAACACTTGTGCTGGACGGACCATAAGAGTTGGTTTGTGGAGAAGAACCACAATGAGATTTCAACTCCTTTTATTACAATTGGGTTAAAGGGGTACAGTTTTATGGGTATTCTTTACTGTGCTAAAAAGGAGGGGGAGGGGGGGTACCAATATCTTTCAGCACACACCTGGCAGTAACTTGTAGGTGGTATGCTGCATTATATGAATACATAGGGGGGCAGATGTACTAAGGCTTGGAGAGCGATGAATTGGAGAGAGAGATAAACTACCAATCAACCTTCTAAAGGTCCATACACACTGGGCGACTATGCCCCGTGTGTATGGACAGCGATGATGCCTGGCGCCGATGGAGGGGGAGGACGGCATTGCATAGCGGAGCGCTATGCAAAGCCGCCCTGAAAGCCGCTAATCTGCTGGTATAACCAGCAGATGAACGGCTTTCCCGGAGATGTTGCAAGAGTGGGCAGCAGCGCTCACCGCTCATCGCCCGGGCATACACACTGGGCGGCTTTGAGCTGAAAGTCGCCCAGTGTGTATGGGCCTTAACTGTCATTTTCAAAAACAGCCTGTAACATGGAACTTCGGAAGTGACTGCTGGCACTTTATCTCTCTATCCTTTATAACTCTTGTAGGCTTGGTACATCTCCCCACATTCATGGGGGGGTTACTACTGTAACACTGTCCATTTTTACTGTTTCGATTTATATTTGTGTAGAGCATTTCCCATTCATTTGAATATCCAATTTATTTTAATGGCAAACATGCTGAAAATTACATTGAAATGAATGGACTATTGAAATGAATGGGAAAATGTTTTTCAGTGTGCACTTGATACATTTGTAAATGCATGTAGAAGTGTCATGCGTATGTCAACCGTATATCAAGCGTTTATTGAACACACAGGCGATTTGAACTTGAAGCAAACACAACCTCAGTGGATAATAGCCTCCAGTGGGTACTTAGTAGGCCACATGGCCCCGGAATTAAGTGTTTAGTTATTAAAGTCTTAAACTTTTATCAATTTAACTATGACCTAACTAGTCAGCTGGGGCTTATAACTGTCAATGCGCTCTTTAAATGATGCTACTGCATGAAACCATTATCGCCAAAGGAAAGAAAGACTTTCAGGTGGCAGCTTAGTGGGTCATAACAATAATCCCTTAGTATTTTTTGAAGCTGTCAATATAGGATACATGGCTTTGTAACTCACACATAATAGTGTCAATTATTTACAAATAGTGCTACTCACATATTGCTCTATATACCCAGAATGCATAGTGCTTAACTATGTTAACCCTTGTAGCTCCAAGCCAGGTTCACAAAGGAACGTTGAATATAAATAGGCAACATAGGAGTCTATATATTTTTAAAAATGTGTAAACTAAAAATATCTTAGTCAAAAATTGGCCATTAGCCAATATCTCACCCAGCGGCGGCTCCTACCTCGGCAGAGGAGGGGGGCTGCCGCAGTGCGGGCCCTCCGCTACCGCCATGCTTCTGGTCCCTGCCACAGGGCCGGCACATGCGCAGTAGCTTATTCGGTGCTGCACATGCACTGGCCCCCAGCCTCTATGGGCTGCTTTTGCAGCAGCCCACAGAGGCATAAATAGGGATCCAGGTCCGGCGCAGTATTGTCCTCATACTGCACATGTGCAGAACCCTGTTTTTATGGGCTGCTGCTCAGCAGCCCATGTAGAGATGTCCTGGAGGGAGGGAACACTTCCCAATGGGACTGCGTTGGGCGACTGGAAGGTCAGACTTTCAATAGGAAGTCACTGCCAGTCACAGTGAAGCCAGAGCAATCAAACAGACTGCATCTGCCTGCACTAAAACTGGCAATAATCTCACCGTCTGTACGGGGCTTTAAGACCATGACAAAATGAGGATTGAAGGCGCACACTAAATGGGCCAAGTGGATCTTATCTGCTATTGAAAGTCTATGTTTCTATGATAATAAGGGGTGTATTCAATGCTTTTTGACAGCTGAGACAGCGAGCAGTGCTGCCTGCTCGCTGTCACAGCTCGCAGGGTCAGTATTCAACTGACCCCTGAATACGCCGTTTCTCGCTAGGTTTTTGGAGTGAGGAGAAAAAATGGCGCGTGCCGCTGCTAAAACAGCGAGGCTCGTGGCTAAATGCAGCAGGCTCCCTGCAATAGCCACAAGCCTGGCTGTTTGGGGGAATCAGAGGACGGCAAGGATTTCCCCGGTGGTTGAATAAGGTGAGTGGCCGGCAAGGATTGCTTGTTTTTGACGATCCCCGCCGTTTAACCCCCTTGCCGGCCGCAATGAATACGGCCCTAAATGTTATGGTGCCCACACACAGTGAGATGTGTGCTAGGTGTGATTTGCAATTTGGCTATGCAATTTGGACTTTATACACTGTGCTAAATGAACTACATAAGATTTGGACTAGACTATAATATGTCATTTAAAAATGAAAGTACATATTGCATGCGATTCCCTACACAGGGTGCGATTTGAACTAGACACAATGCGATGTAGTACAAAAATAGCTGCCGCTACGTACTCTTTTGCCTTGCGATATGGACTACACAGGACTGCGCAGCGCAAAATAAACATGGTGCGATCTGAACTAGAAGTTATGCGATTTAAACTAAAATGTTAAACTCACGTGAGAATCGCACCATGTGTGGGAACCTTTAAGGTGCCCACACACAGTGCGATATATGTGGTGGGCAGTGGCGTAAGCTTGTCCCAGTTGCCGGGAGGCATGATAAATATTGGTGCCCCCCAAATAGGTCAATCAGTAAGGTGTCTGTCTACAGTAAGACATGTAATGGGTTCTAATACAGTGTGTGAAACTTGCATGAATTATGTTAGGAGGGGTAGTCAGCCACAGAAGCGATATTGGTGTCTTTCAATTAACTGATTCAAACTCGCAGGGGAGGAGAGGTGGCCCCTTAGAAGCAGGAGCCCGGCGGCAGATGACTCCATTGCCTCCCAGAGTTATGCCTCTGGCGGTGTGCATTCTACATGTGATGCATTTATTAAAACATTTAAAATGCATGCGACCGTGTTTGGGCACCATAAGTTCTAATTGTAACCATAGTAACCAAAGGACACAAAGGCTTTTATAATGGCTGAACTTGCATTTTCTATACTATACTGTAGGAGCCGGACTGGAGGCAAAGCCTAAGGGTAGGCTCCCCTGACAGGGTTTGTAGGGAGCTGATTAGCAAGATAGTCTTAGAAGGGGTGGCTAAGGAGAGGGTCATAGGGGGAGGGGCCTAACGGGGTGTTGAAGGGGTTTATAAGCAGGGTTCAGGCGGAAAATAGGGGTCACTGGGAGAATTTTCCAACAGCTAAGCAACGCTGGCATCTCCCATGGCTTCCCCAGGCAACGCTGATGCGGAGGTATCCGCTGCGCTGGCTGCCCTTAGGGAGGCAGCGGGCACCAGAGGGGCAGAGTGGCTGCAGCAGCAGATGTCAGGTCTGCTGGGGGGACTGGGAGCAGCAGCGCAAGAGGCTGCTCCAGCGGGTGCACGGCCTCGGAGGTCTAGGCCTCCGGAGCGCTTCAGCCCATCTGTGTCCCCCAGGGTTCAGCGCCGTTCACGGAGCCCCGTTAGGGACCCTCCAGGTCTGGCTGCGGGCCGGGCGACTTCCGCCCGCAGGACCAGGTCTGGGAGGAATCCAACCAGCAGGCGGAATCCAACCAGCAGGCGGAACCCTCCGCGCGGGGGGGATCCCCCCCCGTGCAAGATGATCCGGCGGTGCGAGGTACTGGACCAGGAGCGGCGGGGCATGCGGCGCATGCTGCTGCCCAGCGCGGGGTGAGTCGTGCCAGGGGGGCAGAAGTACAGGCTGAGGAACGCAGGCCTGGTACACGGAGCGAGCGGCGTCGAGCTGGCTCCGCCTCCAATGAGGTCACGCCGGCTGGCGCTGTACCTGAAGGTCGGGATGACAGGAGAAGAGAGATGGCAGCGTCAGCAGAGGATGGAGAAGTACCTGGTCCTTCCTCATTGGCTGCGGCTCGTCAGGACACTGGATCTGCGGCTGCTGGGTTCACAGCCCCCAGGCAGCCTGGTGAGTCTGTCTCTATGTCTGTTAATGCTTTAGCGCAGAGTCAGGGGGGGGGAGGGTTAGCCCTCCAAGGGGAGATGAGCAGGGGTTTTACTGAGTTATTGGTTTTGCAGATTGGTTAGCGGGTCTGCGACAGGGGGCGGGGCCGTCCCCGGCGGCGGCGTGGGTGCCGCAGAATGCGGGCACACCAGCCAGCAATAATGTGCCAATCAGCAGTAGTGTGCCAGTTAGCAGTGGGGTGCCGGTGAGCGGCGGGGTGCCGATATCGGGTGGTGGGCAAGTCAGCAGTAGTGCGGGGGCAGAAGCGAGCAGTGTGGAGACGCAGGAGGAGACTGGGAGGCTCAGTGACACGGCAAAAGGGGAGGTGTATGTATGTTTTGAGGGGCCATTGGGGGCCCACCTGAAGCAGGAGGTGAGGGAGAAGATTTGGAAAGGGGAATACGTGGATATATTTTCGCTGCTCCCTCTGGAACGTTTTAATTTGGATAGGCCCCGTAAGGAGGAGAAGAAGGAGGAGGAGGAACGGCGGCGGTATCGGCTGATACCGCGGTCATTCACGAACTGGTTGCAAGCATTTGCTATATTAGCTAGCGTGATTGGGGAGAAGGCACCTGACAATTGTTCAGGTTTGTTTGGTTACATGGATGCGATAGGGGAGGCGTACCGCGTGTACGGGGGCCTGGCTTGGCTACGGTACGATGAGCAGTTTAGACAGAGGAAGGCGGTGCGCCCTAACATACGTTGGGACCATAAGGATATTGCTTTATGGTTAAAGGTGACGGCTCCCATGAAAAGCGGGCAGCCCTTTCGTGGGGACGGGGGGGGGGGCCGAGAGAGGCCACAAATGGGACGGCCATGCAAAAGGGACTCTGTTTTGCCTTCAACGATGGGGCATGCCGGTTTGGGGCGAAGTGTAAATTTAAACACGAATGTTCCTCGTGTGGAGGGACCCATGGTGCAAATAAGTGCTTCAGAGGGAAGTCACGGGACGGTAATTCAAAAGGGGGAGACACCAGTTCGGCTGGAAAGGATGCTGGGCTATCTGCGTAGATATCCTGACCAGCAGACAGCCGCGTTGTTGGAGGAGGGGTTTAGGGAGGGTTTTAGGATACCTTCCGACGTGCAGGTTTCAGGGGGCTTTAGGAGGAATTTGAGGTCTGCAAGGGAACATCCAGAGGTGGTGCAGGAGAAATTGCTTAAGGAGGTGCTGCTGGGTCGTATGGCTGGACCTTTTGGGTCGGCACCATGGCCAGATTTGATAGTCTCTCCATTGGGGGGGGTGCCAAAAAAGGAGGCGAACAAGTTTCGTCTTATACACCATTTATCTTTTCCAAAAGGGGCGTCGGTCAATGATGGCATTGACCCCGACATCTGCTCGGTGGTTTATACATCGTTTGACGCGGCTGTTCAGTGGGTGAAGCAGTTTGGGAAAGGGGCTAGGTTGGCCAAGACTGATATTGAATCGGCATTTCGTTTGCTGCCGGTTCACCCGTCCAGTTTGCGTTTGTTAGGATGTTGTTGGGACGGGGAGTTTTTTGTTGATCGTTGTTTACCAATGGGTTGCTCCCTGTCGTGTGCTTATTTTGAGGCCTTTAGTTCTTTTTTGGAGTGGGTGGTTAAGGATGTCTCCGGATGCAGTTCAGTTATTCATTACCTAGATGACTTCTTATGTATTGGTCCCGGGGGGTCCGGGGTCTGCGATTTATTGTTGAGGACGGTTGAAAGGGTGTCGGCAGATTTCGGGGTCCCGCTTGCACCGGGTAAGACGGAGGGTCCTGCGACTGTAATCAGTTTTTTGGGTATTGTCATTGATACCGAGAATATGGAGTGCCGCTTGCCCGAGGAGAAATTGCTGGGTTTGAAGGCTGATGTAGAGAGGGCATTGCTGTTGAAGAAAATTAGATTGCGGGAATTGCAGTCCTTGCTGGGTAAATTGAATTTCGCGTGTCGCATTATGCCTATGGGCCGCATATTCAGCAGGAGGCTAGCAGCAGCGACAGCGGGGTGGTTCTTCCTCATCATTTTGTCAGATTAGGTAGGGAGTTGAAAGGTGACTTGCGGGTGTGGGCAACTTTTCTAGAGGCTTTTAACGGCAGAGCTTTGTGGATGTCAGACACATGTGTGGCCACGGAGTTAGACCTCTTCACAGATGCGGCCGGTAGTGGCGGTTTTGGGGCTTATTGCCAGGGACATTGGTGCGTAGGCCGGTGGCCTGAGTCTTGGGTGCAGAAGGGCATGGTTAAAAACTTGGCATTGTTGGAGTTGTTTCCTATTTTGGTTGCAGTAGTTGTTTGGGGGGATTTGTTCCGCAATAAGAAGATTTGTTTTTACTGCGATAATTTAGGGGTTGTCATGGCCATTAACCAATTGTCGGCATCTTCACCGCCAGTGGTCACTATTTTGCAGCAGTTAGTATTGGAATGCCTGGCCTTGAATTTGTGGGTGGTGGCGAAGCACGTGCCCGGTGTCTCTAACGGCATTGCGGATTCTTTATCTCGTTCACAGTGGGAGCGTTTCCGGGAGTTGGCGCCAGATGCGGACAGGGAGGGGACCGGGTTCCCGAGTCGGCTTTGGGATCTGCTGGACGGCTAGTCGACCAGCTCATCAGGGAATCTCTGGCCCCGAATACATGGGCGGCGTATAATCAGGAATGGCGTAGCTGGATGGCATGGCGTGAGGCAGCAGGTTTGAAAGAGGATGAGGACGAGTTGGCTGTCCTGCTATATATAGGCCATTGTAAGGAGATTGGTTGGTCAGTGGCAAAAATCACGCGCTGCATGGCGGGTTTGGCTTTTGGGTTTCGCGCCGGCGGTAGGCCAGATGTCACTAAGAATTTCCTGATTGCACAAGCTTTGAAAGGTTGGAGGAGAGGACATGTAGTAAATGATAAGAGAAGGCCGGTTTCCTTTCAGTTATTGCAGAATATGGGCATAAAGTTAGGGGCGGTTTGTAGTTCCAATTTTGAGGAAAGGTTGTTCGGGTTAGCTTTTTCGCTTGCCTTCTTCGGGGCACTGCGGATAGGTGAGCTGGTGAGCCCAAGCGTGTCCAGGCCCGGGGGCTTGTTAGAGGAGGATGTGGATTTCAAAGACAGATCAGTTGGGGAAGGGGAAGAAGGTAGTTCTCTTCTCTGTACCAGGGTCAGATATGTGCCCGGTGGCACGGCTAAGGAGATTTAAGGAAGTCAGAGTAGGCAGGGAAAGGGATCCTTTGTTGATGCATGCGAATGGATCCTTTTTATCACGATTCCAGTTCACAAGTGTGTTTAGAGCAGTCCTGCGGACGTTGGGCCTCAAGGGGGAGGATTATGCGGGTCACTCTTTCCGCATTGGGGCCGCAACTGAGGCTGCTAGAATGGGATTTGGGGATGAGTTAATTAAGCGTATTGGGCGGTGGGAATCGTCTCGTTTTCGCTCTTATGTTCGTTTAGGGGATTGTTGAGGTTGACTGTGTTCTTTTCACATCCTCCGTGCCTGATTTGGATTTTAGGACATTCTTATTTCTTTTGGGGAGCTTTACGGGCTGATGTCAGACCGAACGGCCGCCAGCTAGGTTTGGATAGAGAGGAGGCAGTGGTTCGCTGGCTGGGGAAGCGCAGTATGGTATGGAGTGGAGTTTTGCAAGAATTTCACCGTTTTGTTCGGCTTGGTAGGGCCCCCGATATATTAGTGTTGCATGTGGGTGGGAACGACCTTGGGGCAGACCGTTTAGGGAGTTGATACGGGATATCAAGTTTGATCTCCTACGTTTATGGGCAACGTTTCCGGAAGTGATCACGGTTTGGTCGGATATTGTGCCACGCCATTATTGGAGGGATGCAAGGTCGGCTGACAAGCTCAATAAGGCGCGGATTAAGGTTAATAGGGCGATTGGGCGTTTTATGGCCAGGAACGGGGCTGTGGTGGTGAGGCACAGGGAACTTGAGTCTGGTGCCGGGGCATTTTGGAGAGGGGATGGTGTGCACCTGAATGCGGTGGGAATAGATGTTTGGTCTTTGGGACTACAAGAAGGAATAGAAACAGCGTTCCGGATGTGGGGGGGGGCGCACGGGGTTAAGGGTTCAACCCCGTGCTTGGTGGCGGAGGGGGGGTCCTCGAGGTTAGTGGCATTGAGGCTTAATTATGCGGCGGGGAGGGCCCCATGAGGGGGCTGGACTCCCCTGGGTGAGGTTAATTAATGAGCACTGGGTGTTGACAATTGGTGCCCTCGAGCCAATCGCTATCGGCTGGGGGTAAGAACTCCTGGAAGTGCTTAGACGTGGGGATTGATTTATTGAGGGCCTCGGGGACCACCTTCCGTGGGGAATGTTTTTGGTTATTGTTAAACTTGTATTGTTTCAATAAAGATGGCCGCTGTGGCCAATTTTATCCAACAAGAGAGTTATGTCATTTTTGGGTGGATATATGGGCACAGCGATTAGACAATACCCTGTCATGTTGGGCTGATCTGCGTTATATAACTTATGCCCTGACTTATAAGAAGCCAAGTCTCCTCCTGAATGGAAATGACAAATTCAGTTGTGCTCACTTCTCAGTCCTGTACGTCTGTGTAATTGTGGGAGACGGCAGTTATACAGTGTGTTTAAGAGACAAAAGCCTGAAGGATTTGTGTAAACTGGAGAGTCTAATGACAGGTTGGTTCTTGTTTGTCAGAGGTAAAGTTAACAGCCCGCAGAACACTACATGGCCTGTTCTGTGTACTCGGAGCCATCAACGTTATGTCTGTGCTTCTCTGCTCATCCACAACTTTATGAAACAACTCGCCTCTATGTGCACACAAGTGCTCTAACATGGAATAACCACATCTGTTTTTCCATCATATTAGAATGTTATTGGTTGGTGTGGGCACGCGACAGCATGCACCTCTATCTATGTATAGTGGGTACACCCATGTTCAGTTACTTACCTTTCTGGAGTCCCACGTTAGTGCCACTGTTTCAGCAGTAATCACTCAGTAAATGGCAGGACATATTCCTGGTGATTTAGGCATACACAGTATAGATTTGTTGTTGGGAACATGATTGGCGACATCTTTCCGAAGACCTTCACATTTGCAATAGAGATTTATTGTTGAGAACAAGGCATGCACCATGTTTTTGGAGACCTGTACAATGGCAGGTCTCCAAAAAGAGTCTTCTGTGTCGCAGAGATGAGGGGGCTCGCACGGAGTGTGCACATGGGCCCATCCTCTCTTCAATCGCCCCTGGCCAATATACTTAATATTTATGAACTAGTAGATCAGACAAAAACGTCTCTTCTCGGCCGGGAGCAGCGCAAGAAGCACCGGGAGCAGCAGGGTCTGAGCACTAGAGTGCTCAGACCCTACGGTGCATGCACAAACCTCTGGAAAATGGTGAGGTGGACATTTTTCCGGGGATTTTTGCATGGCTCCATTGCTGTCGGCAGCAGTGCAGGCTTGTGGATTATGAGCACTAGAGTGGTCATAATCCATTGTGTATAACGCTGGAAAAATGGCCACTGTGCCATTTTTCGGGCAATTTTGGCAGCGCTCCTGTTGCTGGACTCTGGAGCGGATTAAAAAATGCATGCAGCGTGGGCCCCCAGGGACTCAGGGGCCCGTGTGCACCGCACAAATTGTCGACAACATATTATCGACATGAACAAGGCCAACATGGGCAAAATGTTGACACAAGCAAAAGGCCAACAATGGACATGATCGTCACATGAAAACGCTGACATGAGGTCGATTTGCCTTTCCCAATCTGTGTCCACATGGATGGCAAAATATGAAAAAGTTCAATAAAAAAAATTATAATTTGTTTTTCAATGATGTCATGCGTCGATCATTGTCATGTTGATGTTTTGCTTGGATCAGCATCTTGTCTATGTCGGCCTTGTGCATGTCAACCATATGCTGTTGACCTTTTGATTGTCCACCTAAGGCCTGGGTAATTTTAGGGGCACAGCCTTATTGCAGGAGCTATGACCATGCCAGGGTCAGATCCTGGAGAGGAATGTGATCAGTGTGACCACTCCTCATATGGTAGGCAGAGGAGACCGATACTGCTCAGCAGCAGCAGCCCCCCAGGAACCACTCACTCCCCATGTGCTGGGCTGAGGAGAAAGGTGAGAAAGGGAGGAGGGCGGCCATACCCATGTGCGCATAAATTAGCCTTGAAATCTTTTGTCCGTCCTGAACAAAAGATTTCAGATAAGCGCACATCTTCACCAAAGATTTATCTTAAGATACCATGTGCGTTATCGGTAAAAATCGGCCGATTTTTCGGTCGATCGGTCGGAAACCGGCAAAAATATTGTTCTACTGTGTGTGTGGGCACCTTTCTAGCTTCGTAAACTCTCCTTTGAGCCAAGTTGTAGTCCTCTCGCTTTCACTCAGCAATGAGCTGAGCAATGAGCAATGTACCATGGGTACAGACATAAGCACCTCTAACTTGGTGAGAGTCTTTAAACAAATTGAGAAATGTTGAGTAAAAAGAAGTAATTTAAAAATAGATCTACAATATGTAATTTTACAGGACAAGATATGCATACATAATGACAATGGCCCCAAGCTCATTTGTCCCTTCTCCTGTGGAGTTTGAGAACTACAGATACCAAATATACCAGGGTCAGTTTAGACAAATGTCAATCACCCTACCCCTGTGTCATGTGACCACAAGAGGAAACTGGAACATACAAACTCACTGCAGATAGCACCCTGGGTTGGCCACAAACCCAAGCTTCTTGGGTAGCTGCCATTCTCTACGGATCGGAGATATCGTCTGCTTGGTGAGCAACAATGGCCGTCCTTTTAGCTTTCTATAGGGACAGCCATACAACAAGCTTCTAAAAGTGAAGACTTTTATAACTTGGCAGCAGTAGGGAACACCCTATGGGAAAGCCTGGTGGAGAGGGATAGCTGGTGTGCCGGAGTAACCACAATGCCCATTGCAACTTTTCTACTCCACGCATGGCCACACATATCATAAGCTGGCATTTTCATTCTTACTTATCGCTGGTATGGGCTGTTATCAATGGGCCCAATACAGACCTGATTGCTGCTGTGTGAATTCGCATAAATCCCCCGCCCCCCCCCCAAAAAAAAATCCTCAACAGGAATGCTAATTTACGGGTACATATTGCCCCTAGGAGATTAGTGAGGCTGCTGCCATGAAATACCATCATGCAGATATGGACAAGTGACATCACTACTGTATAATTATAAGTTATGTCATAAAATGTAGTGATGTCACTTATGTCATGTGAAGCATTGAGCAATGAAGATACCACATGCATGAATCCAAGGAGCACCTGCGTAAAAGAGAATGTCTTACTTAATACTGGAGCATGGGAATTATACACCCTTTACTGTAATATCTAAATATATTAGATGTCAACCTGTGTTCTGTATAAAAGCACACTTTAATATGGTCCCGGTCCTCCCGGAAATCTCCAGTGGCTTCTAATATTATTTTATATTACAGTACGGAGTACATTATTCCCATATATACAGTAGGCTGAATGTCAAGCAACACTTACTGTACATCAAGCA
Source organism: Crinia signifera (assembly GCF_055691185.1). Classification (NCBI taxonomy): domain Eukaryota; kingdom Metazoa; phylum Chordata; class Amphibia; order Anura; family Myobatrachidae; genus Crinia; species Crinia signifera. The sequence continues at coordinate 51,920,330 of NC_139220.1, read as the reverse complement.
CCTGTCCTCACAAGCCTTACATTCACTTTCCTAGAAAATACAGCTGTATTATGGGAACGTCAGGCCTGAAATGCATTTTTAAAGACCTCTTTTGTTATGCCATAATGTGCTTATGAAAAAAAGATGGGTTGCAAATGATGAAATTGTAATTTAGGGTGAAAGTGTAAGCATGTAAGACAAACATTTTCAGCAATGTCACTCTGCTAATCTGTTTCTTAGTACACATCGGATCAGAGTGGGGATCAGTGTGCGGTTTGGGGAGTGGTTATGCGGATGAGTCACATTAGCTAGGGAGAAGTCATGGGTGCAGGACAAGTTTGGAGCCAGAATAGTAAAAAAAAAAAGGGGGTGGGGCACAAAAGTGATAACTTTTAACTTTCTTTTATTGTTACAATAGTACATTTTGTTGCAGTAGTACTTTCGGTTACAGTAATTATAGGACATTTGTACAGTACAGTACAGTAGTACTTTGTTACAGTAGTACTTTCTGTTACAGTAGTACTTTCGGTGACAATGCTACTTTCGGTGACAGTATTACGTTCTGTTACATTAGTACTTTGTTACAATAGTACTCTCAGTGATAATCAGGGCTGGATTTCCCACTAGGCCCGTGAGGCACGGGCCATGGGGCAGCACCTACTATGGGTGGCAACTGCTGGACCCGGCCACTCACCCCACGCTGCGGACCGACGCGGTCATTGTGATTTTCCCAAAAACACAATGGCCGTTCTGTTAGAATAGTACTTCTGTTACAGTAATACGGTACTTGTGAGTTATCCGGGCTCCCGATTTTGGGTACTTGCGATTTGCATGCGATATCGCATGCGATATCGCATGCGATTTGCATAAGATTTGCTATTCATTTCATTACCCCACTATCCCCAAAGTGTGTCTATCAACGTGAACCCGAAGCGTGGCGAGCGCAGCGAGCCCGCGAGGGGCGGCGGAACGCGTCCTCCGACCTTTTCATGCCCTACTATCCACTAGGGCGTGGAGTGAGAATAGAATAGTGTGGCGAGCGCAGCGAGCCCCCGAGCCCGAAGCGTGGCGAGCGCAGCGAGCCCCGCGAGGGGACGCGGACACCTTCACAGGTATCCGCGTGCCCTTGCGGGCTTCACAGGTGTCCGCGTCCCCTCGCGGGGCTCGCTGCGCTCGCCACGCTTCGGGCTCGGTGGCTCGCTGCGCTCGCCACACTATTCTATTCTCACTCCACGCCCTAGTGGATAGTAGGGCATGAAAAGGTCGGAGGACGCGTACCGCCGCCCCTCGCGGGCTCGCTGCGCTTGCCACGCTTCGGGTTCACGTTGATAGACACACTTTGGGGATAGTGGGGTAATGAAATGAATAGCAAATCTTATGCAAATCGCATGCTAAATCGCATGCAAATCGCAAATCGCATGCTAAATCGCATGCAAATCGCAAATCGCATGCGATATCGCATGCGATATCGCATGCGATCTAGTACCAAAATCGGACGCCCAGATAACTCACAAGTACCAGTAATACTTTAGGTGACAATGGTACTTTCAGTAACAGTAGTACGTTATGTTACAGTAGTACTTTCGGTGACAGTAATACCTTCTGTTACAGTAGTACTTTGTTACAGTAGTACTTTCAGTGACAATAGTACGTTCTGTTACGGTAGTACTTTTGGTGACAGTAATATGTTCTGTTACAGTAGTACTTTCGGTGACAGTAGTACGTTCTGTTACAGTAGTACTATCGGTGACAGTAATACCTTCTGTTACAGTAGTACTTTCGGTGCCAGTAGTATGTTCTGTTACAGTAGTACTTTCGGGGCCAGTAGTACGTTCTGTTACAGTAGTACTTTCGGTGACAGTAATACCTTCTGTTACAGTAGTACTTTGTTACAGTAGTACTTTCGGTGTCAGTAGTACGTTCTGTTACACATAGGTGTGTGCAGCCCATTTCATTAGTGGGTGCACAATTGTAGGGTCGTGTCCATCACTGCCTACTGGGCATCAATGACGTTGCGGGGGTCCCGGCCAGCGAATGTCCCGGCGCTTGGAGATGATGTCACCTCCAATAGCCTGCTCAGGACCCTCCTCCACAAGGTGGGGGGATACCTGGGGGGATGCTAGTGTAAAGGAGACAAATAACAGGTTGCACCCGAGTCCAAAAACCCGGGTGCAACCCACCATTTTGGTGGTATCAGTGACAGTGACTGCTGCAGCAGCTCATGGCCACAGCACCACAGTAAAGAGCCATTTATTTTACTTTAATATTTTATCATACCTCCCAGCATGACTTGGCTTGGCGTAGTGGCTGGCTGCCTTTGACCGAGTTGAGGAGTTCCCGACGTGTTGCCGGTGTGCTGGCTCTGAAAGGCAGGTGGGAAGCGTGGGAGTGGTGCGGGCAGAAGGGCCAGAGTGCAAGCAGGAGGGTGGGCGCGAGGTCAGGGGTGTGCACTGTGATTGCGTCACTGTGCGCAGTGACATTTATAGGGGCGGGGGCTGACCTCAGTGGAGCCACCAGCACCCGGTCTGAACCCAGCCGCCTTGATGATCTGTATTGTTGGCATATGGGCTGGAGGTCAGCGGCGGCAGGCAGTTAATGCAATCCTGTCCACCGCCGTCCGGTAACCAGGTGCTGTGCTGCTGCGGGCCGGGAATCAACATTTTAGTGTGCAATCGTGTGGGGGTGCCGGCGGTGATTAGGAGGTGCCTGTGCACCCCTGGCACCCCCCGTGAGCAGGCCTATGCTGTTACATAGGTACTTTCAGTGACAATAGTACATTCGGTGACAGTAATACGTTCTGTTACAGTAGTTCTTTCTGTGACAGTAGTACGTTCTGTTACATAGGTACTTTCGGTGACAATAGTACTTTCAGTGACATTAGCACTTTCTGTTACATAGGTACTTTCGGTGACAATAGTACTTTCAGTGACAGTAATACGTTCTGTTACAGTAGTACTTTCGGTGACAGTAGTACATTCTATTACATAGGTACTTTTGGTGACAATAGTACTTTCAGTGACATTACCACTTTCTGTTACAGTAGTACTTTGTCACAGTAGTATTTATGGTACTTGTGGAGTATCACGGCTCCCATCGTATGGCATCGTATGCCATATGTAGTGGCATACGATGGCATACGATGCAATACGATTTTTACAGATTTTTGAGCATTTTTGCTCAAAAATCGTATGCGATCGATCGCATCGGATGCCATACGATGGCATCCGATGCGATGGCACCCGATTTTGCACTGAAATGCATAAAAATGCATTGAAATGTGTATTAAAGTTGTGAAATGCCCCCAAATGCCATTTTTCATAGTGCACCACCCCCACTATCAACGTCAACCCGAAGCGTGGCGAGCGCAGCGAGCCCGCGAGGGGCGGCGGCGGTACGCGTCCTACGACCTTTTCATACCCCCACTATCCACGTTGGCGTGGAGTTGAGAATAGAAAGTGTGGCGAGCGCAGCGAGCCCCGCGAGGGGACGCGGATACCTGTGAAGCCTGCGAGGGGACGCGTATAGCTGTGAAGGTATCCGCGTCCCCTCGCGGGGCTCGCTGCGCTCGCCACGCTTCGGGCTCGGTGGCTCGCTGCGTTCGCCACACTTTCTATTCTCAACTCCACGCCGACGTGGATAGTGGGGGTATGAAAAGGTCGTAGGACGCGTACCGCCGCCGCTCGCCACGCTTCGGGTTGACGTTGATAGTGGGGGTGGTGCACTATGAAAAATGGCATTGGGGGCATTTCACAAGTTTAATACACATTTCAATGCATTTTCATGCATTTCAGTGCAAAATCGGGTGCGACCGCATCGCATCGCATGCGATTTGATCGTATGCGATGCGATGCGATTTTTTAGCATAACATCAGCATACGATGAAGGTTGTGGGAGCCGTGATACTCCACAAGTACCGTATTTATTTATTACCAGTTGTTTATACAGCACACACATATTCTGCATTATTATGCACAATATTCTATATAGAGCATATTTGAACATTCACACCAGTGAAGCTTAAAATCTATATTCCCTACCACATGTGCACAGACATTCTAGGGTTTATTTTGTTGGGAACTAATTAATCTAACAGTATATTTTTGAATTGTGGGAAGAAACCAAAGTACCCGGAGGAAACCCCCGCCAGTACGGGGAGAATATACAAACTCCGCACAGTTGTTACAGTATTACTTTTTGTTACAGTAGTACTTTCTGTTACAGTAGTACTTTGGGCCTGATTCAGAGCTGTTTGCTACGCTGTGCGTAATTGCAGCCTAGCAAACTGATAAACACCGCCTGCCGCCCAGCCTAATGCCCCCGCCACACGAATCCCTTAGGTAACATGCAAGGGCATGTGTACGGTAACACATCTCCTCACATGCGGCTGCAAGGAGGAGAATTATTTGCCTGGCAAATAGCAACCACTGCAAGCATTTTTGTTGTGTGAAAGGTGAGGGTGGCCTAGGGATGGCCATTGAGCAGTGTAGTAAGGATCAATAGTTACTTTCTGATGGTAAACACAATCAACGGTAGAGATCCAATGGCCAAATACTGTTGCTTTTTAGTAATATGCATTCATAGTCGTTGCTTTGCTCAATCGCAGATTGGAATCAATGATGTTCCCTCCAGTAGTCTCCCCAATGTGACACATGACACATTGATGCACATTCCTAGGGTGGCCATAGCTCAGGAACCAATTCTAACAGTCAACCACATCCAAATCTATATGTCCCTATCATTGTAATGGCTAGAACACTGTCACTTCCAGAAGCTATCAGTTATTCTTCTTTAAAAGCCATAACAGCTGCCAAGCCACAGGTTGCTTACACTTCACTTACACCTGGCATGCTTAGTAATCGTATGAACTTTACATTTAAGATATATGGGTCTACGTACTAGGTCTTGGATGGAGTTAAAATGGACAGAGATAAAGTACCAGAAAATGAGCTCCTAACTGTCAGATGGCTACAGGCTCTGTTTTAAATATGACAGGAGATGGTTATTTGGTATTTATCAACAAGGGATATTCTTGTTATCACTCATTGCGAATGATAAATGATGTTCCAGTCAATTAGCCCCTAACCATCACTGTCCAACCCATGACAGTTAGAAGCTGATTGGCATTTATAAATCATAACAGATGATATCAAGAATATCACTCATTGATAAATCTGCCTTATCTTTTTAGTACATGGAGCCTATTGTTCAGTATTCCACATAATATATGGTAAGAGAGTTGACTATGCAGCTGTATCACAATATATTCATGTAGTCTAGGACTGGCCAAACCAGTTCTTAAGATCTACCAACAGTTTGTGTTTTCCAGGCCACCTGTGGATCTGCAGAACATGGACCAGATGCACTAAGCTTCAAAAGGGATAAAATGGAAAGTGATAAAAAACCAACCAATCAGCTCCTGCCGGACATTTTTCAAACACAGCCTGTGACATGGCAGGTAGGAGATGATTGGCTGGCTGTTTATCACTCTCCATTTTATCACTTTTGAAGCTTAGTGCATCTGGCCCCATGTCAGTTAGGAAAGAATGCAGCATGTTTGATAATGTGGCAGTTAGTAATGTGACAGTTAGTTATTAAACTAACCTGGCTATTCCACACAGTGGATTATAGAGAATAAAAAACATCACAAACATAAAAATGCAAAACAAACAAGAAACAGTTTTAAAGGTTTTCGAGTTGTTAGATTATCAGGTTGTTTAAGGTTCTTACCTGTATTTGGGTTCAATGCGAACAATCCTTGACTGTTCCCACTAGAGAACTGGTAGGAAAGTTTTCCCGCTGAAACGGAGTCAGCATCTGTAGCATCCAGATGAAGGATGGAAACATTGGGTGGTGAGTTTTCAGGCACTGAGGCATAAAACACAGCTTTGGAAAACTGGGGGATATTATCATTGACATCCGCAACTTCAATGTAAACTTGAGCTACAGAGAACAGAGGAATGGAACCCAAGTCTGTGGCATAGATGGTCAACCAGTAACGTGAAACGGATTCTCGATCTAGAGGAGCCTCTGTCCGGACTGCTCCTGAAAAATGAGATCATCGCTATCAATAACGCTGCTGAATCACAATGACATCATATATTTTGCAATGAACGGCATTGTACTTATTTTTATCTCAGATTCACAAAACATTGAGGAACTGTCAAGGATAAATCGAGGGGATTTATAAAGCATTAAGGGATGGACACTCTCATAATATATAGATAGAAGGTGGGGCTCAGTTTTCTATCACACATACAGCCTTCAATTGGAAACATTGTTTCATCAAAATCCTGATTGAGTTTTTTTATATCCAGAAATCTGTAATCAGGCAAAACTAAATTTAGAAATAATTTGACGAGTATATAATGAGTTGTAAGCCCACCTATTAAAGGCGGCTTTAATTGTGCAATCCAGAAAATAATGTCTAATAATAAGCCATTTGTGGACGTGAACAAATAAACTCTCCCAAGTGTGTTGCTCGGGATATACTTCTGTCACCTGCAGGATATCGTGGCCATACACCAGGATATCGTGGCCATACACTGTGGAGTATATTTACTAAAGCTTTTAAAAATTAAAATGTGATTTTGCAGCAACCATTTAGATTCTGTCATTTAAAATGGCATCCTAGAAAATGATAGACAGAATCTGATTGGTTGCTAGGGGGCAACATTTCTTCTTTTATTTTTTAGATGCTTTAGCAAATTTAACCCTACAAGATATCTCACAGTGGGGCAGATGCTTTGAGCTTGAAGAAAATAAAAGCTAGAGATAAAGTAAAGGACCTTAATCTGGTTTAATCGGATCCCAGCGCATTCGCACGGGGGTCCGATTTTTTGCAATTGCGCATAGTTATTTGTGCGCATCTAGCAGTTGTGTGCTAGCGGTCACCGATAGATTATTCACTGGGCGCTCGTACACAACAGTGCGGCCAGGGGTGTGGGTCTTGCAGGCTGGGAAAATCGCCTATGGGAACGCCTAGCATTTCATTGGTGTTCCCATGACAATGCTGTACGTTCCCATTTGTAATCACCCGGTGATGCAGATGAGGAGGGAAGGCAGCTGACATCAGCGAATCTCAGCTGCCCACCCTGTCCTTGCACAGGGTACCCGTAGATGTGCGGCCATTCGCAAGGGATCGCGCATGCGAGAGGGGAGGCCGGCACTGCGGGCGGCGTCTGGTGGACAATTCACAGCCTTGTGAGTCAACCAGATTAAGGTCCAAATTGGAAGGAGATTAAGCACCAGCCAATCAACTCCCAACTGTCATTTTCAAACAGAGTTCATTGGCTGGGGCCTTATCTCCTTTCACTTTATCTCCAGTTTATCCTCTTCTCCAGGCTTAATACATCTGCCCCATAGTGTGGCCACACAATGGGTCAGATGTACTTAAGCACTGGAAAGTGAGAGAGATAAACTACTAACCAACCAGCTCATGTCATTTTTCAAACACAACATGTAACATTGGCTGGTACTTTTTCACTCTCCACTTTATCAGTTTTCAACGCTTAGTACATCTTCCCCATTCCTTCCCAGGGAAAATAACATTTCTCTGATTCTCCCCTGTGAAGGAAAGGGGCAAACGTTGGTTGGTAGGCCTGAAGCACACTGTATACACTGTATACACTGCCTGGTGCGGATGACTTGCAGCTAACAAATGATTGGATCTATCAAATGAGGAGGACGACTCGTCATGTGCAACATACCTGTAACTGGTGGTCAGCCGCAGCTACACTATGAGATTATCGGCTTATTATTATGCAAATCAGGGCAATAATTGGATCATTTATGTGCGCCATTGGATATTTTTGCTTTAGCAGTTATTCACAATTGATCTGTGGGCCCGATTCAGTAATGACCGTCCCTAGCGTATTCACACTGGGGACCAATGCTTTTGCTCTGCGCAGGCGTATATGCTAATATACGCACGTGTAGGGCCGCTGTGCAGATGCTTTTGTCCACTTGCACAGTCGCCAAGGCCTTCGCACAGGAGGGGAGGTGGGAGCGCGGAGTGGGATGGAGACGGTCAGGGGGATGGTGCATTGAAAAATCATTCGATTGTCGGCGTTAGATGGCTCACTAAGCAGTGAATTTCCGCTGATTAGTGAGTCAACGTGAATCAGGCCTGTGTACGTTCAATCACCTTTCCTAGTTCAGCCTGTTTCTGTCTATGACTGACTCTGTGCCTAACCTCAGAACAATACGTTTTATATGAATATAAAAGCAAGCAGGTATAATGACTGTAAATGTGTGAACAGATTCACTGCTGCATGTAGTAAATTAACCTTGTAGGTTACACTATTTTATTTTGTTTAATGGGTCTCATAAATTATTTACTGCTTTGTGATTTTGGCACCATGATCAAGTTCTTGGTTCAAAAAAGGAATTTGACACAGTAAACAGATACTGCTGCAGAATATACGGAGATGCCAAATTGCTCCACCAGATTAAACGTTGTTTATCTAGGTTTTATCAATAAATATGCTTTAGTTATGCTACTACAGTAAGTATATTTGCTTAATGCTAGTATACACACGCTCTCATAACCTAACCTTTGGTCTGACTGGTGATCATCCAGAACTTTAATGAGTTTTGCCACACATTGCTATCAATGCAGTGGCAAACGCAGGATTTCTAGAGGGGGTTTTCCAAATTCAGTTCAAAATCTTGCACTCTGTGCAACATTGCAGCAATGCAGTAGAAGAACCAAGTAACAATTCCCGGACATTAATGTACACATTTTTATACACTGGATACTGTGTGGAACACAGTATTAATATCTAACACTATAGTATTGACTGTATCAAACATTTAAATAATATAAAATAAGTGGTCAAGAAAAGGTTAAATATACCATTATAATAAATACACAAACATAATGGAACTAGTACTACACTTTCTAAGCTCACATTCTCCCACATCATGGTAAGGCTCCTGTCTCTACTTCCTGGTAGCTGCTCTCTGGTCTACTGCACTGATGGAGGACTCAACAGGGCATGTGCAGCAGCTCTCCTCTGTCCCTTATACTGCATAATATTGCTATTGTTGTCATAATTTTAGCCACTTGTGGAGTTTGTATATTCTCCCCATACTGTGTGGGTTTATTCCGGGTACTCCGGTTTCCTCCCACAATCCAAAAATATACTGGTAGGCTAATTGGCTCCCAACAAATTAACCCTAGAATGTCTGTATTTGTGTACATGTGGCAGAGAATATAGAGTGTAAGCTCCACTGGGGCAGGGACTGATGTGAATGTTCAAACATTCTCTGTAAAGTGCTGCGGAACATATATAAGAATATATAAGAAACTGTTAATAATAATAATCCTTTGGCGAGCCAGTGGCCCATTTAATGCTCAAATCCCTGTGGTTTTTTGAAGACCACACAAAGGTAGATCATGCAAAAAAACCTCTCAAAATGTATTGACCTAATTTAATCTGCCTGTTTGGTTAATTTGACTACATATATCTATTTTTGGATTTTCTAACATGTCACACGTGGGCATTCAAGTCATCAGACAGGAAAATCTGGAATTGCAATAACATTCAGAACAATTATAAATATATCCAACCTGTTCCTTCATCTATGCTGAAAACTGAGATGTCTGTTCCATCTTTTATTGAATAACGTATTTCACCATCTTTTCCATTGTCACCATCCTGAGCTGTAATCGAATGCACTATAGTGCCAGGTGGTGAGTTTTCTAGTACTGACCAGTGAAAGACAAAAGATTGAAATAAAGGTGGGTGCAGATTTTCATTGACATCAAGCACTTGCACTTCCACATGGCACACAGAGGAATGTGGGAATGGCTGGCCAGCATCTGTAGCTCTGATGGTTAGATTGTAAAATGTCTTCTTCTCAAAGTCAAGGTCCTGCTCCAGAATCAAAGCCCCAGTTAACTTCTCAACCGAAAATATCCCTTGTTCATCGTTTATTAGAAAATACGATACATCTCCATTAGGTCCAATGTCGACATCCTGAGCATCCACAAAATGTACAACGGTTCCTACAGGAATGTCCTCTGCAATTTTTACATTGGCAGTTACTGGCTGACAGTATGGTGCATTGTCATTGACATCTTCTAAAGATATAACAACATCGGTGACAGAATAAAGTTGTCTGTCATTTTTGGGTTGGTCTCTTGCCTCTACTTTAAGTTTATATTTTGGCAATAGCTCTCTGTCCAACATGCTCTTAACTATTAAGTCACCCGTGACACTGTCAATTGTAAACTTCTCTGTTGATGTAAGAAGTGAGTATTTTACCCTACCATTGTCTTCTTTGTCACTATCGTCTGCCCTTATTTTTAGGGCAACACTGCCGATCTTAGCGTCCTCACGTAATACCACACAATATCCCGATGATGGAAACTTGGGCTCATTGTCGTTTACATCCAATACATTAATGGCTAGAATTTTCCAAGATGACTTTTGAGGGGTTCCAAGGTCATAAACTGTAATATTAAGTATATAGGAACTTGTAGTTTCATGGTCTAAAGGTGCAGAAACAGTCAGCTTTCCTGTTTCCATTTCAATGTCAAAACAACCATCATCACTTCCTGCAGATATTACATATACTAGTTTGCCATTGAAACCGCTGTCCAGGTCGAAAGCTGACAGCTGTACAATGGAAGAGTTGACAGCAGTGTCCTCAGCCACATCGACGGATACTGGAAAGTTGTCATCAAACTGAGGAGCATAATAGTTTATCTGGTGGACATTGAAGGATGTGTCCTCCTCATAGACTAGATTTTCAGTCTGTATATTAAATGAATTTTTCATGTTTTCCATTATTTTGCTTGCCACTTCTGTCTCTTCACAAAGCACAGATTTTGGAGAACCCTTGTTTAATACTGTGATATTGAGTACAGTTGGGACGGCATTATTTTCCCCATCACTGGCAGTAATAAATAATGAGTAGAAAGTAGGCAATGAAGATGGTGGACTAGAAATGTCACCTCTAACTGTAATATCTCCAGATGTGGGATCTAATCTGAATTTCTGTAGCTCATTACCAGAAAGGATCACATACTGTATATTCTGAAGCTCATCCACATCAATTGCTGAAAGTTCCACCACCTTCTCCCCAGTGGACATATCCCTTGGAATGCTTATATTGCAGTTGATTTTCTCAAAAACCGGGGCATTGTCATTCAAATTATTAAGGGTTAGGGTTACATAAACTTCAGTTTGCCTTCGGAAAGGAGTGCCAAAGTCTGATGCCCAAACCTTTAGATTATATAATCTTTGATTTAGCTCATAGTCAAGTACCCTGCTGTTGTATATTACTCCTGAAAATGGGTCAATGATAAATGGAGCAGATTTTGGACTAACCAACTTGTAGGAGATTTTACCATTGTTTCCTTGGTCAGCATCTGTGGCAATAACTTGTAAAATCCCGGTTCCTATAGGGGAATTTTCATTAAATGTTCCATCATATGTGGACTGAGAGAACACTGGGTAGTGATTATTGCAGTCTAAAAGGCCGACAATAACGGAGGTAGAGACCTGTCCATCAAGTGCTGTAACCTCTAAATGGAATGTAGACTGATCTTTTATATCCATATGTTTGCTGGTGGTGATCAGACCAGTTTTGGTGTTAAGTCTGAACTTATCAGTTGAAGTTTTTAAATAATATTCCACAGATGAAATGGATGGAATAATTTTAACTACTGTAACATGACTGCCCGGTGGGGCACATTCATTCAACTGTACTTCATAAATGTCCTGTTCGAATCTTGCTGAAGCATATCGCCATGGTGGAATAAATATTGTTTTAATGGGTGAATAAAGTGGTGGCTTGCTCTTGTCTTTAGCTTGAAGACTTAGATTAAAACCTTGAGAGTGCTCCAGCCAGTTAATTTGTGCAGTAGAAACTACAGTAAATTCGTTTTTCCCCATGTAAGATCTTAGAATCTTGAAATAATGATATGGATCTCCATCTACAATTGACACAGAAAATATGCTGCACTCTGGATCTGCTAAATCCATGACTACAGTGGCATAAAGAAGCCTTTCTGATGAGTCTGCCGCGGCCACTGTTACTGATGAAATAACTGGAGGTTTCTTCAGAGCTGGCTGCACCAAGACCTCCAGAGAAGCTACATTCCCAAATTCAATGCCCTCTGCAATTTTTCTCATGCGGTCAACTGCTAAAATCTCAAGCTTGTGCGTAGTCCTTTGTGTGGCATTCAAATGTCCAAGTAACATGACAACACCGCTTGCTGGATGGATACAAAAATATGGGGATTTTGTGTTGATGGTGTAGTAGAACATAGAATTCTGGCCCAAGTCAGCATCTGTTGCACTAATTTTACCAATGACTGTTTTAAGAGGTGCATCTTCATTGATTTTAAACTTGTAATATGTTGTTGAAAAGAGAGGCCTTAGATCATTTACGTCCAAAATTTGAATGATGACTTTAGTCCGTATCTCATACTTCAATGATTTCTCAGAGGCATGGATGAGTAACTGATAGTAGTCTTTTACTTCCCTATTTAAAAGTGCCGTATTGCCACTGCGCATCCTTATTCGTAGAAAGCAGAAATCCCCAACCACCATCTCTTCTGTTTTAAAAAGCCCATTTTGGTCTCCAGATAATATTTGATACTTTACTGTCCATTGAGGGTCTTTCAAGTAAACACCCATTTTGACTCGACTCACAACATAGGTTTTCGGAGCGGAATTTTCATATATTGTTGTATAGTACAAATCCTGGGTGAAGCTGAAAGATAAAGAGTCCTCATTCCTTGGACTTTGTTGGCAGGATGCATACTGAAGCAGCAATATTGCAATGCCTAGGTATTCTTGGCAGGTGAAGATGACCATTGTGTGATGGATCCCTAAAAACAAATAAAGACACATGTTTAATGCATTATTTATATGTTAGATGTCAGAACTAAATTTAACTTCAACAAAATGTATATTAAACATATAATCAAACATTGCAGTTGTTGCTAATCATTGATAGGAAACCTATTAAAAAAAGTTGCGCAGAAACATTTTGAAGGTAAATTTACTAATCGGGGAGGCTAAACTTTCTATTTTATGGTGGACCTGTCAACATAATATCATGGGCCTGATACTTAGGTGGGGTGTGACCAAGCATGTCCTCTTCTCATTGTATTAATTAATTGTATTAATGAGTAAAGTTGAAGGGGATGTGACCACATCATCTTGGTGGTGTGGTTACTCCACTTTGGCAGCCATTAGACATTTCTGGAGGTAATCGCCACTGGTTAATGCCAACTTACGTCTATGCAGCAACCCTGCCAGAGCGCAATCTTCTGTTTCATCCCTGGTGGGTTGGAGCTAATAGCCACAAAAGGGTCCCCTCCACTGTGTATAGACAATGAGTAGTACACTATAAGTGGATCTTTTAGCTTTATTCTGTAGTTCTCAAATCTAGGTTTGTGTTTCTCAAGCCCGGGCCTCATGGAATCCTATCATATTTTCCAGATCACCTAGATCAACAGGTGGAACTAAATATTCCTGGGGATGCCTTGAAAATATTTGCTGTTAATCTAGATCATGCCAATATTCCGATGTTGTAGGTGGGCCAACACCCAACATCTATTCAAGATGCTTACCTCACCATCTGCGCGTTAGGTGTCACCGGAAACATGGTACAAGGGCCATATTTCTGGAGATCTGCGCATCAACGCAACTGAAGTCAAGTCTACTGTGAAAAAATATGGTGATGGAGAGTGGAAAGCAAAGAGGTTGGCAGAGGGGACCTCCCCTTTCCTGATACACCCCTGGCTGGGTCAGTATGAAGCATACTGTACTGTACTGAACTTTTAAAGCCAAAGGCTATAAAAAAATGTAATTAGAAAACAAATAATGAACTTTAATGCTGTCTCGGGCCATTAAGTAAGATAAAGATGAACCCTTATTACTGTGAGTTCACTTCTAGATCCTGACCTCAGCTTTGAATTCATTATCTGACCTTTGACCTATGGTTGACAAGAAAACGAGCACAGAGCTTTGCAAAATGTGGTCTTATGGAGCAAAGAATTCAGACATAGATTTTACTTACTTCTTCAGGGGAAAAATATTTATTTAAAAAGAGTGAATGAAAATGATTCAATAAAAAGAAATGGATTGAACAATGCATTATAGAAAGAGCTGCCGCATGCTGTATCCATCTTCTGCAGGTACAACTGATCAAAGCATACATATACAGACTTCCGCCTCCTTGTCAAACATCAATGTATTTGCTTTTCTTTTGTATTGAAGAATCATAGTTTGCTAATTGCCTCACCTGCCTTTAGCTCTATTAGTAGTATTTCAGGGTATATTATAAAGGGGCGGCTTTTGCAATCTCCTGTGAATATAAGCACATGTTCTGGAAGGTGGGATGACGAATGTCAGACACCTATTTGGTGTTATATATGTAAACATGACATCATAGCCTGTGTGTATAATTCCTCTGTATGAAATGTTTCTGCAGCACAGGCTACTTTTACGTGATCTGCTATTATTATAATTACCACACATCATGAATGAAGGTTAACTCCCTGTTATGTTCAAATAGCAAGCAGGGGCTGCATAGGTCACAGTACTGAGAACCAGTCATTTCCCATTTACAGCAGCAGCAGCCTTTGAACCAACAAGACCCTTTGTGACTCAGTCAACTAAGTGTCCCAACACAGGTATCACTATGTATCCTGTGCTGGGACCTGTCACTGTCGACCATGCTGTGACTTGCAGCTAGAAACTGATGTATCTCATGGTATTGGCACTTCTGTATGATGGCAGGGCCGGATTAAGCCTTCAGGGGGCCCGGGTCACTTTAGACAGGGGCCCCCTCCCACTTGTCATTACTGGACACAGTACGGGAGAATATTACACTGTCAAAACACAGGATAATGGCAGTATAAACTTGGTCAATGGGTAACTATGGTTTAATATATATAAACCACATGAAAAGCCCATGTTTGTCCCTCTTTACCTTACTATGTAGGAGACCTTTAAAAACCCTCCCATTACGAGGCCGCTGCTGATGCTGTCCTCCATGGTACTGAGAATACTCAGCGCAAGCTTCTCAGCCTCTGACCTCTTGTGCAGTCTCATGGGACTTAGTCAACTCCCAGTAATGCACTGCACACAGTGTGTCTCAGCTCCTGATGCTTAGCACCCTTAATCACTGTCACATTGGCAGATAGGTGAAGCTGTAGCACTACCCCACTCCCATGCACAAAACCTTTAGCTTAAAAAATATATATATTTTTTAAATTCACGTCGACGATAGAGGAGGGCCCAGGGGTACTACCCCCCCCCCCCCTTAATCTGGACTTGTATGGTGATCTGTATATGGAGGGTGGGGAGGGGCAAAGCAGTGGGTGCAGAGGAGTGGCATCTGCTCACAGTGCAGGGAGAGCCTAGTGCAACCCGTGCTGGACACGCCCCCCACAGTGATGAAAAGGGTGGGGTCCATGAGGATCTGCCCCTTTTCCCAAGTGTACAGCGTCTACAAATACAGATGGTGGTAGATATGCCTATAGTTCTATGGTGGCTGCTAAACTGTCGGTAGCTAATGCCATTGTCAGCCCATAGTAGATTGTGGGCTAATGCATTGCATATTTTTCCACCTTCCAAACCTGAGGGAATATAGATATTTAGCGTTGCGCTACTTCTAGCCCAAAATGTGACTTATAAGCATAAAATGATCCTAATGCTGGGTGTTTGCTGGCAATGAGGTCATTGCTTTTGATGTCACTCAGGGTGTTCTGAGAATTACCAAAGTACTCTTGAAATCAAAGTACTTGTTACGCCTGTCACCGGCCATCAATTACAGTACTTTGAGATTCACTGCTCAGGAAGACTGAGTGTGCTGCGTGTCTGTCATCCACACTGACCAACATCTTACACATCAGGTGATAATCATGTTTAGACATCAAATGATAATTATGTGACGGCTACCAGCAGCTGCCGTAGTGACACATCCCAAAACATCTCAGAGAAGTCTGCTCGCCTCTAACATGGGCTGATAGTATACTGAGGTGGGAACAGAGCAAAATAAGCAAGGGATACTGCCTTCACAATGCAAAATGTAGGGTCACAAGGGGACATTTTAAACATTTCAGTCAAGCGACCCTGCATTTTGCTCTCTCTGGCCCCTTCAGCGACCCGGAAATATTGATTCTATCTATTATCTTCCAGAAGGTGCTGAATAAATAAGTAGATTCTGATTGGTTGCCCAACATCCCATCTGAAAAATAATTCCCATCTTAGTAAATTTACTCCAAAGTTTTTTTGTTTGCTCCATACTCAGAATTAGCCCCATACATTGTATACGTTGGTTAGAAAAAATATTAAGAGCCAGCTCTTAACTAACTAAGGGCCAGATGCACTAAGCTTCAAAAGTGATAAAATGGAGAGTGATAAACAGCCAGCCAATCAGGTCCTACCTGCCATGTTGCAGACTGTGTTTGAAAAATGTCAGGCAGGAGCTGATTGGCTGGCTGTTTATCACTCTCAATTTTATCACCTTTGAAGCTTAGTGCATCTGGACCTAAGTCTCTAGTCTCAAATGTTGGGCATTTGTGCAATGCAACCTACTTCGTACCAGTCCATAATGTGGAGGGGGTGGGAAGATGTGTGTGCCCACAAAAGGGTGGAGCTTCGGTAAAATGTGGATGTTTGCAGGTTATGGACAGAAAATATTTGCCATTAGGTATGCAGACAATTAATTTTTCGTGTAACTTCAATTGTTATGATTTATTACATTTATAATTATACTTAAAGGGTAGTATCTAAAATGTGAACAAAAATAAACCAATTCAGTTTGCAGGACAAGTCCTAGTCATACTTGCCTACTTTTGATAACTGGTTTCAGGGAGATTATAGTTGGAAATAGAATTATGCACAGCGCCCAATTGAGGGGGCGTGTCATGCTCCACCCAAAGGGCATGTCTAGTTCCATATATGGGGAGATTGTAAAAAGAGATTGTGAATGTGGCACCTAGAAGCGTGGGTGTGTACTGCTACATCTGAGAGGAATCTTTTAAAATGACTTATGTCCAAATGTAGATTATCCCCAAAGCAGTTAGTAACAGTTACTATACTTGGTAAAGTGCTGGGAAATGGTGCTGATGATTCAATGTAAATGTATCTGTCTCTCATTCCTTTTTCCCAAAAAAATGTAACAGTGTAATGTGGTCTAGGTGAAATGAGGGAGATTGCTAGACTAATGAGGGAGAGAGGGAGATTGCTGCTATTTCAGGGAGTCTACTGCAGAATGCAGGAGGGTAGGCAACTATGGTCCTAGTGCTTAGAATGATGCAGATCAAAGATTCCATTGAAGTATTTCAAAATATTGGCAGTGGCACCTATGCAGCAGGTATGTACCAAATGTCAACAAAGTCCCAGTAAAAGAATGCAGCATGCTGAGACAGGTACCAGGAAGGCTGCTTGGGGCCTTCGCCATTTATGTAGGTGGGAGCAGGATAACCAAATGAAGGCTAAGTCTGTTCTCATATGGCAGCTCGTTCTGTGGTGGAAGGTTAGTGAAGTGGGTAATTGTGTTGACTGAGGCATCATTTATATTATGATCACACATTAAAGGAACAATTAATTCTGTCCTTAAAAACATGCACAAA
The DNA here is from genome assembly GCF_055691185.1 of Crinia signifera. NCBI lineage: Eukaryota > Metazoa > Chordata > Amphibia > Anura > Myobatrachidae > Crinia > Crinia signifera. The sequence continues at coordinate 51,902,746 of NC_139220.1, read as the reverse complement.
CAGACATTTCTGTATGTAACATATACTGCCTATGTAACAAAGCTAGAAAGTGAAATAGTGGGGCATATGTAATAGGGTCTGGGTTTGTTAGGGGTGTGGAATGCCAGCCGATCTCAGACAAGGGAAAACCAACCTGGTAAATGATTGCTGCTTTAAAAATGGGCCAGCATTCCGCACCTATGCCAAATTCTCCTAATTTGCAAGTAGCAGCATTCCCAGCAGCCGACCCTATAGTTTCCTATGGGGACAACATTACTCGAGCTATTTTACAAGCCTGGCCTCAAAATAACAATTTAAGGGGGATATGTGGAAAAGCTTGGAGAGAGGTAAAGTTAGGTAAAGTGCTGGTCAATGAGTTTGGAGCTGTCATTTTTCAAGCAGTCATTGGATAGTACTTTATCTCTCTCCTCTTTGTCTTTCCCTAAAATTTCTTGAATATCCACTTAAATGACTGCGATATACGCCAATAAGCAATGATAATGTCTTTGTGTCATGATCATACCTGACACCTGAGTGAGGCAATGTTTGTATTATGCTACTGCTTTTTTGCATTTGTAATAATCTGGTGTTAAACAGCATTATTATGTTACTAGTATTTGTGACCAGTCACTGGATGGCACACCCTCCAACATGACCCATTCCATTGGGTACAAATTGTTCTGTTCCTGGACTTCCTTGCCAGCGGCAGTTCCATAACTAAGGCTGGAGCATAGTCCACAAGTCAAATAGGAGTGCAACACCCACTTCCACCCAAAATACTGCTAGACATCACTGTCCAGGAGCCCCCCAACCCCCACCATACCTCCCAACGGTCCAGCTTTTTGCTGGACCGTCTCGTTTTTTTGGGAAGTCTCCCTGTCCTGCCCGGGGCCAGCAGTGTCCCGCAGAGCTGGGGGCGGGGGCAGTTGGGGGTCCCCCAGTCACCTGTGAATAGACATTGTGCAGCAAAAAACAGGGGCGTGGCCTCGCTTAAGCGTTGTGAGTATAGACCATGCCCCCTTGCCGCTAGGCCATGCCACCAAAATTCCCTATTTCGGCTTGGCTAATGTTGGGAGGTATGGTTCCACATCCAGCATCCGGGGCATCTGCAGTTGTGGCCCCTGCTGTTGGCACCCGCTTGAGGTTCCATTACACATTACCGAGACAAGACTGAACATCCACCACTATTATCTAGTTTCAGCCAATGATATTGCTGTTGAAATACAAGTCTGAAAGCAGGAGCATAATATCATTATCCTGCAAAATGTCACATGGTGGAGCCGCAGTGGGCAGGCCCCTCGTAATATAAAATACACACAGGCAGCGACTAATTACGTGAAATGATAATAATTATTACGAGGTATTCGAAACATTAGGATTCAGAACATGGTTACAGCATTCTGTTTATAGCTTTCTATTGTATTTATTGGCTACCAGGAATGTGTAATACCAGTTCTATGCAGACTTAACAAGTTTCTTTCCCTGGAATCATTTATGTAGCCCTTATGTTTAAAAGCACATTATATAATTGTACATTTTATGTTTGCTAGTGCCTTTTCTTCTTTTCAAACTTAATTGCATTCTTCTGTACAATAATCTAGCATGGTAATGTAGTGGAGAAGCCACATTCAATTGTTGTACTGCAACTAAGATGTATACATTGCTAATTAGGCCGGTATCCTATTGCTGGCAGTAATTTACCAGGTGACAAATACGGGCTACTATTGCATAATGATATTATCGGCCTATCCAATTATTGCTAGTTTATACGTCTCTGAAACCATGTGTTATCACAGAAAAATGGGGCTGATAAAGCTGGTAATTGGGGATTCTGCTTTTTTTGCCCGAGGCCTGCAAAACATAATCCCCAATAAATGCCAGCAGTGGGGCTAACTGGATTTCCCCTGGGGGTTGTATTAGCGATGGTAATTTACAGCAGCTAATATGATACCACCTTACTTTTATTTGACCAGTCGCATCCACACCATACTTGCCTACCCTCCCGGAATGGCCGGGAGGGTCCTGCAAATCTCGAAGGGGGGCAAGTCTCCTGCATTTTCCCCAAAGCCCTGGTTCCCCCCTTCCCCGTGGTATAAACTCCCCAATTTCAGGGGGTCCGCGGGGAGGGGCGGGGCTAAAATTATGCGATTCGCGCCATTTCGTGCCATTTTAGCCCCTCCCACCATCCACGGACCCGCAAATTGTTGCAGCTGCCAGTCATGGGGGCGGGGCTTAGAGACGTCAGCCCCAAAACGTAGACTCTTCCCACCCCCCCTCACTCCTCTCCGCGCTTCTCCCGGATAGGAGTTTGAAGAAGTCGGCAAGTATGATCCACACCTGGGAAATGTCTATTGTTAATCTAGAAAGTAATGGCAGGGGTGGATTTTCGGGTCACATGGCCCTCTGGCTGAAAATTACGTTATTGTGAGAAGTGGAGTGAGTGCTCTGTGGGTGTGGCCAGAACTGTGTGGGTGTGACCAGTAACATGCGGGCATGCACACTCTTTACAGAGTCTACACCATCAGACCAGTGTTCCCTCTAAGCTGTGCGCACGTGCGCGCGCAAACAACTCGACGAGCGTGCGCACAGAGATAAAAACAGAGCGCACAAAGCAGCAGTGGTCCGTTTTTGCAGTTGCGGACTCAATTAATGTGTGTTTCACCCATTAACTACATTGTGTGTTGTGTTTTGAATATTTAAATGTTTAAAATCATTTTATTAACACAAATGCTGAACGTCATTTTCCAGTTACATATAAGTGACGCACAAATAATTAAATTTCCTTCCAATTTCCTTCCAAAGTTGCACAGCCAAAATCTTTTGCCGCACACAGTCTTCATAAAATTAGAGGGAACATTGCATCAGACCCAATGTCTCCCTAAATACATAATAGTAGAAAAAGTGCTTTCTTCTTAAAGTACTGATTTATTTTATATTTTTTTTATCAGTCAAACAAGCGCTGTATACCATTTATTTCTTGTTTGTTTTCTATATTCCAGGATCTTTGCACCCTCCCTCATACAGCGGCTATAACTGCCCTATTGGTTTTATTCTTCCTTTTCTTTCCAAAATGCTGATTTATGGCAGATCTTGTGGCCAGCTGGGTGGATCATTAGCATCACATACAGCCACACTTTAATGTATGGGCAGTGGGACCTGCCTTAGCCACCGGCTGCCCTCTCTGCACTGATAGATGTCATGTGCATGTGCACGGCATCTACCCAGTGACCACAGACTGCTCTACAAAGCTGAGCAACACTGATCACCTGCCCCCCCCCCCCCATCTATCCCCTCCCCCCCGTTCACTGGACACGGGAGGGACAGCGGGACAGTCTCCAATTAGGGAGACTGTCCAAGTGTTATCGGGACAGATGGGAGCTATGACATCAAGGTGTCATGAGAATGGGATGAATTTAATCTGGAGGTCTGGAGCTGGAGCTCCATTACCCCCCCCCCCACCCCCATTGTTAAACTGCCACTTTGCACACCAAATATAAGTCTCTACATGGATGGATATAAAGTACTAACCAAACAGCTCCTAACTTCATTCGGTGGTGGGGAGTGGAAACCCTGCCTGTCTCTACTTCAGGGAGACAGGCAGAGTTAGGGGGGGAGGGGGTGTGGAGAGCTCTGTCTAAAGGGGACGCGCGACAATCTTGTGTGCGTGCGTCTCCTTCCGGCGGCTGGAGGGGCTGGCCGCCGGCAAGAAAAGAGGCGCTCCATCTGTATATGGTAGGGAGTATAGATTGTAAGCTCCACTGGGGCAGTGCTATATAAATAAATGTTAATAAATAAATGTTCTACAAATGGTATGAAAGACTTCTCCCTTGAAGAATATTGCAGGTAGTGACTAGAGATGCCAACTCTATCCTCCACAATACATTGCCAATTCTGTGTGATGAGGAATGACAGATATCAATGATGTGTAATGACACGGGTCGCAAACAATTGCCTTCATGAAAAAAGTGTTGAAACTTGAAAACAAAAGCCATACTCTAACAAGCCCTAGGCTAGTTCTTGTATTGCCCTTTAGGAAATAAGCCGTTACATGTAATTTAACAATATGACTTGTCTTCCAAGCCCTGAAATAAAAGACAAGCTTTGGGGGCGTGTGTTAGAGGTGATTGGAGCTAGTATATTCTGCGGCAGAACTGTCTGTTACAGAGGTGCGGTCATACAAACTACCAGCGCTGCTTTTGTGTCAACATATCAGTCTATAGTCAATTCCACTCTGTAACTGTAAAGCACATTGCACATAATTTATAGGTATAATGAAGCCTTAAATCATAAAGAAATGATAGCTTCTGCATGAGTACGACAAACCTAAGTAAAAGGGAATATTTGGAAAATGGCCAATGTGTCACCTTGTTTATATACGGTACCAGCAGCAGCTGCTAAATACATGTGGCAAGGGGGCTCCCTTCTACCTATATTTACTTACCCTCCCAGAATGGCTGGGAGGCTCCAAAAAATCGTGCTCCAATCCTAACCCCACAGAGGGGTGGAAAGCATCCAGCATTTACGTGGAGCCCCCGCATCAGACCCCCCTTCTGCACAACAAGTACCGACATTCGCGACTCTTCAGAGGAGGGGGTGGGGCTAAAATTAGACAAATCATGTCATTTTAGCAGTGCCCACTCCACAAGATTCACAAATCACGGCATTTACTGTGATGGGGCAAGGATTGCCCCAGCATCAGAAATTCTGCAGAGAGTCTCCTCTCCGGGCGTCTAATAAGAAGGCGATATAAAACATAGACAAGTATGCTTTTATCCCCTTGCAGACGCCGCTGTGTGATTGCGCATGCTCATACCCCAGCTTCTCTGGACTGCACTGACTGCAGCCATTCAAGCTGGATTGGGTTGCAAGATAAGGCAGTGAGTAGCTTCCTACAGGAAACCAGAGCTCTGCTTATCACAGTCCAGGCTGGCAGTTCCAGAGGAAATGGGGTGTCTGTGACAGGCAGGCAGGACTTTCAATAGTAAAAGTCACAAGCAATTCATCAAGCTCCAAAAAGCCTACAGAATTTGCCTGCGATTGTTGAAGGATCTTGTTAGCATGTCTAACCTGTAGACAAAGCACTGCTGAAGGGCAATCTTATAATTCCTCCATGGCAGCTGCATGTTCCTCCCCTGCTTGCCTGCTGTAATTCTGGGTTCTATCCCCAGTGAACAGACCAGGACAGAACCAGAAAGACATGTCACAGAGAGAACTATCCCCTTTTCTGTAGCCTCCTTCTCTAGACAGACTCCTACAGACAGCTCCCATTACTCTAGTGAAATATTGGTCCAAAAGTGTAGTCTAAAAAGAGCATTGAAGAGAAATTACACTTAACCAGATGTTTCTGCACTTGTACTCTTTATATACCAGAAGCTGTCAGTGGCGTAAGTTCATTCCAGTTGCCCGGAGGCAAGATATATATTGGTGCCCCCCCACACACATACAACCCTATATATAAAATATATATTTCTGTTCAGATAGATAGATAGATAGATAGATACATAGATAGATAGAGAACACATATATATTTCAGAACTCAGCCACAGAAGCAATATCGTTGGCTTTTAAATAACTGATTTAAACTTCCAGGGGGAGGAGAGGTGCCCCCTTGGGAGCAGGAGCCCGGCGGCAGATGACTCCATTGCCTCCCAGAGTTCTGCCTCTGGAAGCTGTTAAATCAGTAGTCAATTTGTTCTCCTCTGTGGTGGGATTTGAATTCCACGCAGAGCAAAAAAGTTAAATTCCTAACACTGAATTTAGCTGAAATGCTGGCAGATCCAGGCAGGGGGGAGAAGGGCGATCGCCCCCAAAACACTTTTTATTGCACAATACCATAAGCTGCATAGCATAGCACACAGTGTCAGTGCAAGGTTTTTTGTCACCTTAGGCGAAACTTAAGCTTTCTGCTCCCACACACACCAATACTGACTTGCCAGAACCTCAGGTGAAAGTGTGGAGGTGGTGTCTTAGAAGTTCAACACCTGTCATTTGCATTAAGCTCAACCAGGATTCCTCTCTGAGTCATTCTTAAGTTTGCAATAGACTCAGGGGCGCACCCGGGTTCTGGAGCCCCTAGGTAGCTGCTTAATTGTAATGCTGACCGTAGAAGGCACAGGCTGCTTCTTCTCAGTGGCAGCAGCCTCCCAGGACTCTCTCTAGCCCAACATAGAGACAGCAGCGTGTGGTGAACACTAATTGGTGTTATGTGTAAGCAACAAGTATGCTGTGGATAGGCATTCAACAGGCAGGGACATGTCACACCCATCCTCTGCCATGCCTCACCTCTGACAATGTGACCTCTGCAGTACACACTGATGGGTAGAGCTGCAGAGAAAGAATGTGCACAGTTGTTGAATGCACAAATAGTTCTGCACAAAGCTCAGTTGATACATGCATTCTCTGTGAGTACTGAAAGAGGACCGTAGAACATGACCCAAATGTGTTTTATATACAGTATATGTAGAGAGAGAGAGAGAGAGAATGAGAGAGAGAGGCTTGCACTCCGTTGACACATAAGAAGAGTGCTCGGGTGCCTTTCCTAGGTTGTTTGGAGAACAGTCAGTACAATGGAGGAAGCAGGACGGCACTCACCCGGATTTCATAATATAAATAAGAGCCCAAACTGTGGTGATCAATTCCAACATTTCAAATCTTGAAATCAGATTGATCGTTATCCCTGGCAAAAAAATCTGATTTAGAGATTTAAAATGTTGGATTTGATCACCACAGTTTGGACTCTTATTTATATTATGAAATCCGGGTGAGTGCTGTCCTGCTTCCTCCATTGTATATATATATATATATATATATATATATATATATATATATATATATATATATATATACACACACAATGGAGGAAGCAGGAATGCACTGCTTATAGTCATAAGCCATTCCAACAAAAATCTTCAGCAATCTGACGAAAAATATTCCAAAAATAAAATATGCAGGAAGAAATATGGGCAACCAATCAGTTTCTATCTATTATCTTTTAGAAGGTGGTAAATAAATAAAAAGTAGCTTCTGATTGGTCGATATGGACAACATCCCATCTTAAGAACTCCCATCTTAGTAAATTTACAAATTAACAAAGCCACCAGCTCTGGAATCCAAAGTAAATCAACCCCCATTTGTGTGCATGCACAAAGCCCAAATAAGTTTTGTTCAGCCCAATAGTGTCACAGACTATCCCCCATGTAGTTCCAGACAGTGACCATCTAATAGCATCACAGCTGACCCTGCTCAGGAGTCGCGGCCACACAGAGCCAGGCTTGGGCATAGACCATATAGACAAATGCCTAGGGACCCATTTTTACAGGGAAGTGCATAGCAGCCAAAACCCATGTCATTTAAGGGACACCAGATAAAGTTATGCCTTGGGCACCAGACCGGCCAGGGCCATATCAGGGGCCATGCACAGATCCCAACATAGTACAGTTCCAAATGAAACTTACTTATACTGCGTGCCATGGCTGACAGCCTTGCACTACACGCTACACTTACTTAATACCATATTCACTAATATACTAACAAAAATATATGTCTTCACTGTTACTGGTACCCAAATTGCCTATTTGATCATACACATCATTGATCAGCACCTGTTTTACCCAATCACTAAAATATCGCTCTACAACAAAACAACAAGGTACAATACTGTAATGTCTCTCAAACTTTGGACCAGCGAGAGTTTGGAACAAATTGCTCCCCTTCTCATTTAATGCCAGATGTATCAAGTATCAAAAAGTAATAAAGTGAAGAGAGATAAACAACCAGCCAATTAGCTTTTACCTGTCATTTTTCAAACCCAGTCTGTAACATGGCAGTTAGGAGCTGATTAGCTGGCTGTTTATCACTCTCCACTTAATCGCTTTTTGAAGTTTGATATATCTGGCTCTTACACTCTCCACTGAAACCAGGGAATGATGATTATAAGAGTATACAGTAGCTCCTGTTATAAATCATCTCTGTGATCTATACTATACAGTGTGCAGTGTATGGTTCAAAACTTCACTCAGTGCACGACTATGGGGCAAATGTTTTGACATGCCCACTTCTCAGTGGTGCTGGATGTCTTAACACTGAAATGTACTAAAAGGAGGGTCACCATAGAAGTGTTGCAATAAATATCTCCGGAGATCCCTACCCTGTCTGGCTCTGGGATGACTCCTGAGTCCCAACAGGCTTGTTGCTTATGCGTTACACCTTGCATAAACATGAGATTTCAGTGCTAAAGAAGAAGTGTGCAAGACATTGAGAGACAGCTGGTAATTAATGAGACACTCTCTAATAGTGCTGTTAGGAGACAAGCAATGAAAAGTGACAATCATGGTACGGTAACAGTGTCACTGCTTAATACATCTATCCACAAGTACTGTACCTATACAACAGATTATTCGACCATCACAGTCAGTTAATTTACTGATATTGAAAGTGAACTACCTGACATTTGTCTATCTACATTTGTATCTCAGGTGAGCCAGCAGCAGTCACTAGGATGGTTCTGGCTCACTAGTGGCACAGTGATTCCACACCCTTAGCCTGGGATATCTCCCACAGTCCGTGCCAAAGTTAATGATATGACTTTCCTTGATGACATGATCCCTAACACTATATGTGCTGGATTCCTTAAAGAGTATTGCAATTACTACAAAAGTTTTGGTAAAGAACAACTCATTTTCCTATGTTCTGTGAGTACTCCTATTGCAGATTCCCTTCATTTCTGTGCAGGAGCCCAATGGGCATTCAGGAGACAATTCTGGTTCACACGTAGTGAACCGAATTTGGCCCCTGCCCCGATGGTTGGGGTTTGACCATGCGCATTTCGGCGGGGCACCGTCACGGGGACTCTGTAAGCAGCGAGCTTCGCAACTTACTGACTCAATCAGAATACGACCCCCTCAGTCATCCTTGCAGATCCAGAGGTTTAAGGCAGAGGAGAGGATGTATCAATCCTTGGCTAGAGATAAAGTATAAACCAATCAGCTTTTATTTGGGTAGACAGGTGGAGGTTTTGCAGCCAATCAGATTCTAGCTATTATTTCTTTATTGGATTCTAGACAATTAAAGAATCTGACTGGTTCCTATGGGGTCCCGCCACTTGCCTGTTTTAAGCCCTGTACACACTGAGGGTTATTCTGGTTCACTCCTTCTGGCAAATACCTTTTCAAATGGACAAAACCATGTGCACTGCAGGGGGGCAGATGTAACATGTGCAGAGAGAGTTCGATTTGGGTGAGTTATTTAGTTTCTGTGCAGGGAAAATACTGACTGCTTTATTTTTACACTGCAATATAGATCTCACTTTGAAGTAAAAACCCACCCAAATCTAATTCTCTCTGCACAAGTGTTCCCATTTTTTTTAAAGCGGCA